>NC_025685.1:11287479-11291019 GCF_000633955.1 Camelina sativa | reverse complement strand
TTTTTTTTTTTTTTTTTTTTTTTTTTTTTTTTTTTTTTTTTTTTTTTTTTTTTTTTTTTTAATGTATTTTTGTCAATAGAAAACCATCGGCGAATAAATTTTTTTTTATACAGTACTTTCAACTAGTTTAGGTCAAAATAGTACTTAGGGAGAGAGGCGACAATGTCGGTTCGGTTAGTTTGCATACGTGTAAACAGACTTTTGTAATAATCAATGTATTGAAAGAAAGAGATCATTAAAACATGTAACTAAAAGATCCAATGTATTGAAAGCTAGAGCGTAATGACTTTTGATTTGAGTCTAAATAAAAAAGATACCAAAACCCGAGAAGTGACCATTAAAGTAGACGGAGTTAGGTTTAAGACCAAAATAGTCGACAAAGTGGTTCCTTCTCGCCCACGAAGAAAATGCAGAGATCGCCTATGTGTTCAGTGTAAGGACCAGTCCCTTTCTCTTTGTCTTGCCTAAAGAACATGATTTTGTCGGTCTTTATACGAAAGAGCATGGTACGTAAGTCGTCCTTTTTGTACATTATGTGTTCCCCCACCCCACATATTCTCCTCTTTATTGCACAGCACTGAGAGACACACGCGCATAAAGAAAGATTCAAGTAGCAATTTCACATAATAAAAAACAGAGTAGTATGAAAACAGAGGAATTTGGGATAAAAATAATGCCAAATAACAATGAAGGACTCTCCGTAAAGAGACTGAACTACTAGCCACTCCCCAGAGAGACTAGACCGGATTTGGATTTAGAGGTGAAATCGGTCGGACCGCCGGACCGGTGTAGTCAGAGCTGATACTGTTCAAGTAGAACTTACTGTCTCGGTCTGAATACATGACGGGAGATAAACGGAAGGCAGGGCAAGGTACGTCGATGCGAGTCCACTCCGAGTCACCAAGTCCACAAAGGATCACCCTAGAACCGTAAAACCTAGCGGCGACAACACAATCGTCGGAGACAGAGACATTGCGGAGGTGTTCAGTTTGGTCTATGATTAAGGAAGGTAAGGTGATTGTCTTTGAAGGGTTGTTGTTGAAGATGTTGGTGAGACGAACTGTGTATAATCTTGTTTGTTCATCATAGCTAGCCATCCTCTTGATGAATCCTATTATACTTGAGGATTTATGGAAGAGATCCTTGGCCAGAATCTGATTCTCCATCTTCACATGCTCTTCTTTTGTCGGGTCGTACAAGTTGAAGCCGCAAGGAGATTTTCTTAACACATCTCTCCCGACTCCCGAGTAGCAGGTAAGGAGGAGGAGTCGTCGAGGAGAAACAGATCCTTCGGTTCAGGGGAGATGATGAAAGCTTTGAGATTCCGCTGAAAAGATAAGATATTTTTAGAAACCCTAGATTTTCTTGTGGATGCGTGAGAGAGAAGAAGATGTCTTGTGAATAAAATTTTGAATCTTGAATTCATGATTCCTTCTGTTTTTATAGCAACATTAACTAGTTTCTTAAATCCCTCTCAAGACTTCTTCATGGGCAACATACTATCATGGAACACATGATGTGATTGTGGTTACCCATAGCACAGACAAAGCCATGAAAGATGAGCTCACAAGGTTACAAGGATCTTCAAAGCTCAGTTATACTGTGTTTACAAAACAAACATGACCTGGAAGATGATGAGATTGACTCCAGCTGAAATCACGGATGCACTTAACCTTCACAATATCAAGAAGACAAGAACCATGATTCAAGCAAAGTTGTCCAGCTTATTGGAGAAAGGATTGTGTGATCTGATGTGCTCAGTTGGATTGCTCATTAATTATACTTATTTTTTTTGTCTTTAGTAGTGTATATGGTATATCCTCTGACCTTCATGTAACAAGCTTCGACTATTTTGGTTGCTCTCACTGAAACTATGTCCCGGGTGTATTCTCTTTTAAATTAAGAGACGTCAATATCAATAGATTTTTATCTGCACAAATGAATCATAATTCTTTGCCAATTACATCAATTTCACTGCCGCGGAATGTAAAAACACAAACTCACTCTTCTAGAAGACGTAGAGATAAAAAAAAATAAGAGGGAAAGTAAGATCAAAGAATGGAGCAGCCACATCGTTTTGTTTCTTTAGGGCCTTCGAACCATTGATCCCATGTCTCATTCACCGGACCTGTTGTTCTGCAAGTAGTCGCAAAAGGAAACATATAAGACCAAATCATCTCACAGTTATTGGCATGCTAACTCTCAGAAAACAGAAGTAGAATTACTCAAGAAGAAGAGGATCAGGTTTGCTGTCAACACTGTCTAAGAACCTACATACATTCGAGAAACGAGTCAAGATTGTGGAATGATTATCCGTGAAACAGATATAAGTTATGCAACAAGTTCTTACTCTTTGCAGGACGCTGATGCATTGTCCATCCTCTCAAGCAGCTCCAGCTCTTCCTGAATATAATTGAAGGAAGAAAGTTATACCTTGTAACTTTTTAAAACAAGTATTTCATTTCAAATGTCCAAACAGCTACGTGGACAAGAGATTAAACCCTCAGGGGTCAAGATATTACATAACCTGATTGAACCTTCTTAATTCGTAGTTTTTGACCCTGTTGTTTTGCTCAATCAACAAAAGCATATTGATATACTCTCTCATTGGAATTAACATTTAGCATCACAAAAACTCTTTAAAAGGAGACAGTTCTACACAACATTTCTCAATTCTAAAGATCCATCTTCCGCTATCTTTTGAACTGCATATGACACTATGGCAGAGCTCTAGCTTTAATAAAGGTATTGTACAAAACAAAGTCACTTTTCTCCACAACACATGAACAAAAATAGCATACAATTTTGCTTAAACCCGTAAATAACAAAAGTAACTAAAATCAAAGATCCACTACCAACTAACTCAGGGAAAGCAACAAACCTGAAAAGTGCTATACACTACATCGATGACACTTTTAACTCAGGGAAAGCAAACCCACATTACCAACTTCTACAAAATCAAACTAACCAAAAGTTGTTTTCTTTAACCACTCATTTAACCAAAACCTAAATCAGATCAGTTCCCCTTAATCTGAGATCCAATATTGTTAAGCATATATAAAACTGAACTACATATCAAGACACAAGTACAACTAACTCACTAAAACGCAACCCCACAATACCAACTGTTACAAAATCAAAATAACAAACCTTTTTTTGTTAATTCACTCATTGAATCCCAAAAACAAGAACAAAACCCCCCTAAAAATCAGATTGACTCCATTAACAGCTACCCAATTCCCAAAACTAAAAAAAAGTTTCAAACTTTCAAATTCTCTTCCCGTACTCCACTAAGATTCACACAATTATGATAATAATCAGCCAAAAAGGCACAAGCAAGCAAGTCGAAACAAACAAAAGGGTTTTTTTTTTTATAAGAGGAGAGTAAATTATATATACCTCTAAGAATCTAGCTTCTTGTTCAAGCCTTTTGAGTTCAGCTTGAATCCTGTGTTTGCCTCTTGTATCAACGACCCGCCCTGAAAGCTGACCCGATGAATTGGAGCTACCCACTTCCATCAAAAAATTCACACGATTTCA
>NC_025685.1:11219774-11286796 GCF_000633955.1 Camelina sativa | reverse complement strand
AAAAAAAAAAAAAAAAAAACTGATTGGACACAGATTACTAGGGAGACTCAGAATCAAACAGATCTCAAGAATTCAACCAAAAACAAAAAACAGAGAGAACTGTTGTAATTTTCTGAGAAAGAGAAAATAGAAAATTCAAGTTATGAGTTGGAGGAAGACTTGAAAAACAAAAAAAAAAGAGCTTTTCCGATGATCGAAAGGGTCGAAAAAGAAATAAAAAGTTGCGATTTTCAAAAAAGAAGAAAAGAAGAAAAATTTGTTTAATTTTTTTTTCTTTTTTTTGTCTCTTCCTAAAAGTTTGATTTCCGTTATCTACACGCGCCGATTCGATGTTTTATGTTTTAAGAATGGGCCTTTTAGTGGCCCAATTAAGTGTAATTTATCATTTTTGAATTTTGATGATGAGAATGATCATCAAGTTATCGAGAAAATGGTTACCTGTGTAAGTAAGTAAAAATGGTGTTTGCCAAAAAAAAAAAAGTATAAGTAAGTAAAAATGGTTATCTCAATTAAGTGTAATTTATCATTTCCTCGAAAATTTGTATAAGTAAGTAAAAATTGCATATATATACGTAAGAGACGTACAAATGGCATATNTTTTTTTTTTTTTTTTTTTTTTTTTTTTTTTTTTTTTTTTAAATAGATACCGTTTTCATTAATAAGCAACAGAAACTTTACAAGAGTTGGAGATTACATTAGATAAGAACACATTTCAGAAGTAAAATATTATGGGGCTTGGAAGTGAGTGAACCATAAACATAGGTAATCAGCTTGTGGGGGGGGAGGTAAGAGCTGATCTTCCTGAGTTATTTCGGTCCAACCATAAGAGTCTACGCCGGAGTTAGAGCTGAATATCTCGTTGGAGCTGGGCTTCTGAGCGGAAAGCAGGACCATGGAGTCTAGAGTTTCTCTCTTTCCAGATAGCATAGATCAAAGCATGGAAAACTAGTTTGCAAATTGAATTAAGTTTCCTATTTGTGGTGGGAGACTTAATCCAATTTACAAAACCATCAAAAGTACTTGGAGGAAGGGGTTGAAATCGTTCATAGAATCTATTCCAAAGATTTAGAGAATAAGGACAAATGAAGAATAGGTGGTTCCGTGATTCTGCACCTGTCTGACATAGGAGGCAAGTTGGTGGAACAGGTAGACTCCAGCGAATCAATCTATCACGTGTAGTGAGCCTATCTTGGACAGTAAGCCAAGCCATGAACGCCATTTTAGGAATGCGTTCTTTGAACCAAATCTGAGTATGCCATGGGACTGAATTACCAGGAGGATGCTGATGCCGCCAACTTCTAAGCGAAGAGAAAGTGTCAATAGTTTGCTCTGGATCAGTCTTCCACTGGTAAGTATCGTTTCCCAAGCCTTGCTGTGGAGGTTTGTATCCTTGTAGGCAAGCTCGAAGCAAAAGAACAAGTGGGTGTCAACTTCTGGGGAGAGTCCAGCTGTTGTTTCTTGAGGCTTCACACACCCTAGCTTGGTAAGGGATACCCGTGACTCTTGGACCCTGATCCCCGATGACACCCATTAGGGGACCAAGTCCCGTCCAGTTGTCGTGCCAGAAAAGGCTTGTTCTCCTGAGTGAATTTCCAGTTGAACGTTGCACTTGCTGTTATGTTTCCATTCGACCAGGCCATGAAATTTGGATAAACGCACTACATTAAGACATTGCATGCAAGATTACCTAAGCAAATAAACTGTCACATTATTGTAAACTCTTGCAAAATGAAACCAAATTAGAACAGAAGAAACTGTTATAAACTTCGCCGTGTTGCCAAAATATTATAANTAAGTTTCCTATTTGTGGTGGGAGACTTAATCCAATTTACAAAACCATCAAAAGTACTTGGAGGAAGGGGTTGAAATCGTTCATAGAATCTATTCCAAAGATTTAGAGAATAAGGACAAATGAAGAATAGGTGGTTCCGTGATTCTGCACCTGTCTGACATAGGAGGCAAGTTGGTGGAACAGGTAGACTCCAGCGAATCAATCTATCACGTGTAGTGAGCCTATCTTGGACAGTAAGCCAAGCCATGAACGCCATTTTAGGAATGCGTTCTTTGAACCAAATCTGAGTATGCCATGGGACTGAATTACCAGGAGGATGCTGATGCCGCCAAGTTCTAAGCGAAGAGAAAGTGTCAATAGTTTGCTCTGGATCAGTCTTCCACTGGTAAGTATCGTTTCCCAAGCCTTGCTGTGGAGGGTTGTGTCCTTGTAGGCAAGCTCGAAGCAAAAGAACAAGTGGGTGTCAACTTCTGGGGAGAGTCCAGCTGTTGTTTCTTGAGGCTTCACACACCCTAGCTTGGTAAGGGATACCCGTGACTCTTGGACCCTGATCCCCGATGACACCCATTAGGGGACCAAGTCCCGTCCAGTTGTCGTGCCAGAAAAAGGCTTGTTCTCCTGAGTGGACTTTGCAGAACACATACGGCCTTGCAAGTGGACGTAGCTTTAACAAACCCTTCCAAATGCAGCTTCCCGTGGAACGGAAATCTGCTTCCCAGAAGATTTTGTCTCTAATCAAGTGAGCATTTAACCAGGAGACCCAGAGAGATCCAGCCTGAGAGAATAGCAACCATATTAACTTGAGACCGAAAATCTTGTTCCAGTCAATTAACCTCCTAAGTCCTAACCCCCAGCGGATTTAGGAGAGCAAACAGTTTCCCAGAAAACCTTTGCACCTCTACCTGAGTCTGCATTGCTGTTCCACAAAAACGCTGCGCAGATCTGCTCGAGTTTGACCATGCACTTATTAGGTAGCATAAAGATTGAGGCCCAGAAGTTTATGGTGCTGTTGATCACTGATTGAAGGAGCTGGAGTCTTCCTGCAAAAGAGAGGTGATGAGTTGTCCAAGAGTTTATCCTTGCTTTCACTTTATCAATGAGAGGTTGGTAGTCCGTAGGAGCTAACTTGTGTGTGAGAAGAGGAACTCCCAGGTAACGCATAGGCAATGACCCATGAGTGAGATTGTGTAAAGTTGCTAGGTGATTGATGTTGTCTATATTGTTACCATCAAGATAGAGACAAGTTTTCGGAATGTTAATACCCAAGCCTGAAACTGCCTTGAATTGAGATAGGATATCCAATACTGCAATCAAAGATCTCTCAGAGCCGTCGAAGAAGACCAGTATGTCATCCGCAAAGCTGAGGTGGGTGATCAGCGGATTGACACATCGAGGATGAGTTTGAAACCTGTTTTCAAGAGCTGCCTTATCAAGCTGTTTCGAGAGGATATCCATAACTAGTGTGAAGAGCGGTGCGGAAATAGAGTCACCCTGCCTCAGACCTTTTTCACCAGGGAAATAGCCTTCAAGCTCACCATTGAAACCCACCGAGTAAGTTGGAGACGTGAAGCAGGCTGTAAGCCATTTGATAAATTGAGGAGGCAGGTTATACGCCTCAAGAATGTTGCAAAGAAAACCCCAATCGATATTGTCAAAAGCCTTTGATAAATCGACTTGCAGACAACCTCTCATCACTGGCCCCTCCTTATTGAAGTCTGTAACCAGTTCTGTGGCAAGTAGGACGTTCTCGCATAGTAGGCGACCAGGGATGAAAGCTACTTGGTTCCTATGAACTGCCGTGAAAAGCTTTAGTCTGCCTGCTAGAATCCGCGAGATGACCTTGTAGATGGTATTGCAGCATGAGATCGGCCTGAACTCAGAGAGGGACTCTGCTGCTACCGTCTTTGGAATGAGAGCTAGGATTGTTGCATTTACCTGCTTGAGGAGCTTCCCCGTTCTAAAGAATTCAGAAACTGCTTCAATGACCGATGATCCCACAACCCCCCAAGATGAGATAAAGAACTCCACTGTGAAACCGTCTGGACCTGGAGCTTTGTTTCTGGGAAGAGAGAACATTGTGGAGGTTATCACTTCTGGAGAAGGAATGGCAATCAGAGAAGCAGCCAATTCATCAGTACATCTGAAAGGATGAAGCTCTCGAATCTGTTGGACTGATAGAGGCTCGACTTGAGTGTTTTTTGTCCCAAGAAGCTGCTTGTAATAATCAACTACCATTATCTTGAGAGTAGCTTTATCTGTGATCCTTTCTCCATCATCATCCAGGAGAGAGCGAATTAGGTTTCTGGCCTGATGAGCTTTGACTGAATTATGAAAAAAACGGGTATCTGAATCTCCTTCTGAACACCAACGCACTCTTGATTTTTCTCTCAGAAAAGTTTCCTCCGCTGTAGAGAGTATGAGCCATTTCTGCCTTGCCAATCTCTCCTCCTCAAAGAGTATGGTATTTGGCGAGGATAAGACTTGGTTTTGAATAGTAGTTAACAACTCCAGTGCTTCTGCAGACCTGGCTTGAATATTGCTGAAATGGGTTCGATTTAGAGCCTTACATCCAATTTTTACCGTCTTAAGCTTTTGACAGAGAGAGAACATACTGGAACCTTTAGCAGTAGGCACATTCCAGGCTGATTCAACAATAATCGGATAATCCGGGTGTGTTGTAAAGAAGGTATAGAACTTAAATGGAACCTTCCTTCTTTCCTGAATATCAGAGGTAGTAACTATTATGGGAGTGTGATCTGATCCTCCTGGACTATCGTAGAGAGCGTTAGACTGAGGGAAGAGTGTCAACCATTCAGAATTTGCTAAGGTTCTGTCTAGCTTTCGAGTGATTGGATCCTGAGGGCGACTGTTATACCAGGTATGCATAGCTCCTCTGCTTGGTAATTCTTGTAACTCACATTCATCAATGCAGTCTTGAAATTCAGACATTCCTTGTAGAGGCAGGGGATATGGGTGAAGCGAGTAGTGATCTTCAGCTCGAAGTATTTGATTGAAGTCTCCAAGGAGTAGCCAGAGATGTTCTCTTTGGATTCTGATATGATGCAACTCTTTTAGATTATCCCAAAGTTCTCTTCTGGCAACCATGCAGTTTCGTGCATAAATAAAAGATATCGAGAAGGAGAGCTTAGAGACAGGGTCAAAAACACCACAGACCATGACTTGATCAGTTTTCTTGTAAACAAAGACCTTATAAGCTGGATCCCATACTAGCCAAATTCTTCCATTAAGCGCTGTAGATGAGTAGTTATAATCGAATCTCCAACCAGGGAAGGTAGAAGCCAAAATAGAATGCGCATTGTCCTCCTGAACATGTGTTTCCAAAATACCTCCTATTGAAGGTCTATTTACTTGAACCCATCTCCTGAGTTCTTGTTGCCGATGGGTTGTATTTAAATCCCTTATGTTATAGCAAAAAATCTTCATCATCATTACAAAAAACGGTGGGCAAAAGGTTGAAAGCAGAGCTTTCAAGGATGATGAAGATGAGGACGCCCCTGGGCTGGGACCCTTCCTCTAATTGAAACCTTAGTATTCTTGGAGATAGCCTTCTTTTGGTTGGTCATGCGGTGGTTGTGATTGATTTGGGGAGGAGCCTCTGTGCTAAGGGAGACTGAAGTGGTCTTGTCTTTACCAAGATGGGAAACATGATTGGTAAGAGTCTTGTCTGATAGTGGTAGTGTGCTCTGTTCTGAGGCCTTTAAGCCGGAGCCTTGCGCTTTGTTCTTCGGCGATTTAGAGCGACCTTTGACTTCTTGCCATTCATTTGGTGAGTCAGTGATAGGAGAGTCCAGATATTTGTGAGTTGCTGTGGTGGGGACATGCTGCACTGGTGCTGCCTTTGGGGGACTGAGAGGAGGAGTAACAGTCTTCTCAGCAGCTTCAGACGAGTTTTCAGGTATTGGAATGCCTGCAACTAGATGTCCCTTTACCTGCCAAGTTGAGCTCGCCTTTTGTGGTAGAGGTTTAGGGTCGGACTTGATCACAAGAGAAGCTGAGGAGGAGGCTTTGCCAGGTAGAGCCAAGTCATTCGTAATTGCTGGTGCAGTAGCGCATCGGTGGTAGAGGTGACCAAATTCATTACAAAAATCACATTTGGGCGGGAGTCGAGGGTATTCAACCCAAATGCGCACCTCATTACCCTCATCATCTTCTACTAGAACGGACTGAGGCAGAGGTTTCTTGAGTAGGATCTCAACCTTAATTCTAGTGTCTCTGGCAAGAGGAGGGAGCTGATGTTTTTCGGTGTGAAGCGGTTCGCCTATACCAGAGGCGATGGTGCTAAGTCCCGCAAGTGAGTAAAGCTGGGGGGGAACATCCTTGAGTATAACCCATATCGGAAGAGAGACTAACTTGAGAGGAGTGAGAGAAGTTGTAGGAGACCAAGGGGTTACTGTGAAGAGGCAATTGCCCGCTTGCCAACAACCTACCTCTAAAACCCATTTACGAGTGAGTTCTGAGGGTATGTAGATAAGGACAAGCCCGTTTGGCAAGGATCTAATATTTATCCGGCCATCCTTCCCCCAAATCGGGTTTAGATCCACAAAGATTTTACCAGCAGGAGGCGGGTTGCCATGGAAGTGAGCCACTATATGGTCCTTCCATGTTTCAGACGCTTTAAGTATGACAGCGGCCGGAGCTCTTACCTTAGGGGTGCCATCCTCTGTGAAGTGTGGCTGTGCAGCTTTCTTGAGATTGCGCAGACATGGATTGAATCTCTCCGCCCACTGAAGTTTGGTATCATCGATTACTGGAGAAGGTTCTTCGAATGCTTTCACGAGAGAACGGTCGGAAGGAGTCTCAGATGGTGCTGAATTATCAGGTGGAGAGGAGATTGCTTCAGGTTGAACTGCTGGGGAGGTCGTATCAACAATCGGATCTTGAGCCGGTGGGGTTAAGGGATTTGAGAGAGCCACAATGACGCCTGGATCCGGTTCTTCCACTGCCATGATAGAAAGGAAGAGGGGGAAGAAAGAAGAAAATTCTCAACGGTGGCGTGAGGCCAATCCGCCAGTCGGAAGAAGAAAAAGTAGATCTAGGTTTTCGCTGTTTTAATCGCACTCAGACATCTTTAATCGTTTTGGCCGTAGAGCCCTTAGATTCTTAGTTTTTAAGAAAGGTGAATCAACAAGTACGTGTGGATTGATGAAGTGAAAACGTACTTGGTGTGTCAGCTAGAGTTCTACTTCTACGTAGTGACAATGTCAGTTTCTGTAATAATTAACCTTTTTTAAGAAAGATTAAACTACGTTAGATTTGTCTATATTGTTAGTTTCTTATTTCAATTCAAAAGCAATAATGTCCGTACGTATCAGATTTGAATCTGTAGTGTCATCTCTGAGTCTCGACCACTTACTGAGATCTTGGACGGTTGAGAAAGGACTGAAACCGCGACCGCGTACCAAGCTGTGTGAGCTGTTTTCTTAATATCTCCCCTATTTTTTTTTTTTTTTCTAAATAACAAATTATTTTATTTCAGTCACTGAAAGAGATGGACAAAAGATACATTAAAAGGTTAATTTGCGGACATCAACATAATATGTAGAATGTACAAAGGACCATGAATTGTAATATTCGGCGACTCTTTTTTTCATATATATATATATATATAAAGAGTTTTGTCTATCACAATTCTCCTTATTTTCTTCGATTTATGTAAATTAAAAGTTTCTTATATTAATATCCTAATAATAAAATTATAAAATTAATAACTAATCAGTATAACAAAAGATATAGTTTCTCCTAAACTAATTAATATCCTATATAAGTTGCTCTTTATATATATTTGGTAATAAATTGAAGATTTATAGAATTTTTGAATTGTGACAGCAATTACATAGTAAGAAAAAAGAGACATAAATATTAAAAATTATAACTAAAAAGCCCAAAAATACGATTAAAAAAAAAGCCAAAACGATTAACACCAACAAATGTCAAAGAGGAAATAAATCGCAAAATTCATACAGTTGCGCGGTTTTAGCATTAAAGAAACTGGAGCCTTCATCGTTAAACGCTATCCAAGACCAGCTTTCAAAATCTCAAAACAAAAAAAATGTCTATACTTCTCCGAATACTAGTGCAAAAAAAGGGAACTACGAAAGAAGACCTTATCAACTCTGTATAAGTATATATGATCGGACTCGGTCTAAATATTGCAAAATTTCGCCCATTTTCAGTCTCTTTGGTTAGATATATAGAGAGTACGTAAGGTGGACCTAAAATTTCAATCCTAATTCAGATGAAAACTACTCTAAAATCTAACTATCGGTTTCGCATCACATCTTGTAATTGTGCTGTCAAAAACACACTAGTATAAGACCTATTTTGTACGTTTCATATTTACGGCATTAATTTGTTTTCCAACCCCCTTTAAGACGACGCCAATTCAACATCGACGTATATCTTTTGCTGGACAAAAACGTCAAATATATAACTTTATCAGAAAACAAAAAGGTCAAATATAAAAGACAAAACAAACCTAAAAGCAAAAAAAACATTAAGTGGGTCACCGCAACTTTTAAATAGTTTAGCATTTAGTAGCACTGACTTTACGAAATCAAAACGCATCCAAACACTCTACGTACGTAAGCTTGTGAGATATTGCCTAATGGTACCGCAGGCACTCTATGCAAGTTAGCATTACTAAATCCCATTCAAGACCATGTAAATACGAATACGATTGATTGTTTAAACTATTGTGTATATGAAATAGTAAATTACTAACTTCTATATCAAGACCATATCAACATGACTAGAACTTGCTCATATAAAGGATTTGTATATTTGTAACAAATGCATCTTAATATTTTCGAATATCAACATTCAAGTCAAGTCAACATGTTGCAATGAAGGAGAAGTTCGATGATGTTGAAATTTAGGTCTTGGGAATCAACCATCCCTGTATAGTTAGACTTTTAGTCATATATTTTGAATAGAAATCAAATTCTCATATTTCATTTTGGATTCAGTCTGATTACGTGTAAAACTTACAAATCCCTATCGAGAGTAAATAATATTTATTTTCCTCTTTTGTATGGGGTTAAGGAAGTTTCCACGTTTGCTTATTTCATATGTAGAAATATTAACATAAATAAAATACATCATGCAAATATAACTTATGATGCTTTTGGACAAGGTCACACAGTTCAGCTTAGTCAACAAGTTTAAGCACGTACGCAGAGGTCGGTGTCATTATGCAAAGTGTATACAAAAATGTGTTTGATTGGTCGCAGCTGAGTCAGCTTTTAAAATTAATTAGAAATTAGTCATTATCTACACCTTCAAACCATTACACATATAACATAAATAAAATACATCATGCAAATATAATTTATCTCAAATGATTTTACAAAATTGTTGAGATACTGGGAATTTTTTTTTTCTGTTGAACTATTTATAATGCAACTAATGAAGAGAAATTCACTTCCCACCAAAAAAAACTGAAGATAAATTCACAAGAAAGTGATTGACCGAGGTAAGTTTTTTTGTTGGCAACATATATGTCTAATAGAGTCCAAAACGTACTACAGTATTTTGCTTCTAAATAAATGATGTTTGATCAAATTACACATTTATTATTATAATAAATTCATAACACATTATAATAAATTCGGTCAATCATGTTATACACATAGTTCGTACCATAGTGGCATCTACGGCGTGAAACGAGTCGGCAATGATCTGTTTTGGCTGAAGAAAATTAAGGAATATTTATGTAAATGAATAATGTGCTAAAAGCCTAAAATAATGAAAGAAAGAAAAAAGAGATCGACACGTTTTCCCGTAACTCAAATGCTTTGGTCTACCAATTTCAATGCTCTTTGTCTCCTCGTCATCTACTCTTACAGCTGTCGAAACCCACACCCATTTATATTTTACAAATTACACACACTACTTCATTATATGCAATTGCTAATTATTGTTACAAATTACATCATTCACAAGTCACAACCATATGCATATACTACTTTCTTCGTTTCGCATAAGCTATCATTTAAGATATTTTTCATATAAATGAAAAATCATGTATAAAAATCTTTTGAAGGAAATTAACATTTAAAGTAATGTGACTAGAATAAAAATTCCAAATAAATTATTTGCAAATAAAATTAATGAAAAAAAGAAATAAAACAAAGTGAATGAGTCCAAAGCAAGAAAGTCTAAAGCAAAGACTTCTACAAATAAGGAAAATAGAATGAGTTGAAAGCACTTCAAAGCTCTCTCCGCTCTTCTCTCTTCTCTCTTCTCTCGTCTATCTTCTCTCTTTGCCTTCTCTCTACTCTCTTCTTTTTGTTCTCTCTCTCTGAAGAAGACTACTACAAGATGGAAGAAACACAACAACAACAAAAACAACAAGAACTGACGCATGAACAGATAACGGAGTTTAAAGAGGCCTTTTGTCTCTTCGACAAAGATGGTGATGGTTGCATCACTGCTGCTGAACTTGCCACTGTCATCCGCTCGTTGGATCAGAACCCTACCGAACAAGAGCTTCAAGATATGATCACTGAGATCGACTCCGATGGCAACGGCACCATCGAATTCTCTGAGTTTCTCAACCTCATGGCCAACCAAATCCAGGTTTAATTATCAACTTTATAGGAGATTACAACAACTAATTATATTGGTTATTTTGTTCTTCACTGATTTTTTTTTTGTTTTTTTTTCGTTATAGGAAACTGATGTAGACGAAGAGCTCAAAGAAGCATTCAAAGTGTTTGACAAAGACCAAAATGGTTACATCTCTGCCACTGAGGTATATAACTATTACCCTTTCTTCTCTTAATTATATAACTATAAACTCCTTTTTCCTTTAGATATTGCAAATCTTTTAATTTCTTTAGTTATACAAAAAAATTTAAAGCATATTTATGTTTTTTTTTTGTTGCAACTTGCAACTAGCTATGTATCTCTATAAAATTAGATATGCTTCGATTGAGTATAATGGAACAAAATCAATTAGATGTGTTATATATAACACTCCAATTATCGTAGGTGCGGTCTAACTATGTGTTAAATTTAATGGTTGGAATTGGAAGCATATAATATGTATTTACTTATGAGTTATGAGTTATGACTGATTGTCTTTGTCCAAAAAAAAAAAAAAAAAAGAGTTATGACTGATTGTATTGTATCTAACAATATAATTTAATGTAAATAGTGGGTTATATATTTTGTCTAGTTTTGTTATATGAACCAATTTTCTTAAGACAAATATAGATTTGTTATGCTCTACTTGAGTGGTATACACTCACTCGAAATTTAGATTCTCTATATTCGTATAATTCTTTATTAGCACTGAGTTCATTTGATTAGATATATAAAGGAGGAAAAGAATAGATAGCTAAATCAAGGTTGGAATCTTTTGTATCAATGAAAATATATCAGATCACGAGTTGTCTAGACGATGCTTTGAGTTTTATTATAAGAGATCCTTAGGTGTTTACGTTAATTAATTAAGAAGTGTCTGCCTTGCGTCGTAGAAAGCCAAATTATTTGAGGCTTCGAGCTAGCTGGCAATATGACTTTTTGGAGATAACGAGGTCAAAAGAAATATTTAAAAATAGTGAATAACATCGTAGTAAACTGTGTTTATGATTCTATTGGCTTATTGGGCAGAGCACATGTCTCACATAGTGTAAATAATACAGTATGTTTATATATTCTTTTCACATTCATATATATATGCTATGTATGGTTTAACTTTTAATGATAAACATAAAAAAGTTTATTGTGCATTAGCCATGATCTATGTGTAAATACAAACATCATTAGTAAATAGTACTAAATAGTGCTTATAATATATAATCTCTGTAATTTTGGTATATGATTACAGCTGAGGCATGTGATGATCAATCTTGGGGAGAAGCTAACTGATGAAGAGGTTGATCAAATGATAAAAGAGGCAGATTTGGACGGTGATGGCCAAGTCAATTATGATGAATTTGTCAGGATGATGATGACCAATGGTTAAAACCTGTATTATCTTTTATAAATTTGTTAATCCTTGTCAGATTATCGTATTTCACTTTTCCAATTAAATTAATTTTAAGCTATCTTTCATATTCAATGACACAAATAGATTATTTTGGGATTAGTGTGATTCTTAATAAGTTTTTAATGTATATAGTTTTTTTTTTTAGCATTGTATTGGAAAGGTTAATCAGATTGGGTACTTATATGTTCTTTGGCTATTTTATATATGGTAAATAGAAGAAAAATCAAGATTTGTTTTTATCACATAGTGCATAGTATTATGTAGAATTTCCTATCAATTTTTAAAAGTGTAAGACGCTAATCATAATTTTCCGTTCGAGATTAATTTTAGTTTTAATCAAAGTATTAAGACACTTGAGAGAAAATATATAAAACCCTTAGTTGGTGGTTGGTACAATCATAATCACACTAAATTCATAAACCTCAGAAATCGAACTCGTCTTTGATGTTAAGTTTTGTCCAAACTTTTGTATGCAACTTTGACCAAGAAATTATATACTTATATTGACTCTCTTTTTTTGTTTTTCTAACATTATTTGCAATTTCCATTTTTATTTTATCCTCTTCAATGTATTGACATTGTTATTTTAAGTCCATATAAAAAGAATTAGAGGCTGTTTTTCTTAAATTTTCATAAGCTTATAGACAAATTGAAACCAACCACTATAATTGGGGACTTGGTTGCGCAGTGGACCATTGAGCTTATATTAAATGTATCATATCCAACTCTAAAATTTGATCAAAATTACTTACATATTTCATTAAACATGTAAATTCGAAAAAAGTTTTAGCTTTAAGAGAATTTTATCCTATGTTGCATGGAAACTTTTTTTGAGGTGCATTTCTCGTTTCCGAAACGTTTCGGAAATAGAAACTTATCGAAACTCGGAAACAAGTCACAGAAACACGATTCCTAAAAATCTCTGTTTGGAAACACGATGGAAACTCCGTTTCTATTTTGGAAACGCGACGAAAACTCTTTTTTATAATTTCAAAATTTAATAAATAAATAATTTGAAAATATAAGTATTCATGATACATATAATGAAAAACAAAATAATATAATTAGTAGCTTAAAAGTTAAAATCCATAAATATATGGCGATGTTGGTCAAAAAATTAATTTTGAACGTTTATTTTTTTATAGTTTTACTTTTAACTAAACTATTTAATATTTCTGTTTTGAATTTATGTTGTTTCAGATTTTTTTTAATATGGTTTTTATGTTTGGAGACTTATTATATCTATATATATATATATATCTGTATAGACATATATATATATATATATACATTTCCTACACGTTTCCATTACTTAATTTTTGAAAAAAAATCGTTTTCTATTTCCGAAACGTTTCGTTTCCGCGTATCCGTTTCCGTTTCCATGCAACCTAGATTTTTACCAATTATATTACACTTTAAAAAGAATATATTTTTTTTCTAAATGTCATATTCTCACACTATTTAAAAATGTTATATATTTACTGTTAGTATGTAAACAAAAGACACAAATAACATTCCAAAATTAAAGAGTGACAAGTGGAAAAATGGGTGTGCTGAAACATACATTGACTTTTAAAATATTTGAATAAATGTAGCAAGGTAGATTCGAACCTACGAAAGCTTAGATAGAAAAATCTCTCCATAACCTCTCGGACACATTAAATTATTGGGGTAGAATGAACAAAGAACCAATATATTCTCTTTCCCGAAATTGTTCTCTCTCTTCTTCTCCTCTTTCCCGAAATTGTACAGGGAAGAATGAAGGGTAACAATAATGGAGAAATCAAGTTCAGTTTAATCGGAACCTATGGTTTTAACTCTGGAAATCTATGGTCTATTGATTCAAAGACTAACCCTAACATAGAGTAATCTAAAAACAGTATATTTTAGCATTGAAATCAAAAACCCAGAATCAGATCTGGTTGAGACAGATGAGTATCAAAGCTATCAGGAGATATATATATATATATATATATATATATATATATATAGTAATCTGGTCTATGTATATCTTGTTGGAGCACATAAACTCTAAATTCTTGTTCTTTTCTCTTAGATCTTATTCTCTTGAAATTTAGTTTAAACCTTTTCAAGTGATGAGTTTGGAGAAATTATAAAGCTACGAGTGTGAGACAAAGGAATTTAGCGACAATGAGGAAGGATTAGGCCATTATTGTTGCTGTTGAACTTCTTCACGAGCCATCAACGTAAAAGAGAAAGAGAGACAAGAGTATATATTCAATTATTGTTCCTCATATAACAATTATTTGTTCTCTCGCAGTGGTTAAACTGATCTTATTAGATATAAGCTGTGCAGGTTCGAGCCCATCGTTTTGCTATGTTTGTACACATGGAATCCACGTCAGATTGACTTAACAGAAAAATTAACAGAGTTAGCATTTAATCACGTTTTTGTATATTTAAGCACAAAATCATAAATTCAGATATGAAACTCAAATATTTTAAAAGTTAATGTATGTTTCAGCGTACCCAATAGTCGGATGTATAAATTGAATATATTGTAATTGTCAAGGTCAGGTATGAAAGAATCGTTTTTCAGTGAAAAGTGATATGACAGTTGAAGACGCGCGTAAACTAGATTTGATGAACCATTTATTGAAATAAGTCAAATGTTATTTTAGTAACTTTTCCACAATAGTTATACAATTAACTAAAATATCTACGAGTTTAAATTAGTTGTTATGCGATAATATTGTCTAAGAAATGAAGATTCGTTGATGGTAGATACAAGTTGAAAAATTAATTCACCGACGAAAATCTCAAAATTCAGGAAAGTTATCCACATTAGTTCAGAATTTTCTACTAATATAAAGATTAAGTTTTCCATGAAAAATAATTTAAACATAGACGATGAATCCCGTTGTAACAAAAACCAAAAGGATCTTCAAAATTTTCAATCAGTGAATTATTGGCTAAAAGATTATATATCTCACAAAACACAATAATGAAAATGTTGTCCACTAAAAATTAAAAATTTCTATAAATGCTCTTCATAAATCAAAGATGCAAAACTAAATAGGAAAACAAATAATAAATCGTTGATTATTAAGAATTAAAATTGTATGTGGGCAACATTCCAAATGGTGTACCATAGAAAATAATAGTTGGTCATTCTACGTAGATGTTGTGGTAGACAGTAACAAAATTGAACAATATGACATTTCTGAAAAAGAAAAATACTGTTCATGATATTTTTAAAAAAAAATTCTATCTACATTCTATTTTATGTGTGTAAAATTTTTAGATATTTTATAAATATCCTTTAAGAACCATTTAAAAACTTTACATACTAGATGGTCAGATGGTTGTCCACACGATAATTAAAATGTATTTAGTTGTTTATATATTTTATCTATCTATAATTATAGTATATTAACATATTTAGTATCAATTATAATTTACATATATATAGCTAAATATGTATAATCAATTTTATTTGTTATAAAAAACACATACATAAAATATTTTGCTTATGTTTTACTTATATTTTACATATGTTTTGAAAATAAATAGTTAATTTAGGAAATTTCAATTAGTACTGATGTTGAAGAAATTGTGGTATTAAAAAAAAATAGAAGAAATTTTAGTGTTGAGAAAATTTCTCTATATAGAAAGGATGATATGCCTAATTTAGACCCACAACTAGCTAAGTAAAATTCATTACTTGAAATCTTATTTTGATAACGTCAAGAGGAGACGTTGTCGTGCGTGATAGCATCAGTTATACCACCCACCGACGTATCAGTCAAAGTACGTGTTAACCCTCTAGACTTTCCTGAATTTTTCCCACCCATTGTGTTTCTCTCTTGTTTGATACATGTCATTTATTACAGAATTCAATTACTTTGTTTTTATCGACTTTCAAACTCCGAAACAAAAACATTCATGATTTACAACGATTTTTAAAGGCAAATTGTGGAAATAATAATATTTCTTTTTAATTTATATCATAATATATTTCATATGTATGTTAGAATCTAAACTAAAAAAGTTATAATTTTCTTTTATCTATGTTTGTTAAACGATAGGGTCTATTTATAATTGGCACATTAATAATTTTCATTGTCATGTTTCCAGATGAGCAGGACACAAAAGGAAAAGTAAATAAATACACCCTTCAACCGTAAATTTAAGACTAATTTCAAGAAATAGACATATGGTATCTAAGGAATTTTACCAATAATGCCATTAAAAACAAAAACATTTCTCAAATACCATATTCTCACATCTTTTTTGAAAATCCATATTTATATTATTGATATATGAACAAACGATAAAAATAGCCCTGTAGAAAATCTACGGGAAACGCTCTCACCGAAATCCCATATTTTCGACGAAACAAACGGCGTACAAATTACTCCTTACAAAACTCCCACAAATACACCAAACCCCACCTCGTCTAGTTACTAAGTCGCACAACTAACCACCCCTAGCGACCGAGTAAAAAGAGAGGTGGGCTGGAATATTTATTTCCGTTCAGCCACGGAAAACACTTTCCCACGAATAATCTGATTCACTATCAACTCCTCCAGTGTTGATCGGCACCTCCACCTGGTGTCGATTGTCACCCAACGCTCTACTTGCGATCCAATACACATGGTCTCGATCGACACTCTCCTAGTGTCGTCAACACCGACGCACACATCACTTCTGTCATTCTCTCCTCATCAAACCTAACTACATCCATTATTTTATGAATCAAACACACAATAACATGCTGGTGTTGACCGATACCACCTTGGTATCGTTCGATACCACAACATTGCCACAACATGTCCATGGAAAACGTCTATGTTAACCTTTGGTTAATTCAAAAAATAACCGTTCATTCAGATATGAAGCCTATAGCACCATGAAGCTCACCACAAAAGGTCAGCCTAATCGGACTCTGTTTCATCCTCCAAGTGTTGCTCCGAAATAGCCATCTCGAACTAGTCTGCATAGTCCATCTGTCGGTGTTGGAGTCGATTGACACCAGCACCACAATGGTGTCGAACAACACCAAACCAGAAATCACGATCCAAGCATCCCTTCAAGCTCTTTCTCGCTGCAAAACTCTAATCCGCCACAATCATCGATTCTCTTATCGAGCTAACACTAAAACAACATAACTTACCTGGATAACCGCTAGGAGAGAGCCTGCTTGACTCTTCCAATCCACCACCAAGTAATCAGATCCTTCCATTTTAACGCCCGTGAACCGGAATCCCGGTTCGGGTGGTGCGTCGACTGATGCAGTTGGTGCATCTATCGATGCAAGGCTCACTTGTACGGGATGACTTAAGTTAAACGCTCGTTTTATTGCATTTTGGTTTGGTAAAAAACCTTAAGGTCGGGTATTTAATGGGAAGCTCGACGAGTTTGGCCTCTTTTGGTCGTATTCCAGAAAGTTACAAAAGGAGAGAAAAGTTTTGTAAAAGTTCTTTAGAGTTTTGGCCATTGTTTGCGAGATCTATTCTTGTAGAGTGAAGATCTGGGCTGGGTAAATGTTAAGAGCTTGCTAGGAGGCTATTTTCGTGAGTTTAGAATAAGTTTTTGTCATTCTCAAAGGTGATTGTGTGATCATGGCTGATCTAAGCGATTAGATGCTTATTTTCTATGATTTTTGGTTGTTGAATGCTTATATACTCGTGTGTGAGTGTTTTTGTGAGTTTTTGTGCACTTTGGAGTCGGTTTTAGCATCTTGGAGCAGAGAGGAGACGAAAGAGACCGCGTTCAGCGATATGTCGCGCGAATACATCGATCGATGCAATGAGTGCATCGGTCAATGCAGTTATGGATTCAATGGAGACGATGGACATTACATCATTCGATGCAAAGAGTGAATCGATCAACGCATAAGGCGTTGCATTGGTCTATGCAAGGTGGGCGTCGAGCNCAAAACGCGAATCATAGTATTCATTCTTATGGGAATGGGAATGAAAAACAAGAGATTCTTTTTCTAGAAATATGGACAAATGGAAGTTTAACTCCTAAAGAAGCACTTCATGAAGCCTCCCGGAATTTGATTAATTTATTTATTCCTTTTCTACATGTAGAAGAAGAAACGTTCTATTTAGAGAACAATCAACATCAAGTTACTTTACCCTTTTTTCCTTTTCATAATAGATTAGTTAACCTAAGAAAAAAAACAAAAGAACTAGCCTTTCAATATATTTTTATTGACCAATTAGAATTGCCTCCCAGAATCTATAATTGTCTCAAAAAGTCCAATATACATACATTATTGGACCTTTTGAATAACAGTCAAGAAGACCTTATCAAAATTGAACATTTTCACGTAGAAGATGTAAAAAAGATATTAGACATTCTAGAAAAAAAATAGAAAAAGCATTTCAAAAAAAAATTGACTAAAAAATCAATTTGAAATTGAAATGGATTTTAAACCTTCAACGTAATTTCTATTTTCCAGTCGAACCCTTTTTAATTAATTAATGAAATGAATTAGATATGTATCTAGGGAGAATTCATTTGGAAATGATTACTCCCTAGATACCCACGTCTTTTATTTTACAATTGAATAAATTTAATTAAAAAAGACCTAAAGTTAGAGATTTATCAATCGGTAATGTTGCTCCAATACCTAACCACAGCGCCGCCACGGTGCCAATCAAAAAGACGGTTGTCGCTACTGGACGACGAAATGGATTTTGAAACTTATTAACATTTTCCAAAAAGGGTACGGTTAATAATCCCGCTGGTACTGAAACCATTAAAAGAACACCCAATAATTTGTTAGGCACTGTACGAAGTATTTGAAATACAGGAAAGAAATACCATTCAGGTAATATTTCTAAAGGAGTTGCAAAAGGATCCGCAGGTTCACCAATCATTGATGGTTCTAAAACCGCTAAGCCTACGTTACAGGCAATGGTACCAAGAATGACTACTGGAAAAATATATAAAAGGTCGTTGGGCCATGCGGGTTCCCCGTAATAATTGTGACCCATACCTTTAGCTAATTTAGCTCGTAATACAGGATCATTCAAATCTGGTTTTTTTGTTATTGGGATAGGTGAATTCTTATGGATCCATCCCCCGAGGGAACCGGACATGATAATTTTTTATCATCCGGCTCGAGCAAGAATTAATCAAACTAAATGAATACATACAAAAAATATATATGTTATCCACAAGTATTTAATATGTAAAAAAAGAATTATCCGATTCCAAAGTTATTGCAACTAAAGATTCCAGAAATTCCATTCTTACAGGTAAATGCTCAACACCCACGTAAGCTTAAAAAGTTGATCATGATTAAGTGCTTTCTGGGTCGTCTCATACCTTATCAATTCGTCCTTAATCTCAAAAATTATATCGAGATTTTTCAAATACAAAGGATTTACTTGTTACTAATGGAGTCTACCCTCTACTCTTCATTAGATCCTGTATTCACTCCGATAGTATTATAAATCGTGTTGATGCAGAGAAAATGAATGCATTTACATACTATTAATTATTTTTTTTTAGTCCAAAATAACTAAAAACATAATCAGGATTATGTTCCATCCCTTAATCTACTGGATTTTACGGAGCCCACTCATCCACGACAGCGTCGGGTATGATCATAGAAAAGATTCTCTTCAAGTGAACCAGCCTATCCCCTGTATGGGGCTTACACAGTGGTTGGAACAAAGACACATTTGGTTGGGAATTCCAATGTAGCAGATAAAGTCATATTTCTGCACGGCCCGATCAATAGTTCAAGTCACACACTCCCATAATCCATTATCTCTTCATAGAATTCCCTTCAACCTTTTATGTCAAAAAAATAATAAAATATTGTGGAGTTGAAGGGAAATATCCAAATACATGTCTTATTTTTTTAATAATCCATATTTATAGCAATAAAATACTATCGTTCCTTCACCAAGTAATAAGTAAGTACAAATATCTATAATCTATATTCTATATTATTTATAAGGGACCAGAAATACCTTGCTTACGTATCATTAGGAAATGCATTAACATAAAGACGGCCGTAAGAAGAGGTAATACAAAAGTGTGTAAACTATAAAAACGAGTCAAAGTGGATTGTCCAACACTAGCACTTCCGCGTAATAATTCTACAAGAGGTGATCCTATTACCGGAATAGCGTCAGGTACACCTGTTACAATTTTGACTGCCCAATAACCAATTTGATCCCAAGGTAAAGAATAACCTGTTACACCAATAGATGCGGTCAATACACCCAGAACCACATCAGTAACCCAAGTTAATTCGCGAGGTTTTTTAAAACCACCGGTGAGGTATACACGAAATACGTGCAAGATCATCATTAGGACCATCATACTTGCCGACCATCTATGAACTGATCGGATTAACCAACCAAAGTTAGCTTCAGTCATTATATATTGAACAGAAGCAAAAGCTTCAGTAACGGTTGGACGGTAATAAAAAGTCATAGCAAATCCCGTAGCTACTTGTACTAAAAAACAAGTAAGGGTAATTCCACCTAGACAATAAAATATGTTGACATGTGGAGGAACATATTTACTAGTTATATCATCTGCAATCGCCTGAATCTCAAGACGTTCTTCGAACCAATCATAAACTTTATTGAGATAGGTAAACCAAGGTTACTCCCCCTCCAAGAACTGTATATGAGAATTTCATCTCGTACAGCTCAAACAAAAAAAGACCCAAATACTTATTGAAACAGATATGGAATATAAAGTTTTAAACTTGTCTCTCATTCAATATTATTTAAAGATATGAAAGAGTCAAAATGCGAAAGCTCGTCTTTGTGGTTAAATGCCAAAAAATCAAGTAAGCTCATTCGTCTTTATGTTGTGTTGATCGTTACAGGCCTCTTGAATCTTCTAGATTACCTATCTTTATTATCTTTTTTTATTTGGTATTTGTATGGAACGGGGATAGGGATTTCTTCTTGTTTTCTTTATTATTGATAGGAATTCTCTTGTTAAGACCCTACTTAACTAATCAATTGAAACCTCA
Source organism: Camelina sativa (assembly GCF_000633955.1). Lineage (NCBI taxonomy): Eukaryota > Viridiplantae > Streptophyta > Magnoliopsida > Brassicales > Brassicaceae > Camelina > Camelina sativa. The sequence continues at coordinate 11,266,009 of NC_025685.1, read as the reverse complement.
GATTCATACGAGAACCACGATAATTCAATGAAACCTTCAAAGTCCAAAGTTCACTGAGTGAGAACCATTGGATCATCACTTATTCAATCAAAAAAAAGCTATAATGACTAAAAACATAAAATACAAAGAAGCGTTTGTCCTTTGATCCAAATAAGAGTTTAAAAGCAGAAAACTATTTTGATTTATTAAAGTTTATAAGATAGAACGGAAAGAAGTCCGGCTACGAGGTCTGAGTATTAAGTATGAATCATAGTTCGAATACTTTGTGATCTATTTGATCTATTTCGTGCTCCAGATACTCGAATGAATATCCGACGAAGTAAAACCATCTTGATAAAGATGACAGACCCCATTCTCTGTACTATCCGTAGGGTCAATTCTAACAAGTCACACACTCATATTCCGGAAATATACAATGCAGAAAATAATTTCGCGGTCGAACTACCAAAGGCTAATAGGCTAAAATTGTTAGACCTACATACTTTACTTTTTTGTATCGAGCTAAAAGCGAGAACTTCAAGATTCTTCTCAGTCTAATTAACTGAAATTCCATCCAGTAGAACAGAAGAATTATAAATCTCCAAAATAATAGATAGGAATACTGCAAATAGAGCCATTGCAACACCCATCAAAGGGGTCGTTCCCCATCCAGGAGCTACTTTACCATATTCGGAATTCAATGGTTTCAATAACTTCCCTACAGTAGTGCTTCTTGGACCAGATCTAGAACTATCCTCAACAGTTTGTGTAGCCATAAATCTTATTTTGTATTCATTACGATCTGTTGACTTTGTATACCATTCCGTTGTAAATAAATGATCTTAGCATAGATCCAGTGTGGTCTTTCAATTCTATAATAATGGAAACAGCAACCCTAGTCGCCATCTTTATATCTGGGTTACTTGTAAGTTTTACTGGGTATGCTCTATATACTGCCTTTGGGCAACCCTCTCAACAACTAAGAGATCCATTCGAGGAACACGGGGACTAGTTGACGTAATCAGCCTCCAAATATTTGGAGGCTGATTACGTCAATGAAGATAATGAAAAATTATTTCATTTTTTAGTTGAAATTTTAGGTGGTTCCCGAAAAAAAATAGCGAAAAAAATTATTCCTAAAGTGGATACTAAGAGAAATGTATAAACCAATGCTTCCATAAATTTGATCGTGGTTTACAATTATAGCTTTCATACCTGTTTTTTTTACTTGGGAGTATCCCTCTAGAAAAAGAGTCAAAGAAACGGCAGCGATTTAAATAAAGATTCCTACAGTACCCTACCTATTAAATAAAATCGCAAACAGAAACTAGAAGAAAAAAAGCAATGTTGCATCAGACTGCTTGTCGTTTTGTAGTTGGATCTCCAAGTTTTTGGAATGCCCCAAATTCCACTTGAGCATCCAAATCTGGATCAATACCAGCAAAAACATCTCTGAAGAGGGTTCTAGAACCATGCCAAATGTGTCCAAAGAAGAAAAGTAGAGCAAATGAAGCATGTCCAAACGTAAACCAACCTCTTGGGCTGCTACGAAAAACACCATCGGATTTCAAAGTCGCACGATCTAATTCAAAAATCTCACCCAATTGAGCCCGTCTAGCATATTTTTTCACAGTTGCGGGATCACTATAACTCACTCCGTTGAGCTCACCACCATAAAACTCAACAGTTACACCTACTTGTTCGACACTATATTTTGATTCTGCCCTTCTAAATGGGACGTCGGCTCTAACAATTCCGTCTCCGTCTACCAAAACAACCGGAAATGTTTCAAAAAAAGTAGGCATACGGCGTACAAAAAGTTCACGCCCTTCTTTATTTCTAAAGACGGGGTGTCCTAACCATCCAACAGCTATTCCATCCCCATTGTCCATTGAACCCGCTCGGAATAACCCCCCTTTTGCTGGATTATTACCAATATAATCATAAAAAGCTAATTTTTCAGGAATTTTAGCCCAAGCTTCTGATAAACTTTGATTTTCAGCCAGTCCAGCACTAACTCGTCGATATATTTCTTGTTGAAAGTATCCCTGATCCCATTGATAACGAGTAGGACCAAATAATTCGATGGGAGTAGTTGCAGAACCATACCACATAGTTCCAGCAACAATAAAAGCTGCAAAAAAGACAGCAGCAATACTACTGGAAAGGACGGTTTCAATATTGCCCATACGTAATCCTTTATATAGACGTTGAGGCGGACGAACACTAAGATGGAATAGGCCCGCTAATATACCCAACGTCCCTGCTGCAATATGATGAGAGGCTATTCCTCCCGGAACAAAAGGGTCAAAACCCTCCACGCCCCACGCCGGGTTTACGGGTTGGACCTTTCCGGTTAGTCCATAAGGGTCGGATACCCATATTCCAGGACCATATAATCCTGTTACATGAAATGCGCCAAAACCGAAGCAAGCCACTCCTGAAAGAAATAAATGAATTCCAAAAATCTTGGGTAAATCCAAAGAAGGTTTTCCTGTACGTTCATCACAAAAAATTTCTAGATCCCAATATACCCAATGCCAAATAGCTGCCAAGAAGCACAAGCCAGAAAACACGATATGTGCTCCGGCTACCCCTTCGTAACTCCAAAGACCCGGATTCGTTATAGTCCCTCCTGTAATATTCCAACCGCCCCACGAATTGGTTATTCCTAAACGAGTCATGAAAGGTATAACGAACATACCTTGTCTCCACATTGGATCAAGAACGGGGTCGGAGGGATCAAAAACTGCTAATTCATATAGAGCCATCGAGCCGGCCCAACCAGCAACTAGAGCAGTATGCATTANTCGATGCAAGGCTCACTTGTACGGGATGACTTAAGTTAAACGCTCGTTTTATTGCATTTTGGTTTGGTAAAAAACCTTAAGGTCGGGTATTTAATGGGAAGCTCGACGAGTTTGGCCTCTTTTGGTCGTATTCCAGAAAGTTACAAAAGCAGAGAAAAGTTTTGTAAAAGTTCTTTAGAGTTTTGGCCATTGTTTGCGAGATCTGTTCTTGTAGAGTGAAGATCTGGGCTGGGTAAATGTTAAGAGCTTGCTAGGAGGCTATTTTCGTGTGTTTAGAATAAGTTTTTGTCATTCTCAAAGGTGACTGTGTGATCATGGCTGATCTAAGCGATTAGATGCTTGTTTTCTATGATTTTTGGTTGTTGAATGCTTATATACTCATGTGTGAGTGTTTTTGTGAGTTTTTGTGCCCTTTGGAGTCGGTTTTAGCATCTTGGAGCAGAGAGGAGACGAAAGAGACCGCGTTCAGCGATGTTTCGCGCGAATACATCGATTGATGCAATGAGTGCATCGGTCAATGCAGTTAGGGATTCGATGGAGACGATGGACATTACATCATTCGATGCAAAGAGTGAATCGATCAACGCATAAGGCGTTGCATTGGTCTATGCAAGGTGGGCGTCGGTCTACGCGTGTATTCAGAGTTGTATGGTTTGCTTGTTTCTTTGTGTATTTGATTGTTCATGTCTTTTTGCTTTTGTGTATAGCCCAGTAGATGGGAGGATCGCCTCAAAGAGTTTTTATGATAATACTCACTCATCTCATATGTGTTGTGGTGCATGTAAAGGCCTGGTATAATCGTGGGATCAAGACGATAAAGAGGAAGATGTTCTAGAGGCTCGGTTGTTTGTTATATGTTGTTGTTTGGTTGCTAGACTGGAACAATGTTGTCTAGAACGGCTGTTGGTTACTTGATTCATGTTGTTTGCTTTTGAATTATTAGTTTAGGATTTGTAGACATGGTTGATATTGGTTATTTATTCTATCAAAGTATTTGTTGGATTATTGTTGGTTGAATGTTGGTATTGTCCGCTGTATGATTTGAATGTTGTTTGCTTGTTAGTGAGTATGGGATTAATAGAGAACTAATATTATATTAAAAACAAAAAAGAGGGTTGGGTCGTTTCATCCCCACACACATATATTTCATGGATCTCCCTTCTCTTTCTCCTATGCCAAAAGCACAAGGTCTCTCTCTCCAGCATCCTTGCTGAACGACGAAGGAGAAGCTACCTTCCAGCCACTGCTCGATCTCTCCTTCCCTCCTGTTGTGAATGTTTGCTTCATATGGGCTTATTTGGTCTGAACCATGAATTTGGCCCATATTGGTGTGAAGCCCATACATGATCCGGGTTGTGTGGTCTGCAAGGGTAAACCGACATAAGCTCTAGGGTTTTCACTATATAAGGGAAGCTAGGGTTGAGGAAACAAGAAAAAGGAGTAATCACAAAGACGCAGAAGAAGCTGGTGGTACTTTGGTGGTGACTGTAGGGCACAGCGCATGGCGCTGTGCAGGACAGATGCAGAGACGCAAGGTGTAGAGCAGAGAGCATGTGCAGGGCGTCGTACATGGAGCTTGAAATTGTGCGCAGAACCATGATAAATGAGCAGAAGCTTGGCTGGGATCGAAGGGCTGAGAGTCGGACATAACCTTGTCTAGGTTTAAGGTGTCTTCAGGATACTCTGATGAGAGACGAAGGTGGAGCTGCTTCTTTGGGGTTCTGGAGGTGTTTCAGGGTTATATATTGAGGTGAGAGCTGAACCAGAAACAAAGAGAGGGGAAGAAGAAAAGCTAGATCTATTATGTCTTTTCTTCTTCAGGTTTCTTTGTAGTTGCTAGTTCTCTAAGCTTGTATATGAAACACTATGTAAAACCTTGAGTGATTGATAGTGGATGTTTGTGGGAGAAGATTCCCACACGAGATGTACCCTCTGCATGAGGGGAACTCGTTAAATCTCTGTGTTATGTTTATGTTATGCATATTGATCTGTGAAGTAGTTGAGGAGTAGGGGCATAGTCGCGGTAGGCGATTCACTACAGAGGTGAAGGTGTTCTTGATTCAAAGGTTAAATCAATTATGGGGTTGGGTTTAAGGTGGAGTTATCTGCAGTGTTTGATTCAGGTTCATGGATGGATGTGTGAAGGTGATTTGCACATGGCTGTGAAGAGTGAATCAAAGCATCATCTATAAGGCTCAGAACTTATCAAAATAGGAGTTCAGTTTTCCACTGCGTCACAAGGTACATGTGATGTTCTGTTTTGAAGCTTCTGAATACTCAAAATTGTTTCAGTTTAGGGAATCTAGACACTAGGAGAACACAAAGATGTAGACGTCTTCAACTATTGAAAAATCAGTTTTTTGGTTGTTGAAAGTCTGTGTAGTGGTGTTCAGGAATTGGTTGAAGGTACAACTATAGGAATCACGGATTTACTAAGGGACGCCTTCAGAGGTGAATCTGTGTGTAAGAGGGTTGTTAGGTCAACAAGTTGTGTCGAAGATTCAGATTAGTATGAGATGGACTAGGCAATTTATGTTGAAGTGGTCAGTTTTGAAAGGTGTTGGGTGAATGGCTAAGTCTCAAGAATATATCAAGTTGTCAGAGATTTGAACATACTATAATCTAGGTAGGTTTACAGTGAATGGAAATGCAGAAGAGTACCAAGAGTCGAAGTTGCTAACAATGAGATTTTCTTTGTCAAGGTGGAGTTTGTTCTTCAAGTTGACTTAAAATCTCAAAAAGACTTTTGTAGACGTTGCAGGACTGTGCAAGAGTTTGCAAGTAAGCAGGAGCGGATCTACGGGGTTCTTAGGTGTGGCACGTGCCCCATGCTAAATTATAAAAATTTCTAATGGATATTGATGTTTTGTGCGTTCCTAGCTCATTTGGCATAAGTGTCCCACATGCACCATCTTGTGACGAGTTCGATGCTGTCTATAGTTTTTTTCGTTGTATTCTTATTTTCCTTTTTCCATGGCCACATTCCCTCATTAAATGTCTACAATATTTTTAATTATTTTTTTATGATTAGTTTCATAGTCTTTCAGGCTTATTTATTTCTTTCGTAATTGTAATTAATTTTTAACAAAATCTGAATCTTCCTTTTCTACTATTAACTATATTTACATTTAAATTTAAAAATATTTGCAAACTTAGTATACAATCTTAAAGTTTTTTTACTTTATCTAATATATTTAGAGTTTAAATTTGTGTGAAATATAATTATAATTATAAATATATCTAATATGCAATTATATATACATTTAGAAATCAAATAAAAATAAAATTTAAATTACTATAAATGGAAAGTCATATTTAATATTTTTATTATTTTAATTTAATATTAGAGTGTTGACAAAAAAATTTAATATTAATTAGTAATAAGTTATTTGTGCCCCATACAAATAATTTTTCTGAATCCGCCACTGCAAGTAAGTGCAAGAATCTACAAGGCTGGCGAAAGGTGACTGGGGTTGTGTATCTGCATTGAGAAGAGAATCAGAAACATAAAAGATCTGGTTCGTCTGTTTGCAACTACAGAGATAATTTGGTGGATGAATCTTCTGAAGGCTTTCACTTGCAGGAAGTTTAAGTGTTTTGTTGACACTTAATAAGGAAGCATGTGAGTATAAGGGGAAGAGTCAAGTAGATCTCTGGTGGTTAAAGATGCATGTTATGATAGACAAGACTAGTAGAAGACTAGTGGGTCTAGTAGCATCGTTAAGTTTCTCAGGAGAGTCACTTACATGATGGTTAAGTGAGGATTCATCAATTGTGAAGAAATGTCAAATTGTATTGATGAATGGTGAGAAAAGGTATGATGCTGGTACCAAGGTTCTTCTTGGTAAGGTCTGCAAAAGTGAAGAACTATTGTAGGGTTATGTTGCAGTAAGTGTGGCTTCAGAGATTCTAGAGTGAAACACTAAAGGCTGTTACAAGGAGAGTAGCAGAGGTTCAAAAGCTGTTGGTCGGACATTTGTTTTAACATGAGGTTGAACAGGAGGTTGTACAATCAGATCATATAAGCTGGGTTCAAAAGTCAATTGGTTAAACAAATGGGATGTAAACTCAATCTCAGGAGTAATGCATTGAGTTAAGATTGTTTACATGATGAATCATAGATTGTTTCAGGATTGAAGCATGTATGATTCATGTGTTCTGCATGGGATTCAAGGAAATTTGGTTCAAGCTCACTGCACATGAGAGGAATCAAAGGTCGACCAAGTGAATCAGGTTGCAGACGGATACAGATGATATACAATCGTGATAACAAGTTTGTGGCGTTTATCAGAAACTATAGGAGATGTTATATGATTGTTATAATCGTGTTATGAGAGGAAGATATCTTAGGCTTTACTATTCTAAAGGTTCAAGATCAAAGGTCCACAAGCAAGTCAGGTGTTACCTGTGGGTGAATCAGAAGTTCTTATTCTAGGTGGAGCTGTTGTGAGAAACATGAGAATCAAAGTCTTCATAAGTGTTTCTAAGATCAGGAGAAACAAGGTTGAAGAAGATGATTTGTGTAAGGAGTTACAAGAACTTGTTGGGATAGCTGAAGAGTATCGTAAGCTATTTAGAGAAGCTGTCAAGAACAAGGGAGAAGTTGTATGGCTTCGCATACTGAAATTTTAGAAAGTTAGAACAGAGGGACAGTCAATGAGACAGTCTAAGGATTCGATAAGTGCTGGGAATTTCAGAGCAATGTCAGAGGATGACATTGGAGGACAAAAAGGAACATTAATGGTTGGTATTGTTCTGTATTGATTATCAATGAATCAAAGTTATTAAGGGTTTCTTTAAGGATGTCGGTTAAGTGGTCAGAGTTCGTCTACAAGTGGGATTAATGCCATCAGGAGAAGGAAGCTTGAGAGAGAGTCGCGAATTTCTTGAAGTTTCTGAAGATGGAGTAGAAAATTCCTAAGGTGGATGAAGATGAAGATCATTGGAAGTTGCAGGTTCGATAGGAGAAGACAAGATTTGTTTTTCTTCTCAGGAAAGAATAAACACATAGGGGATTTTGTGAGTTGGGCCAAATGAAGCAAAAGGTGGAGATTGTTGTGAATGTTTGCTTCATATGGGCTTATTTGGTCTGAAACATGAACTGGGCCCATATTGGTGTGAAGCCCATATAGGATCCGGGTTGTGTGGTCTGCAAGGATAAACCGACATAAGCTCTAGGGTTTTCACTATATAAGGGAAGCTAGGGTTGAGGAAACAAGAAAAAGGAGTAATCACAAAGATGCAGAAGAAACTGGTGGTACTTTGGTGGCGGCTGTAGGGCACAGCGCAGGGCGCTGTGCAGGACAGATGCAGAGATGCAAGGCGCAATGCAGAGAGCATGCGCAGGGCGTCGTACATGGAGCTTGAAGCTGTGCGTAGAACCATGATAAATGAGCACAAGCTTGGTTGGGGTCGAAGGGCTGAGAGCCGGACATAACCTTGTCTAGGTTTAAGGTGTCTTCAGGACACTCTGATGAGAGACGAAGGTGGACCTGCTTCTTTGGGGTTCTGGAGGTGAACCATGTTATACATTGAGGTGAGAGGTGAACCAGAAACAAAGAGAGGGGAAGAAGAAAAGCTAGATCTATTATGTATTTTCGTCTTCAGGTTTCTTTGTAGTTGCTAGTTCTCTAAGCTTGTATATGAAACACTATGTAAAACCTTGAACGATTGATAGTGGATGTTTGTGGGAGAAGGTTCCCACACGAGATGTACCCTCTACATGAGGGGAACTCGTTAAATCGCTGTGTTATGTTTATGTTATGCATATTGATCTGTGAAGTAGACGAGGAGTAGGGGCAGAGTCGCGGTAGACGATTCACTATAGAGGTGAATTGGGGTCTGCGATTCTCAACACCTCCCACACTAATACCTCCTTCCTTTTCCCTTCCATCCCAAACCATCATCTTTCTCATCCCTTCCCAGAGAGAACCCACACCCCTCTCCTCTTCTTTTAAGGCATGAAACGGTTCGAGCATTAACTCCTATACAGAACGAGGCATCTTCCCTTTTACAGAAAACTTATGGGTTTTTTCAAAACCACTAAACCACACAAAACTGGAGAACAAACCAAACCGACAACCTTTAAACAATATGGTGTCGATCAACACCCCCTTGGTGTCGGTCGACACCAACCTCCAAAACCAGGACTCGGTTCACGGGCGTTACAACTCTTCTAGAATGTAATCGAACAGCCAAAACAGAATTAAAAGGCATTAAAGGGATTGAGATTGATAGAGAAAAATGAAAACTTAACCTTGACAGAGAAGAGCTATTACATAGTCGAAAAGGGGTTAGCAAGATTATGCTTTTACAAAGTTTGGCTGGATATGAATATGGTGACAGGATTTCGGAATGATAATGCGAGAACTAGTCTCGTGGAATCAATTCACATATCAAGTGGAGTTTTTGACCACCTAAGGCAGAGAATCGATGAATCAGAAAGATTTGTGTTGACAAGATAACATGAGAGACAGACTTGGACCACCGGTAGAGTGTGATTGGGCCAAATCTAATGGAGATGGGACGATAACTGGATAATGGGCCTAAATTTGGGTAAAGAACCAACATCTGAAACCGTAGGGCCTCCTCGGTTAAACAGGAAAATGTGATGGTGTGACGGCTACGCAGAGACGAGCAGATAGTTGGGATTGAAGCAACCATCAGCGGCTATCCATGCTTTACAAGTTCTTTAGGGGAGCTTCAATAGACATTCCAATTAGAACAGATTTAAGACCATGGGATGGTTTTGGGGGTGGAGATAACTTCAGAAATGTTGTGAGTAGAGGTTAGGTCTAGAAAAGGGTCGCATGACATCTCTTCCATCTTTTGCCACTATAGAATGATTGACCAAGGAAGCTTGAAAATTTGGAAAATAATTGAAAGGGTAAAAAGTTATGAAAGGGTGAGAAAATATCAGGAAAAAGCTTGAGACGAGAGAGAGATTAAGTGAATCCAAAAGAAAGGGTGAGGTCTAGACGCCGATGATCTATGGCTACACCAGAGCCAAAAAATATGGTTAGATGGAGGTCCTCGATACTTGGGTATGAGAGCTTTTTTCCTTTGGTTAATTGAGTTTTACTAATAATTAGATAAATTAAGAGTAAACTTGTCCACATAATGTAACATCCGCAAACCAAAAGAACAGTTTCGTGGGTACAAATCAATAACTGAATTAATTGCATAAGAAAGAGTAATAAAGAAGTAAGAAAGTTCGAAATCTTCTCTCAACAAGGTTGAGTTCTGACTTGTCTCTCCAAGGCTCTCTAGATCTTTCCCTCAAAAAGTTGCAGAAAATAAAGCTTAAGGGTTTCTAAAACCTAAAAATACTATATATATATCCTAAAACATATCAGGGACTAATCTTGCAATTTTGGAAAACTTCAGGTAGCTTTGTAAAACTTCGACTTTGGGCCATCTTTTGTGTCGGCTAAAGGATGTCGAATACACCAAGGATGGTGTCGATCGACACCATTACTCGTGATTGGTTCCAAGTTGATTTCCTTCGGTTCAATGCTTCAAAAAGATCTTAATTGCTCCACCTTGTTCCATCCATACCAAAATCTTATAAAACTTGTAAGGGCTCAAAAACATCCTAGAAAACAAATCAAAGGACTCAAAAAGCATACTTATATCATGTTAAAAACCGTAAAAACCATGATATATCAAAAAATTGGATGGTAATAGTCTATGCCAAATTGTGTATATATACAATTTGTTCAAATGATTGTGGGGAAAGGTGTCGTTGGTTTGCACAATACCTTCAAAACGTCGTATAGGGTTAATGAGCTTGGAGTTGGAAGAAGGACCTTATCACTTAAGCAAATGTACTGGTCTAAGGCGAAATTGTATACAATCTGTTCTCTCTCATTTTTATATTATTCTAAGTTTCGTTTTGTCGAATTCATGCAATTTTTCTTCACTACAATAATATCTTTTTTTTTAAAAAAGAAGAAGCAATGTACTTTAAATTATCCAATGTGGAAGAATCTTTTGTCGTTTGTTCTATTGACTATAAAATTATATAGAAGTCAATTTTTTATTCTTAACGTTGACCAAAGTCTTTGTTTATTCGTATTGGCTTTTTAGAGTTGGTCCACTTTTATTTACATTGCACTTGATAATTATCATTCAAAACTTTTGCGTACCCTTTTTGGTTCATGAAGCAATCTTACATTATTTTCTCGTAGTATAAAGTATAAACCGCTAAATTTAATAACTTCAACATATTTACGAAATTATCAAAAAAAAATTGACATATTTACGACGATCTTACCAAACCAATAAAAAAATTTCATATACATTAGAACCTCTATATATTAATACTCTTTAAATTAATACTCGATATAAATTAATAAATTTTTCCGGTCCCAAGTTGGGTCAGTGTAAAAAATGACACATTTCGATAAAATAATAAAATAATATTTTTTTTAATAATTCTATATAAAACTATAATCCCATCAATATCATAAATTAATAATCAAAGAAATTAAAATATATATATATATATATATATATATATATCTAAGAAAATCTAGTGAGATATGACTCTATGGTTGTTTGCCTATCTAAGAAAATGTAGTGAAATATGACTTTATTCTTGTTAGAGCTCATCTCTAATCTTTCTCATTTTTATTTTCTCGCATCCAAAAACTGTGGAGAATCCTATATGCGATAATTGGTTCTTTAGTAACTGGTTCTAAAGGTATCGCAATATCTTCTTCGACTTCATCATTACCATGAAGGATAATAGTAACAATTTCTTCTAAACTCTAAACTTTTAAGATTTTTAATTTTTACCTAGATAATCTAGTAAACAATTGACATTTAGCTGTTACGATAGCCAATATTATAAATTAAAGAAATTCTTAAAAAAATGTGAATGATAACAAAAATATATTGTTTTGTAATAGAAAATTTTCAAAATTCAAAATTATGAAAATGAGAAAATCTCTTCATAAATTAATATTTTATGAATTTATCGATAAATTAATAATTATTACTTTATCAATAAATTAAAACCTCTATAAATTAATAAAATTTCATGGTCCCGACCTTATTAATTTATAGAGGTTTTATTGTATTATACAGGTCTGAAATTTCTGTATTTATTTTGTTTAGTATCGTTTCTTCGGTTAACTAGATACTAGTTCTTCGTTTAGTAAAAAGTGACATCTATAACAATGGTATATTAGTATAGATATGATATGCTTCATCTGTGAAGTCTTTATCTTATAAAGATCTCACCTTATTGTATTAGTATGTTTCTGATAACAACAAACTTTTGTATAAATATGATGTTTATATCGATAATACAAATCATCTTCTCCCATTCCTCTACATGGTATGAGAGCAATGATCCAAAGAATAAAAAAACTTAAGATCTCATCGATTTTTTTTTTCTTTCTCTTGTTTTCTCTGCAATCTCTCTTTTTGCCACCATGATATCCGAAGTTTCTTCTAGTTCTGCTGAATCCTCCCCTGCTTTCAACATCTCCAAACCTCACAAAACTTTGATCTCTTCACATGATCAACATATTTATATATGAGTTTGTTGTTATCACAAACATACTAATACGATAAGGTGAGATCTTTATAAGATATAGACTTCACAGATTGAACTTGGTATAGGGCTCTTACTAAGTCATGGAACTCATATTATATACATGGTATCAAATACACTTATACCGACCGAGTAGTCATATTATATTCTTATTGGTCACGGAGTAGAGGGCTCTTACTGCGGCTGCTTCTAAGGTTAAGTGGGTTAATTCTCTTATGTCTCAACTTGGTATTCAGTCCCCTGTCACATCGGTTCTGTTTTGTGACAACGTTGGTGCTACCTACCTCTCTACAAATTTGGTGTTTCACTTTCGGATGAAGCATTTGGCTATTGATTATCATTTTGTTTGTGAGCAAGTACACGCCAAGCAACTGCGAGTTGTTCACATTAGTTCTGAAGATCAACTGGCAGATGCGTTAACTAAGCCTCTGCCTCGTCAACGGTTTGACACTCTTTGTAATAAGATTGGACTCTGCCACCGACTTCCATCTTGCGGGAGCTTATTAATATAGATATGATATGCTTCAATCTGTAAAGTCTTTTATCTTATAAAGATCTCACCTTATTGTAATAGTATATTTGTGATAACAACAAACTCTTGTATAAATATGTTGGTCATGTGAATAATACAAATCTTCTCCCATTCCTCTACATCGAAATGCTAAATTAGAATAACAATAAACAAAAATCATATGATTAAAAACTAGAGAAAATATCAGTTACAAAACACATGTGTTCAGCTATAAGGTAAGGTAAGCCACAAATTAGTTACAAATTGGGTCAAATATCGAATTGTAAATCAACCATAACCCTATTCCGCCATAATATACCAATCTATTCCCCATATTTTTCCACTTGCTAACGACTTCTATGTTGCTTACGTTTTCTTTCATGATGTCATACCTTTTTTTTTTTTGTCTTGCCGGAGAATATCGTATACGAAAATGTGATGATAAATGCTCAGTGGTTCCTACAAGGAATCCATTAATGGTGGTTTAGACTTGAGACATGGAATTTTTTGTTTTCATCTTCTAAAAGTCATCTTTTTAACTAATATAAGACTATAAGTAAAGTCTTTGCATAGCATATTAAATTTCTCCACACCAGACGATAAACTTTGTTAGGAAGTTATACTCCTTCCTACTTTACAACAATTCTAAGTCATTTGTTTGTAGATATTAAAACCGAAACGTAACTTTTGGATAAATAAGATTTTACAACGTGCGGTCTAAGAGTAGAATATCAAGGACATTTTCTAAAATTTTTAGCAAATCTGTTAATGTTAAAAACACATGAACAAGCCACACGTATATAATTATATACCACTAGTAGGCCAACTAGGCCACAAGTCTACATGGAATGTTATCCACCATATGAAGTGTAATGAAAATTAGGACTATGTTAGGATCAGCCGTTATTACAAATTGTGATAGATTCGAATTCCACACGTATTAAACTCTTTGAAATGGTAAATAACTAATTTGAAGAAGTTGATAGAACTAAATAAATATATCATCAATTCCAATTCCTTAATCGTTAAACAAAGAATATACTATATAAAAAAAAAGTAGGCATGTCGATATGCCACTACGAGGCCAACGGATGTTAGATACATATATACTATTACACCGAAATTAAATGAACACGGACTATACACACTTTATACATACATCCTATTTGTAAAACAAGTCATCTATGTTGGCCGTGACGTTTCCAGGTCAGGTCCATGACTAAATGACTCTGATGTTTTAATCTTTTTTTTATAAAAAAGAAAAGAAAAACTCGAAACGGTTTCGATTTTGCTGTTCATAATGTTTCCTAGTAGACTTGACTTTGTTTGGTTTTTTTGTTCTTTTAAAAATATAATTTTGAAGATTTCGTTTCGTACTAGGAGGCTATATATTTTTCCAAAAGAGTTTTGACCCTTGGCAGCAATTTACTCAAATTACACTTGTTTACTGATATTTAGTATTTCTTCTTATGGATTATATATTTATCTCAAAAAAAAATACTAAATAAATACTCCTCTGTATCGTAATAGATGATTTTTAAATTTTGACTAAGATTAAAAAAAATAAGAAATGTTGTATTATTATTAATTACTTTTGTTTTATATTTTTTTTAATACTCATTTACTCATACTTTTCTCACACTTGCCATTCAAGTACATGAATATATTTAATTATTTATTAGAAAAATAAAAACATTAATTAGTTATTTGATTTTAAGAATAAAAATACATTAAATACATTAAAGAAATTATCCTTTATGATACAAAAAAATCCTAGAACATCATCTTTTATAATATATAAGATTTGAATGAGTTCCGTACACCTTTCTTTAATCATAAATTACATTAAAAAGAATATTATGTAAGTTTTAAACATAAACAATTAAACTAATTCCCCTAATGTAAGGATATTAATTTAGAAAATCTAAGAAAATATTTACTTACTTCTTTTTTTTTTGGTTACTTAGATACTTTACCTAATGTGGCTTGATACTTTTTTTTATAGGTAAGTTTTGGAGAGGAAGTTTGTATTCAATTGTATATCTTTTTCACTCGTTTTCATTTATATTATTGTGTATAACTTGATTTAAAATTTGATACGTTCAATTAAAAAGTATTAATATCGATTTCATTGTAACTGCTTCGCTTTTAAAGCTGTAAATTCCGGTGAACATGACTTTCGTTGTCATTGCTAGAGCTGTCAAAATGAGCGAGCTGTCCATGATCTGCCCATGTCCAATTCATTATGGACGGGTTATGGACAAGTCCATATTTTGAACGGGCTTAAATGGGCTTAGTCCGCTTTTGCCCACGGACAAAACTGGACGGACAGCGTGGACATTGGACGGCCCATTGGTCTGAAAATTTTAGGTTAAAATCGATTTGGGGAAAACACAAATCGATTTCTTATTTTCTTGGAAGCTCTTCTTCTCCTAAACAGAAATCGATTTCTTCAGTTCTTCTCCTCGATTTCTTCAGTTCTTCTCTTTGAAATCTTCATTTCTTCTCCTCAAAGCTCTTCTTTAGTTCTTCTCCGCAAAGCTCTTCTTCAGTTCTTCTCCTCAAAGCACTATCGGTA
Source organism: Camelina sativa (assembly GCF_000633955.1). Lineage (NCBI taxonomy): Eukaryota > Viridiplantae > Streptophyta > Magnoliopsida > Brassicales > Brassicaceae > Camelina > Camelina sativa. The sequence goes on along the minus strand of NC_025685.1, from coordinate 11,250,569 downwards.
AGATTGTTTTCTCCTATGTATCGATTGAATTCGATTGAAACTGGGTTTGTTTGAATTCGATTGAAACTGGGTTTGTTTGAATTCGATTGAAACTGGGTTTGCTTTACTTAGATTGAAACTGGGTTTGCTTCTCTTTCAATTTTGGGAGAGACCCATTTGAGATTTATGTTTCTTCTCTTTCGATTTGTTGAATTGTAGAATAGCTTCCTTATAGATTATTGTTTGTGCTCTTGACATAGATAACACTTGTTTATATATAGATAACACTTATTGGTTTTGGTTATTTCATATGGGTGATACACTAAACCTTGAAGATGATTATATGAGTGGAGATGATTATATGATTGAGCATGATATGAATCCGGATGAAGAAGAACATGTAGGAGAGGAACGTGTAGAAGCAGATTCAGTAGCTAGTACGGTTGATAAGAGGACAGGCAAGTCTACAGGTAAACGTAAAAGGTCAAGGTGTTGGAAAAATTTTGAAATTGTTGGAGATAAGTTGGATGATGGTAGGAATAATCTTAGATGCACCCGTTGTGAGCATACTTATTGCCTTGATCTTCGTAGAAGTGGCACCAATACTCTCTTGCGTCACATGGAATCATGCTCAAAGACTCCAGGAAGCACTCCTTCATGTGGAAACAGAAAGTTAGATATGATGGTGTTTAGGGAGATTATAGGATTGGCAATCATAANTGATACACTAAACCTTGAAGATGATTATATGAGTGGAGATGATTATATGATTGAGCATGATATGAATCCGGATGAAGAAGAACATGTAGGAGAGGAACGTGTAGAAGCAGATTCAGTAGCTAGTACGGTTGATAAGAGGACAGGCAAGTCTACAGGTAAACGTAAAAGGTCAAGGTGTTGGAAAAATTTTGAAATTGTTGGAGATAAGTTGGATGATGGTAGGAATAATCTTAGATGCACCCGTTGTGAGCATACTTATTGCCTTGATCTTCGTAGAAGTGGCACCAATACTCTCTTGCGTCACATGGAATCATGCTCAAAGACTCCAGGAAGCACTCCTTCATGTGGAAACAGAAAGTTAGATATGATGGTGTTTAGGGAGATGATAGGATTGGCAATCATAGAACATGATTTGCCTTACTCTTTCGTTGAGTACAGAAGAATTAGAGAGGCTTTTCAGTATGCAAATTCCAACATCGAGTTTTGGTCAAGAAATACTGCGGCTGCTGATTGCTTAAAGATCTACGAGAAAGAGAAACTGAAGCTTAGAAAGATGTTGGGTGAAGTTCCGGGTAGGTTTTGTTTAACAACAGATTTGTGGAGGGCAATCACAATAGAGGGATACATGTGTTTGACTGCACACTATATCGATAGTGGATGGAATTTGAAGACAAAAATTTTGTCATTTTGTGCATTTCCTCCTCCACATACGGGTGCTGGAATAGCTACAAAGGTGTTGGCATTGCTAAAAGATTGGGGAATAGAAAAGAGAGTGTTCACAATTACAGTTGATAATGCTTCCTCAAATGACAACATGCAAGGAATTCTCAAGAGGCAGCTTAGGAAAAATTTGGTGTGTGGTGGAGAGTTCTTTCATGTGAGATGTGTTGCACACATCTTGAATCTGATTGTGCAAAACGGATTGGATGTGATTGATGGTGCTCTAGAGAAAATCAGAAATAGTGTTAAGTTTGTGAGGGTGAATGAGACTAGAAAACAATCCTTTCAAACATGTGTGGAAACAATGGGAATTGAAGCTAAGGGTGAACTACTTTCAGATGTTTCAACTAGGTGGAACTCAACTCACCTTATGCTCTCAAGAGCAATCATCTATAAGGAAGCCCTTCGGCATCTTGCAGAGATTGATACAAGTTATCAATCTTTCCCTTCTGATATTGAGTGGACAAGAGCAGAGTTGATCTATGAGCTGTTGACCCCATTTGCAGAGATGACGAATTTGATCTCTGGTTCATCTTATCCAACTGCCAATTTGTATTTCAATCAGGTATGATTGACATAATAACGATGTGATTTGACTTTGATTTAGGTATTCGACATATTAACTTTGATTTGTCCTTGGTTTAGGTATGGAAAATTGAAACTTGGCTGAAAGCTCAAGAGTACTCTTATGATGATGTGATTTGTGAGATGGTGAAAGGTATGAAGGAGAAATTTGACAAGTATTGGGAGGATTATAGTGACATACTTGCTCTAGCTGCGGTCTTTGATCCTAGATTGAAGTTTACCTATATAGAGTATTGCTTCAATACCCTTGATGCGTCAACTAGTAAAGCAAGGGTGGATCACTTGCGTAAGAAGCTGAAGAAGCTTTTTGATGTTTACAAGAAGAATCCAACAAAAACAGCAGCAGGAAGTTCAAAGTCAAACAATATGGAGCAAAACATTCTTCCTGGATATGGTGTAAGTGTTTTGTTTAAACTACTTTGTTTTTGTATCGATTTTGTTTCTGCTACTTAAGTGTTTTGTTTCTGCTACTTAAGTGTTTTGAGCTGCTGCATATTTGTGTTTGAACTGTTTCAGGACTTTTATGCTTTCATCTCCCAAACAGTTGGTGCTAATGGCAAGTCAGCATTAGACAAGTACTTAGATGAACCGGTTTTGGGACATAATGGCATTTAAGAGCTTGGATGTTTTGAAATATTGGAAGGATAATGCAAACCGTTTTCAAGAACTGTCTTCTATGGCTTGTGACATCCTTAGCATCCCTATTACGACTGTAGCTTCAGAATCTTCGTTTAGCATTGGAAGTCGGGTGTTAAGCAAGTATCGGAGTTCACTCCTTCCTTCTAATGTCCAAGCTTTAATCTGCGCAAGAAATTGGCTTAAAGGTTTTGAAGAGATTGTTGATCCATTCGAAGAAGGCAAAGAAGGGGAAAGAGAAGGAGAAGGAGTTTGAAATATGTGTGTCATTGTGTTTAAAATATTCTAGATGTTCATGTTTGCTTTATTGCTTTTGGATGTTGATCATTGTGTTTGGATGTTGATCATTGTGTTTGGATCTTTTATGTTTTATGTAATTGGCAGCACAAAAGGATCACTTATGTTTTATGTTCTAAACTAATTACACCATTTTTTCTCATCTTACAAAATTTGTTATATGTTGTCCAATGGACACCCATGGATAACCCATAAAAATATGGGCATAAGTGGACATGGTCGTTAATGGACCGGATGTTAATGGACACGGACAGCTATTTGTCCAAAATCAAATTGGACAATGTTGGACGGGTCAAAATGGACGTAAACAGCCCATTTTGACAGCTCTAGTCATTGCTACGAAACTTCGTAGATGATACGTAATGACCGACTAATCAACTAACTATAAACCCAATTGAAACTATCATCTTTACATCATCAGCTCTCTTATTTTGCAATTCGTATTGGCTTTACAACATTGCCTTCACAAAACAAAAGATTTTATACAATTTCCTGGTTCTTTTTTTTTTTTTCGTCTTTTCGGTTTAGTAATTCCGGTTTAAGAAATACCAAGAAACAATGAGAAGAAACGTTCCTGATCATGCAGAGAAGAAGAAGAACAAGGTGGTAGGCGTTGAGGTTCTTCTGGAACTTCCCAAAACCCTAAGCAAACCAAACAAGAAGTGGCAATTAGCGTTCATCAAGATCTACTGTTCGAGAACTCTCCTCAACTGCGCCAAACACGCTATCCGAAAACCCGGTTTGTTGTTCCCTCGTTCCCTTTCTTACACCGCCATTGATCTTGACCACCATCAAAAAGATGATCATCATGGAGATCACTTCAAGATTGATACTGAAACCTTAAACGATCTCGTCAAGAACAAGAACCAAGAGAAACTTGAGTCTCTTGGTGGTCCTAACGGCTTAGTCTCGGCCTTAAAGACTAACACACGTGTCGGTATCAACGAAGAAGCTGATGAGATCGAACGTAGGCGTTTGACGTTCGGGTCTAATACTTACACGAGACAACCATCCAAGAGTCTCTTCTATTTCGTGGTGGAAGCGTTCAAGGACCTCACGATACTCATCCTTCTCGGTTGTGCAACGTTATCTCTCGGGTTCGGTATCAAAGAGCACGGAGTGAAAGAAGGATGGTACGATGGAGGAAGCATATTCGTAGCGGTGTTCTTGGTGGTAGCTGTCTCTGCGGTCAGTAACTTTAGACAGAACAGACAGTTCGATAAGCTCTCTAAAGTAAGTAGCAACATCAAGATCGATGTTGTTAGAAACGGACGTCGTCAAGAGATTTCCATCTTTGACATTGTCGTCGGAGATATCGTTTGTTTGAACATTGGAGATCAAGTTCCAGCGGATGGTGTGTTCGTTGAAGGACACTCGTTGCACGTTGACGAATCCAGCATGACTGGAGAGAGCGACCATGTCGAGGTTAGCTTAACAGGAAACACATTCTTGTTCTCCGGGACTAAAATAGCTGATGGGTTTGGTAAAATGGCGGTTACTTCTGTCGGAATGAACACAGCTTGGGGACAAATGATGAGTCACATCTCTCGTGACACGAATGAGCAAACTCCATTGCAGTCTCGTCTAGACAAGCTTACTTCTTCGATAGGTAAAGTTGGTTTACTTGTAGCTTTCTTGGTTCTTTTGGTTCTGTTAGTCCGTTACTTCACGGGAACCACGAAAGACGAGAGTGGAAACCGTGACTATAATGGAAAGAAGACGAAGAGCGATGAGATAGTGAACGCTGTGGTTAAGATGGTTGCAGCAGCGGTTACAATCATTGTGGTTGCGATACCAGAAGGATTACCATTAGCTGTGACATTAACATTGGCGTATTCGATGAAGAGGATGATGAAAGATCAAGCTATGGTGAGGAAGCTCTCTGCTTGTGAGACAATGGGCTCTGCAACGGTTATTTGTACTGACAAAACCGGTACTCTGACGCTTAACCAAATGAAGGTAACTGATTTCTGGTTCGGTCTCGAGTCAGGAAAAGCTTCTTCTGTGTCTCAGAAATTGGTTGAACTGATTCATCAAGGAGTTGGGATGAATACTACAGGGAGTGTGTTTAAGGCTAAGTCAGGAACAGAGTATGAGTTCTCTGGTAGTCCAACGGAGAAAGCGATTCTGAGCTGGGCGGTTGAGGAGTTGAAGATGGATATGGAGGAAGTGATTGGAGAACATAACGTTGTTCATGTGGAAGCTTTCAATTCAGAGAAGAAGAGAAGTGGCGTGTTAATGAAGAAGAAGAATGGAGAAGTTAATGTTGTTCATTGGAAAGGAGCTGCTGAGAAGATTCTAGCTATGTGTTCAACGTTCTACGATGGTTCTGGAGTTGTGAGAGAGATTAAAGAAGATGATATGATTCAGTTCGAGAAGATTATCCAATCCATGGCAGCTAAGTCTCTCCGTTGCATCGCCTTTGCGTATTCAGAAGACAATAAAGACATCAAGAAGTTGAAAGAAGAGAAGTTGAGCTTACTTGGGATTGTTGGAATCAAAGATCCATGTAGACCTGGAGTAAAGAAGGCAGTAGAGGATTGCCAATTCGCTGGTGTAAACATCAAAATGATCACTGGAGATAACATTTTCACGGCGAGAGCGATTGCTGTAGAGTGTGGGATCTTGACACCTGAAGATGAGGTTAACAGTGAAGCAGTGGTAGAAGGAGAGGAGTTTAGAAACTACAGTCAAGAAGAAAGGTTAGCAAAAGTGGAAAGAATCAAAGTAATGGCGAGATCTTCACCGTTTGATAAGCTTCTAATGGTGAAATGCCTAAAGGAGCTAGGCCATGTTGTGGCAGTTACTGGAGACGGTACTAACGATGCACCGGCGTTGAAAGAAGCTGATATTGGACTTTCAATGGGGATTCAAGGTACAGAAGTTGCGAAAGAGAGCTCTGATATTGTCATCTTGGACGATAACTTTGCTTCTGTTGCAACGGTTTTGAAATGGGGGAGATGCGTGTACAACAATATTCAGAAGTTTATTCAGTTTCAGCTCACTGTCAATGTAGCAGCTCTTGTGATCAACTTCGTGGCTGCGGTTTCAGCTGGAGAAGTTCCTTTGACAGCGGTTCAGTTACTGTGGGTGAATCTGATCATGGACACACTCGGTGCATTGGCTTTAGCTACAGAGAAACCAACAAACGATCTGATGAAGAAGAGACCTATAGGGAGAGTGGCGCCATTGATCACAAACATCATGTGGAGGAATCTTTTGGCTCAAGCGTTTTATCAGATCTCTGTGCTCTTGGTGCTTCAGTTTAGAGGAAGATCAATCTTCGATGTGACAGAGAAGGTGAAGAACACTTTGATCTTCAATACCTTTGTGCTTTGTCAGGTGTTCAACGAGTTTAACGCGAGGAGTTTGGAGAAGAAGAACGTGTTCAAGGGTTTACACAAGAACAGGCTCTTCATTGGGATTATAGTTGTGACTGTGGTTTTGCAAGTGGTGATGGTTGAGTTTCTCAAGCGATTTGCTAATACTGAGAGGTTGAACTGGGGTCAATGGGGAGTTTGCATTGCGATTGCAGCTGCATCGTGGCCTATTGGATGGTTAGTGAAGTCTGTTCCTGTTCCAGAGAAACACTTCTTTAGCTACCTGAAATGGAAGAAGAGATCATGAAAGAGCCTCTTAATTTGATCTTACATTATGAAGCATTGATTTTTTTTTTTTTTTTTTCATTTAATATGTTTAATAGATTTGAAATAAAGATTGAAACAATTACATAGAAAAGCGTTTTTACAATAGCATATTAATAAAGTGAAAACTCAGATTACAATCTTCTAGAACGGGCCAAGATTGTCTTCGTCGATGAAGTCTCTCTCTGCCTCTCTCCACTCAGTATCCAACACGACAAAACGAACTGTGGCACCAATCTCAATCTTGGACATGTTCTCATCCATGAAAAACGAGTTCTCTCCGGGAATGAACTCATAACCAGACATTTTCAAGTGAGATAGGTAAATGGTTTCATAAGGACCAGAACTCAAAAAGACACCGAGCTTGTGCACCTTGTGAACCACACCATGAAGAACTTCTCCTTTAAACATCTTAAAGCAGATTCCATTGAAAACCACGGGAAACACATCAGTCTGTTCCTTGATCTTACCCTCGCCGACTGTTTCAAGAATCGTGGGTGTTACGAAGTATCCAAGATCTTTCGTTGCCTTCTTGCTAGCAAAGACATCGAGTAGACGAACTACAATAGCTCTCTGGAGCATGACGCCAGTGTCCATATCTTCAGCTGGAATCAAAACGTTCCATGGCAATTTGACTTTGATGAACATTTTTTTCTTCACAGCCTGAAACTATGGCATTTCCAAAAGAATCAGAAGTAGCCAAATCACATTCTGATTTGAAGTGTATTCTACAGAAAACAATCAACTTGAAGTTTTCTTTCAGACATTTTAACAAACACTTTGCATGCAATTATAGAAATGAAACTCTACAGTTAAGAAGAATCAAAAAGTTGACTTTGATGTCTTGTTTGTTAAAAAGAATCAAAAAGAAATGAAACACTTTGCATGCAATTATAGCTCTCTTGAGCATGACGCCAGTGTCCATATCTTCAGCTGGAATCATAACGTTCCATGGCAATTTGACTTTGATGAACATTTTTTCTTCACAGCCTGAAACTGTGACATTTCCAAAAAATAATCAGAAATAGTCAGATCACATTCTGATTTGAAGGTTTTGCATTCTACCAAAATGATCATCTTTAAGTTTTCTTTCAGACATTTTAACAAACACTTTGCATGCAATTATAGAAATTAAACTCTACAGTTAAAGAAGATTCACAAAGTTTCCAACTTTTCATTAACCATCAAACCAACATTGATTTTTATTACCACCAAGCTTAAACCAGTTTGTATTTCCAAAACGTTATAATATCATCGTTCTTCTTCTTCACAAAACCCTAAGACTGAAATCTACTGAAAAATTTGGTTTGACAAATCAAAAGCTCTAACCTGAAAGACGAAACTAGAAGCTGTAAATGGAACAACTTCGGAATCAGCAGACTCCTCCAATTTCCACTTGCTTTGAGGATCAACGAAGCGTCGGAGAAGACAACACTGTCCGTCGCCGTTGAGAGGAGACCACGCGTAAGTTGGTTTCCTAATTTATAGGCCCATTACTACAAATGGGCGACACATAAGTCTCATCCATTAACTTATATGGGACCAATGTATATCTCACCTAATTTGCATTTCAGGTTCTATTCCCACGTCTGTTAAATCCAAACATTTTATGTCTAATCTGTCACTCACTAAACATAAGACAAAGTTTGTTGTGTCGTCACAAAGTTTCGGAAAACGATTAGATGTTAGTTGAATTGAGTTGGCGATCGATACCCTTAGTTTGGTGAACTGTAACTCTTTTACCTCATCATTACTTTGTGTTGAGCAACAACTGGTCTTACTCAAACTAGGGAGAGAATGAGAATGAAGTTTTGTTTGTTAATAATATATCCACGATAGCCTATCCGAAAAAGCATGTCCATAATTATCTGTTATGACCTTCATCCTTCGTTCTCTTTGCTTATTAGATCTATAAACAAATAATAAGAGTTTTGATTTTGCGTAGTTACCCTTCTTTATCAATCTTTGTGGGTAAATGTTAAGAAATTCAAACCACATGCTGTATCCCTAATTGGATACGAATCTTTTCTCTCGCCATTCCTTCATGCCTAATAAGAAGTTTTCATAACTTTTTTCTACTATGTATTCAAAAAGATGGTTCAATGTACCATAAAATTAAATAAGTTGGAACAACTAGGATTTATGTGGAATAAGTGAAATCATAAGTTTTGAATAATGCATGCTAGATTTATGTGGTATGTGAATGATATAATTTGATTCACTATCATCTGTTTATAGGCTAGGAAATGTTGGCTAATCATTATCGCAATTTAGGAATTTAAATGCTTGATTTTTGAGGTTACAAACTAATTAAACCTATTTCCTACAGGAATTTAAAATACAGGCCACGTAATTTATTTTAAATTCAAAATCCGATTTTACTACAAAGTTGATCTCAATAAGTGTTATCGTTTATAAATTATAACACGTACATGTATTCGCACTAAGCTAAACTAAACATGTATACACAGGCCAAGATAGACTTTTGCTTTTTAAAGGAATGAAATATAAATTTAAACTCTGGCTTAAAACCACGGGAAAGACAGTTACGCAAGTCTGGTCCTTGATCTTACACTCGCCGACTGTTTCAAGAATTGTGATGAAGTATCCAAGATCTTTTGTTGCCTTCTTGCTAGAAAAGGCATCGAGTAGACGAACAACAATAGCTCTCTGGAGCATGAGGCCAGTGTCCATATCTTCATGACTTTTTATAAAAACACTTTTCATGCAAACAATAGAAATGAAACTCAACAATTAACGAAAAAAATCAAAAATCAAAAATCAAACTCAATAAGCATAGAGTTAAAGTCATCAACCAAACTTTCGACTTCCTCATTCAATTGGATATAGTGGCCTGTATTCTCCAACCAAAATGCATGAACAACTTGTTTTCTGTAAAAGAGCTACGGACCACTATATCCAGATTGAACAATGAAGTAGATAGGTTTGGTTAATTAATTGAAAGCTACATGCCACAATATTAACCATTGTGGTTGTATTTTTGTTCTATAGATTTTCTTTTGTAGAAAAAAAATTGACATTTAATCTTCTTTTGTGCATCTCTCGACCGCAACTAGTTTGACTGGTTTGAATTGGCAAACCATTCAAACTAGATCACTGTAGAGAGACGACACACCAAAAGAAGACCACATGGATTTAGGAACGCATCAAAAGTCAAAAAAAAATTTTCTTTGTTTCTCTTCTCTTCCTCTCGGACCAAAATCTCAAATTTATGGTAGAAAATAACTAGTGGGGAGGAGGGGACGTGGAATGAGTTGTAAGTGCTAAAAATTAGGGATCATATTTTTAGTACGTATCCCCTAATAATTAATTCTTATTTCGATTTTTTCCTTTTAAGTCATGGCAGAAGCAAAGTTGATAAAGAAATTAAATCTGACTTTAAATCAAAACCGGTTACACAAATCGTAACCTCCCAAATATATATGCGATTTTTTCTTTTTCCAAACTGATCCTCTAATTCACAGAATATTGCAATATTAATTAAAGATTTACTTGCAAGTTACAACATACTAAATAGAAAAATCGCATACAAATTTGGTAAATTCTTATTAGCGTAATATACGCACTATTAACATCAATATCAATATTAATCAATCACGATGGATACGTATATTGTTGATGATAGAATTAAATATTTGTTTATATAAATAACTGCATAAATGACTAAAACTTGGATTATATTTACATTCCAAAATTTATATTATTGTCAAAGATCTCACAATTACATTCCATATATTGTCCCTACTACCAAATATAGGAAGAAGAATATGAATTCGGATCTGGAATAATGATTAACTTTCATTTTTCGGGGATTGTGATGAGTTCATTATCAAATCTTAGAAAATTAACCTATAATAACAACGTAAAATTAAATAAAATCGTCATAAATGCATGTTCCCATATCTCTCTATATATAACTCGTAAGTGTTTCGATTATGTTTCATTGACAAAACAAATAATTAAAAAAAATGGCTTTCTCATACAAATCTGTCTGTTTTATATTCTTGTGTTTGGTCGTTTTCTTGATCCCAAGTATGCAACATAATCTACATTTTTTATTTAAATTTATATGATATGCTTATTTATATATTATATATACTATATTTTTAATTTGTTTTATTTAATATTACAGATGTTGCGGAAGCTGATGTTACACCGAATACCGATTATTGGGTAGGTTCTTGCATTACAACTAAAGACTGCATCATAAAATGCATGAAGGTAAACTTGAAGCACGGAAAATGTTATCAGGTGTCACCTGATAATCCTGAAAAAACATGCGCTTGCTATGTAAACAAGTTGTGAACATGTTGTCTTTGAAAGTATAATAATAATATTATCTTGGAGTAAGTTCATTTTATTTGGTGCAAATAATAACTTAATTTAATCGTAAATAATCGCAATCACTAAGTTTGTAACCCATTGATGATAAATTTGTAGAGGTATTAAGAATTACTCAAAATGTTGCACCGCCTTCTATTTAACTTCTCTATATATATCTAGTTTGAATTTTGAAGCTGTAAAAATCAACCCCAAGCTGCTAATATTTAATAAATCTTTTTTTTGTGCAAATTTTAGTATATGATTCATATAAAAATTCATTCATATATCTGTATGAAATCGTACTACCAATTTTGCATATAAAATATTCTCCAAGCAATCATTTAAAATATATGCTACGAAAAAAACGCATGCAATGCTAACTAAATTCTCAATATTTTTACGATTGAATAAAAGAAAAAAGATATTCAACAAATTATTAGAAAGTTTTCTGCGTGTGAGACAATGACGGCTGTACCGATAAAACCGGTACTTTGACGCTTAATCAAAGCTTTCTGCGTGTGAGACAATTAGGCAATAGTAACGTATATATTCAAATTGCCAAAAAGCTGGATTTATACTTCAGATTTGTTAAGATTACGGAATTAATATTTTGATAGATTTTGGAATTACGTGGCTATCAATTTTTTACGAAGAGGCGAGATTTTAGGATGTTATTAACATCATGTTAATGATGATATAGATATTTTAGGAAACAATCAATTTGTTTGTCAAGCGTAATATAATACTGCCTTGATTGTTTTGATTTTGTAGTTGCTTAATTTATGGAATCTAAATTTGAAATTTAAACTATTATTTTTTTAATTGTCCATCAAACCAACATTGATTTTACAAACAAGCTTAAACCAGTTTGTAGTTCCACCATCGTTATTCTTCACAAACGCTAAGACTGAATCTACTGAAAATATTGGTTCGAAAAAATCAAAAGCACTAAGCTGAATGAACTGAAAGACGAAACTAGAAGCTCTAATTGAACAACTTTGGAAAACAGACTCCAATTTCCATCTGCCGAGGAGCAACGAAGCGTCGGAGAAGACAACACAACACGAAATGAGACAAATTCACCTGATTGTTTATGGAGACAAAAACGAAATATTCTCAATGATTCATGCTTATGCCGTGAATTTATAGAAAGTTACATAAGCTGCTTTTATTATATATAAAATAAAGACAATCGTTTCATTCATAAAAAAAACTATCTTATGCTAGCTGACATTTGGTCTTTTCTTTTAGTGTGTCTCTCCAACTGATTGCTTTTCTCCTTGACACCAACTTAACTATGCTCTTCATCATTGTTTGAGCTTCTCTCGGTCACTTCCGGGGTTTTGTTTTGAGATATCACCTTCCACACAACAAAAACAAAACCCCAAAGTTAACAACTTTAGATTCAATTTGCAAAAAAAAAAAAAAAATCAAATTAATAATATATCACAGTCAAAGCCAAAATCGAAGATCATGGATGTGTCAGTAAAACCAAATCAAATTTTGTCTATAAAAACAAAAATATTAAGAAACAGTAGGGACCGGGACGTGACTATAAAGACAAGTGAAATAGAGGAGAAACTTACAATTTTCTTATCTAATTCATTCCGCAGCCTCATGCGTTCTTCCATTAGTTTCCTTTTATCCTCCAAGATGTCTGAATAGCTCTTTTGCAAACCTGTTTTTATCTTGTGCAGGCTTTTGCACATACCCTTAACTAACGTGACCTATTAATACAAAACAATCCATATAATTTCCATAGTAACTAATAGATCATGTGGACTAACCCGAGAAACAGAAACAGAAGAGATGTATTCGCAATAGGAAGAAAAATACAGCCACAAAAAAGCCTTGCCTCTTTTGTTAGTCTTTTTTTTTCGTCTTCTAATTTTGCATTAGTGGCCAGTAGCTCTTTCACTTCTGTATTCTCCAAATCTAGAATAGTTTAAATTAAAGTTAAGGACTGCAACTTAAAAAAATATATCACAGTCAAAGCCAAAAATCAAAGATCATGGATCATGGATGAGTGAGACACTAAAACCAAATCAATTTTTGTCTAAAGCCNAAAAAAAAAAAAAAAAAAAAAAAAAAAAAAAAAAAAAAAAAAAAAAATCGAACATCACTCTTACCCATGGAATAAGAATGTGTGATTTCTACCGTTGCACCAAATCACTGAAAGATTGTAAAGCTGAATGATTATATTGAAAGGAATTACTGAAAGACGAAACTAGAACCTCTAATTGAACTTACTGAAAGACGAAACTAGAACCTCTAATTGAACAACTTTGAAAACAGACTTCAATTTCCCTGTGCCGAGGAGCAACGAAGCGTCGGAGAAGACAACACAACACTATCCGTCTTTGTCGGGAGGAGACCACGTAAGTTGGTTTCCTAATTTACATGCCCTATGAAAGGCCCATAACTACTGCTGGTATGATTACTTTTTTGTCGAATGAATTCATTATGGAGTCAAAAATGAAAGATTCAATGATTCATGCATCTATTACACGTAAAATTTTATAGAAAGTTAATTAGCTGTTCATGTTATATATAAACACAATCGTTTCATTCATATAGTACAAAGTTTCAGACCGAAATATTACAAGTTTCGTAAACTGTCTTGCAAAACGAAACAGTCTTTCTCTGTAATTTATTTGGAAAAAGGTCCAGCCTAATTATACATAGGCTTTCTCCCTATACAACAATGACTGTTGCCACAAGGCTCACAATACAAACGTTACAACTTGAAACGAAGCACATACAGTTTTGTCTTTTGTCTTAAACCGGAACCACTTCCTGTAGTCTACCATTACCTGCTGGAGTCAAGCTCTCATAGTAATCCACCAGAACTTTCCATCCACCTGGGCACATGAAACCATCTGGCGGGTTTTCGTTGTTCTTTGCCAATGTGCGCATCTGAAAGAAATCGAAAAACATTTAGAGAATTTTTTTTTCTTGTAAGTATACAATGAAGCGATGAAGGATTTCACAATGTAGTATTTCTCTTGGGGACTGATAGATTTACCTTAGTGCCAGAGATGAACAAGAAATCTTGAGGCCTTGACGGATCGAAGAAAGCCATCTTGCCTTGCGTCTTGTCATATGCAGCAACCTGCCAAAATTGAACCAAGGAATCAGATCTCAACATTTGCCTGAACAAAAAGGGGTGAATCTTTTTCAATTGTGTTTTCTATATACCTTGAAAGGAAGGATATTGAGCCGTTCGAGTCCTGGTGCCATGCTTAGTACTTTCTTTCCATGATCAGCATCGTAAAGATCACGTTTCTCTACGGGATGACCCATCCCAGCTGGATCACGACCCACAATGTAAAAGTTAGCACCAGCATTGATTCTAGCCTTGGCATGCCATTGCACTTCGGTTGGACCAGCGTAATGCATAGGAGAAGGGAAGATCGAAACCACTGTTGTCTCTGGATCAAGAACACCGTCCTCTAGCACCTGTATTAGAATCATAAACCCATTTAGTATAACAGCAATTGTTGTTGCTCTCACTCAGATACACACAATCAATAAGCGTTGTTTCTTTACCTTCTCGTGTTGCTTCATCCTCCAATCTAAAGGAACATCATCAGCCTTTGTGAATCCTCCTAACGGATGAAGCAAAAGGATAGGGTTTTTGTATCCCATCTCAAGAAGCCTCCTACGTGTATCAGTCATTAGAAGAGCATGACCATTGTGAACCGGATTCCTCAGCTGGAAAGCAAATACAGCATCCGCGTTACGCTTCTCCAGCTCTTTACGTAGCTCAGCAGGCGAAAGCCTGAAACGGTCAAGCCCATCGTTGTATTTAACTGGCTCAAGAACCTCAAGATCACCACCAATAAGCCAGTTTCCAGCATTGGTTATCGCCTCTTGTACATAAGGCAAACCTGGAGCAGTCGTACCCCAAGTTCTAGCTATCCTTTCTTCCTTTGGATGCTTGTAAATCTCAATGCTGATCAAAACAGCAACATACAAGTTTTTGAGTAACTAATTATAAATCCATATCCAATTTTCAATCATGCATCTATATCATTTAATGACTATTGTATCTACAGTGATGCATAAACAGAGTATTCAGCTTTTGTCAAACGAATCAGATCTAGTCTAACAACTACAATATCAATCAACACAGATAAAGCTAAATCTCAGTTTCTTCTTCTTCATGAATCAATCAAATCTGATTCGAGAGAATAATAGAAGAACTTACTCGGTGAGGATAGCGACGGGGTTACCATCGGAACCAACAAGAGCGACACGTTTAGAATCGCCGATGAGTGCCTTTTGCTCATCGTCGATAGCGAGAACAATAGGAACAGACATGTTAACAACGGATCCGTCGTCAAGACGGAGCGAGTTGAAATGAAGAGTTTGGAGGAACTCGGATTCTCTCATGAAACCTCCGAGTGGACTTGCCCAGCCTTCGCTTAACACGTGCATCCATTGCAAGTCAATCGCCGTTAGCTCGACGCGAGGAAGCTCCGCCGCCTCGTGTTTCTTCTCCCGCCGTTTCGGCTCTTCCACGATAAGCTCCACAAGCTTACCTCCGTCAGGCGCGATTAATCCGGCTCGGACTGATCCCACGCCTCCACCGCCGCCGCGACGGCGTAGGGATTTGGAAGGGAAGGAAACGGCAGCGAAGGGGAGATCGGAGTTTGGGGATGATGATTTGGTGAGTGGTTGAGATAAGAATGGAGTTTTGCTTAATACTGCAGCCATGGAAGCCATGTTTTTGAAAGGCTTGTTAGGCTTATATGGCTGCTACTTCAAGATGGAGGAGAGAGAGCTTGGAGATGGTATGGTTTGTTTGTTCCCATTTCAATTGGAAAATGAGATTTGGTGTTTGGATTGGCTTTATAGAGTTAATAGTAATTATTAAGGACCGTATCTACGAATATTATTATTATTATGTACCTGGACGGGTATTAGTTATTTAATTAATTTTATTCAGTGTATGATTATATTAATAGTAGTAGTAGTGTGTGACATATATTATAACGAGGTTACCTTATTGGTATAGCACAGAGTCATTGTATATATATATATTTTTTTTGGTCAATACGTTTCTTTTGTATTTAACTCATAAACTATAAATGTCATAATCGAACAAAACATATAATAGTAATTATTTTTATGAATAAATTTATTTTTATGTTTTGGGACATGTTAGATAAAAGATATATCCAGAGTAATTAGATAAATATGAATAATTTTGTATGTTGTTGAGGAAAGAAATAAATAAAAGTTAGGAAACTGTGTGGTGAGGACCGATGCTACAGTTGAATACATCCCAAGAATACGGTCAGGTTCGACCACGCATTTGCTTACTACACAAACCACTTGATATTAGAATATTAACACCACTCGATCTGCCACGTCACATCACGAATATTTGTCCCCTTTTTTCTCATTTTTTTTTTTTAGAATAATACTATACTAGTACTACTTTTGGAGTAATCAAATCTCATTTAAATAAACAAAAATTGAGCTAAACATTAAAATTTATAGATGTAACACACTCATGCCATGGCTATATTTACTTTCTTAAGAATTTTATTCAATTGTTTGATTTACTTCATTTTTTTTTTGTAGATTATTCTCTCTTATTATTATCTTATATAACCCATTCATTTTTTTTTTCTTTTTTCACCATTCATTATTTACGATCTACTAGAACGTGAGTTGGATAAATTTAGTTATAATTCTATGTTTCCAATTTTACTCTTATCCGTAGGATCGTAGCTATGTGTGTCTATCGGCTCTTGACAACGACGATACGAAAAAAAACTCGATGTAATTTGATAAAGATTGGAGCATTATTGAGTTGGATATTATTATTAGAGTAGAATTATGTTAATATTCATATTGTCCTTTTTGGTCTTTTATGTGTATATCGTAAGTACCTCTGTAGGTTAATTTGTGATGTATATATACAGCTCTAGGAGCCGTCGAGATAGATACAGAGAAAGCTTTATATTTGTTATTTTCTGACATGGTATCAGAGTCTACACACGCTGGCCCGTTAACTAGTTCGGCCCGGATAGAGACCCGATCACCCATTAATTGATGGCCCAAAGGAAGGCCCCATTCCATCGAGATAGCTAAAAAAAGAGAGCATTATCTCGAAGGGGAGTGATGGATTCTGTCGAGATTAATGGCTAAAAGAGCCATCATCTCGAGGGGGCGTGTGGAAAAAAGATCCCACATATGATAGATGTAAAGGGACTTGAGTAATATATAAAGGGTTAGGGCCTTTCCACTCATTGCCAATTGGTTTTGAGTTGGAAGCCCATAGTAAAACTCTAATTTAACATTGCCAATTGGTTTTGAGTAACATATTTTCTTACTATAGTAGATGATTTTTCTCGTAGAGTGTGGCTATTTTTGATGACGGAAAAGAGTGAAACATCTATGCATTTAAAACAGTTTATGGCTATGACTAAGCGGCAATTTGACAAAAATATTAAGCGAGTACGTAGCGACAATGGAACTGAGTTTATTTGCATGAAGGGATATTTTCTAGAACATGGGATTATTCATGAGACTTCGTGTGTTGGAACTCCACAACAGAACGGACGAGTAGAACGCAAGCATCGCCCATATCTTAAATGTGGCTAGAGCTCTTCGATTTCAAGCTCATCTTCCTATTGGATATTGGGGGGAATGCGTACTTGCTACTTGTTATCTTATTAATTNCTCTAGGAGCCGTCGAGATAGATACAGAGAAAGCTTTATATTTGTTATTTTCTGACATGGTATCAGAGTCTACACACGCTGGCCCGTTAACTAGTTCGGCCCGGATAGAGACCCGATCACCCATTAATTGATGGCCCAAAGGAAGGCCCCATTCCATCGAGATAGCTAAAAAAAGAGAGCATTATCTCGAAGGGGAGTGATGGATTCTGTCGAGATTAATGGCTAAAAGAGCCATCATCTCGAGGGGGCGTGTGGAAAAAAGATCCCACATATGATAGATGTAAAGGGACTTGAGTAATATATAAAGGGTTAGGGCCTCTCCACTCATTGCCAATTGGTTTTGAGTTGGAAGCCCATAGTAAAACCCTAATTTAACATTGCCAATTGGTTTTGAGTAACATATTTTCTTACTATAGTAGATGATTTTTCTCGTAGAGTGTGGCTATTTTTGATGACGGAAAAGAGTGAAACATCTATGCATTTAAAACAGTTTATGGCTATGACTAAGCGGCAATTTGACAAAAATATTAAGCGAGTACGTAGCGACAATGGAACTGAGTTTATTTGCATGAAGGGATATTTTCTAGAACATGGGATTATTCATGAGACTTCGTGTGTTGGAACTCCACAACAGAACGGACGAGTAGAACGCAAGCATCGCCCATATCTTAAATGTGGCTAGAGCTCTTCGATTTCAAGCTCATCTTCCTATTGGATATTGGGGGGAATGCGTACTTGCTACTTGTTATCTTATTAATTGAACTCCATCATTGTTGCTTAAAGGAAAAACACCGTATGAAATGCTTTACGGACGCTCTCCACGTTATGATCAGTTAAAGGTTTTTGGGTGTTTATGCTTCACACATAATCAACATCATAATGGTGATAAATTTGCGAGTCGGTCCCGACGTTGTGTTTTTTTGGGATATCCATATGAGAAGAAAGGGTGGCTGGTTTATGATCTTGAGGAAAAAAAATTTCTAGTCTCTCGTGACATCGTCTTTTGTGAAACATCATTTCCTTTTCACGATAACATGACGTTGGAACCGTCACATGATTTGGCTGAGATACCTCCGTTAATTCTAGCTCCTACGTCTACAGACACTGTTGGTGTTGTTTCTCCTTTCGCTGCAACGGATGTGTCTCCGGAATTTAATACACCAGATGTGATTCTCGAAACTGAGCCAACACCGGTGGTTCCAAATAATGCTACACATGCAGCTGTTGGCGTTGAGCCTACGGCGGAACAACTAGTTGTGGTTGATCAACTTGGTTCTACTGTGTGTGATGCTAGCCACGGTTTCTCTCCACCTATCGCTCAACTTGGTCGTGACTGTCGAGAAAAAAAACCCTCGGTCTTACTAAAANATGATAGATGTAAA
Source organism: Camelina sativa (assembly GCF_000633955.1). Lineage (NCBI taxonomy): Eukaryota > Viridiplantae > Streptophyta > Magnoliopsida > Brassicales > Brassicaceae > Camelina > Camelina sativa. The sequence goes on along the minus strand of NC_025685.1, from coordinate 11,231,566 downwards.
GGGACTTGAGTAATATATAAAGGGTTAGGGCCTTTCCACTCATTGCCAATTGGTTTTGAGTTGGAAGCCCATAGTAAAACTCTAATTTAACATTGCCAATTGGTTTTGAGTAACATATTTTCTTACTATAGTAGATGATTTTTCTCGTAGAGTGTGGCTATTTTTGATGACGGAAAAGAGTGAAACATCTATGCATTTAAAACAGTTTATGGCTATGACTAAGCGGCAATTTGACAAANAGATGCATTGATCAGTTATGGTTTCACACAATCATGTTCAGACTATTCTCTTTTCTCTTATGTACGTGATGGGGTTCAGTTGTATATCTTGGTATATGTGGATGACTTGGCCATTACGGGAAACGACGGTGATGCTATTAAGTTGTTTAAAGCTTACTTGAGCTCAAGGTTTCATATGAAGGATCTTGGTGCTTTGAAATATTTTTTGGGTTTGGAGGTTGCACGTAACTCGTCAGGCATATACCTTTGTCAAAGAAAATATGCATTGGACATTGTTTCGGAAACAGGTCTTCTTAATGCTAAACCGGTGGATTTTCCCATGGACCAGAATCACACCCTAGCCTTGTCTAAAAGTGCACCTCTTCATGATCCCGAACGATATAGAAGATTGGTTGGTCGCCTGATATATCTTGCGGTAACTAGACCAGATTTGGCATACTGCATTCACATATTATCTCTACNTGGCTTTTGTACGTCGTCTCCTAATCAGGTGTGTAAGCTTCGGAAATCTTTTTATGGGTTAAAGCAAGCACCGCATTGTTGGTTTGCAAAATTAGTAGATGCATTGATCAGTTATGGTTTCACACAATCATGTTCAGACTATTCTCTTTTCTCTTATGTACGTGATGGGGTTCAGTTGTATATCTTGGTATATGTGGATGACTTGGCCATTACGGGAAACGACGGTGATGCTATTAAGTTGTTTAAAGCTTACTTGAGCTCAAGGTTTCATATGAAGGATCTTGGTGCTTTGAAATATTTTTTGGGTTTGGAGGTTGCACGTAACTCGTCAGGCATATACCTTTGTCAAAGAAAATATGCATTGGACATTGTTTCGGAAACATGTCTTCTTAATGCTAAATCGGTGGATTTTCCCATGGACCAGAATCACACCCTAGCCTTGTCTAAAAGTGCACCTCTTCATGATCCCGAACGATATAGAAGATTGGTTGGTCGCATGATATATCTTGCGGTAACTAGACCAGATTTGGCATATTGCGTTCACATATTATCTCTATTTATGCAGACTCCTCGTGAAGACCATTGGGACGCAGCAATGCGGGTAGTGCGTTATATCAAAGGGACTGCAGGTCAAGGAGTTCTTCTTAGTTCGGCTTGTGATCTACATATTCGTGGTTGGTGTGACTCTGATTATGATGGATGTCCGTTAACTCGTCGTTCTTTATCTGGTTGGTTTATTCAGCTTGGATCCTCTCCTATTTCATGGAGAACGAAGAAGCAAAAGCGGGTGTTTATGTCTTCGGCTGAGGCCGAATATCGGGCCATGGCAGATATTACTAAAGAGCTTCTTTGGATTAAAGCTTGTTTGCTTGATCTTGGTGTTGATCACTCATCTTCGATGTCTTTGTTTTGTGATAGCGAGGCAGCCATTCATATTGCAGCTAATCCCGTTTTTTACGAACGTACGAAGCATATTGAGAAAGATTGTCATTTTATTCGTGATGAAATTCAACGGAAGGTGATTGCTACACAACATATCTCCACCACTATTCAGCTAGCAGACATTTTTACGAAGGCATTGAGAGCAAAGGAGTTCTCCTCTTTTCTTGGCAAGTTGGGTATCCTTGATTTGCATGCTCTAACTTGAGGGAGGTTATTAGAGTAGAATTATGTTAATATTCATATTGTCCTTTTTGATCTTTTATGTGTATATCGTAAGTATCTCTCTAGGTTAATTTGTGATGTATATATACAGCTTTAGGAGCCGTCGAGATAGATACAGAGAAAGCTTTATATTTGTTATTCTCTCACAATTATTGTAGGGGGAAAGAAAAATAAAAAAACACGAGGTATCATTGTGAATACAATAAAAGATGTTATTGTAGAAAACATTTTGCCGACCCATTGATTACTACTTATATTATAAAGCTCCTCAATATTGACCTGAATCAGACCAATCTTGACCCCGAAGCAGCCACGAACTCATCTTTTTTTTCTTCTTCTCTTTCTTATGTGTTTGTTAATCTGACAATGATGCTGTGCATGCGCAGAGGCACGTGGTAAATATTGTCAAAATTGGAAAGTTGGTAGGCTGGTAGATGAATGAATTTTAACTCCCAATTATTTTCTTAACCATTTCTTTTCCATTATAACAAATTGAACTCCAAAATACTCAAACGTTACAAACTTACAAGTTTACTCTTCTTATTTTTAAAATTATTCAGTTTGGATGTTAACACAATTTTTTTTATTACTAATTCATATATTTAAGTAAATGTAAGACAATCAAGGAGTTGGATCATGTAGGGCTTGATGACCAGTTTATTGGTGGCTAGGGACCTTTTTCACATTCAACATGTGTCAAAAATCAAAATAAAAACATTCATGATCGACCTACCTGCTTTGCTCTCGTAATCATTAACCAGATAATTAAATACAGTAAGCAGAAATCATAATTTATTCAATTTAATACATATATACTCCTAAAATCCAATATTTCAAATTTCATCGTACATTGTCTTATCAATAAAGTTCGTCGATTATACTGAACTATAAATATTCTTGTTTTTCTGAACATAAATTAATTAATGCATGCCCAATTAAAACTTTGTTGGGACTCACTGTCCAAGTCCACTTACCCAAAGTAATTAAGTAAGATCCATATAAGAGGAAATGCCAAAGTTTCTCGATTAATCCGAGTCTCTTCATGAATGGAAACCCGAAGTCAATCCAAAGGTTCTAAAGAAGACTTCACCAAATTATTACAAATGAGCCAAAGGAACAAGCTTGACTTGAGTGAGTCTAGGCTCCATGTACTATCCGCACTTATCTAACGCATGAGGAATATAGTAACTATAGTAAGGACAGACGGTACTTGACGAACCTTTTGAATTTGTTCAAAAAAAAAAAAAAGACGAACCTTTTGAAAAGTAGGTCTCTGATATGATTACATTCCGGGCATGTCTATGCGTCTTATATGAGTAGCAATGACATAACGAAGATTAGGCCCAAGTATTGTGGAGAAAAAATAAAGGCTCAATTGTGGTGGGCTGAATTTATAGTATTTGCCAAGGACATGTTCGGGTTGTAGTTTATGGTCCACCTCCACACGTCATGTTCGGGCTCTTCGTTCACGAAGTTGATTATAATTTATAAAGATGCACACTGCGTATTGCGTAAAGGTCTAGCTAGTAGATTTTTGTATTGTTCAATAATCATGGACAGGTCACAAGAGGTTTCAGTTCTACTAGTGAAATATTTATACGAAACTAATACATACGAGTACGACTATTCTATTACATTCAACTACAAGTTTTGTAAGGGAGTTTTATTTAAATGACCAAATAAGTATGTATTTTTCACCAACAAATTCATCAGTCTAGTTCAAAATCCTTAAATGCATATTTTTCTTACAAATTAATATTGTTTCAATAGCCTTTTTCTCATTTGAAAGTTGTGTAAGGAAATTTCATTTTAATGATTTATAAACTAAGCTGTAGGCTTTTTATAAGATATTTCTAATAATTGGGTGATTCATGCAAGCTTCTATTTTTTTTCTTTAGTATAATATATTGGTTTTGATTTTCCTAAAGTTTACTCAGATCCCTAAATAAATGTCTTGTTTATATTATTTTTTAAAAAGACTTCCTACATAAATTAAAATGTTTAATTAACGTTAGAATACAGAAAAAGGGCGAATCAATGCTTGGCCTTTTCTTAGATAAGTAAAAGTAACGGTTGGAGAAAATTGAATGTGATGTAGGAACAGATTGATACATTTTAGTGTAAAGATTTACACATACGTAATTATGTACGTACAGACGAATTTTCTTTTGTAACTGACGAACTAAAACCATTAAAGGAAAGTTTGAAAGAGACGAAAGCAACTTGGAGAATCTCATTTAAATTAGACAAAAAAACAAAATTGTACACTCGGTGGAGCTTTCCCATACAAATAGAAAAGCCAAAGTTTCGAAATCCCATTAACCGAATCATATCATCCCTATTATAGACGTACCTATTAGATGATGACGATCGATGAGTTAAAAGCAAAAAAAAAAGAGATGATGACGACCGATGATGATATGGATGATCGTTTGTACTTGGCTACTTATGAATTATGATATTTGATAAGGCATAAGGTCAAGAAATGTTTCGATCATATGAACTAACGTATATTTTGTGTACATAATAATTTGAATTATACAATTGAAATGTAGTGATTGAAACAATTGTTAACTGGTCATGTGTATATCTCTTAAACATGCAAAGGGGACCATTTTCGAGCAATGAAACAGTAAAATTGACATATCCAAGTTTTAGTTGTTCAATGTTTTTTTTTGGGGGTTTAATTTGAATTACTCTTTAATCATTCTATCACTCACCATGGTAAATATATATCTCTAAGATCTACGAAGCCATTCAAATCACAGAAAACATCTATTTTTTTCGAGGCCAAAGTTGAAATGACTCTAAAGCCTAACCTAAGGTTTTCACAACAGTAATTTATTGGCCAACCATCATTACTGGTGTAGTAAACTCTTATAAAATTCTTAACACTTATTAATTTGCATATCTCTGGTAAATATAGCAGGATCCTCAAGTAGAGTTAGCTCCGCGCAAAGTAACTACTAACACCAGAAATCTTTACCCATATACGTATCAATCGTGTACAACTTCAGTTTCAACTCCCAGAAACCCTAAACTATTATAATAACAAAAATACAGATGTATATGAAAGTCTTTTCTGTAGGAACAGGGTAAAGAAGTTGGAAGTCTCTCTTGAGATCCCCAAAAAGTAACTATAGATAATCAACTCATCAATCTATAAAATTCTCTAATCTTTGTAAAAAAAATAAAATCTCCTCTTCCCTATATTCATCATAATGACATTTTCACATTTAACAAAATAAAAAAAAATAAAAGCAATTTGCGAAATGACGAATTAGGGTTTCCTATAGTCATATAACTCTATATATAACCCTAACAAAAACAAAATTCCTTCAGATCTGCATACACTGATAGACACAATCATATCTATGATGAAAATTCAGATGAAACAGTATATTAAGCCTCAGAAAAGAGAACGAATCTAGCAGATCAGATGAGAAAAAAAAAAGTTTCTTAAAAATCAAACGAAAAAAACTAAAGAGTGAAAATAATCCTAGATATTGTGGATTTTGAGATGGAAAAAATTAGGGTTTATATAAAAGGTGCGACAGTCAACGGGTGAAACTGCGAACATGATCTAATCGACACTCATCTCTTAAACCATCGTCACGAAAAACAACAACGGATATAAAAGAAAGCTAATTAGATCATGCTGGCAGCTTCATCAGATGCCGGTGCACCAAACCATATCAAGAACCCAAAATAAAAAAGAGATAAAAATCGTCTGTTCATCAAGTGAAGAAGAAGACGGGTGTTTATATAGAAGAGAAGAGGTGGAGAACGTGAAGGAGAGAGAGATAAGAACATAGTTTGAGAAGGGTCAGTTTTACAATTAAACAAGGGTTTGAGGGTCGAAAGTGTAAGAAAAATAAAATAAAATAAAAGAACGAGTGACAAACAAAAGGCGTTAAAGAAAGAGTGGTCCAAAGTAAGAACCGTGAATAAAATTGAATAATGTCACGCCGATTCTCTAAGTCTCATTCACTTACTTCTTCTCTCATCTCTTACAGAGAGAGACAGATTAGTTTTGTGTGTTGTTGTTTTTTGCTTCTTTCTGTAACTCTTATTAATTACTGATCTCTACTATATATATATATATATATATTGATGGAGACCCTTTCTTTTTTTCTCTCTTCTTACTAGTTCTTGATATTATTTTTTTGAAATACCAAAAAAATTGTTTTGATAAAGAATAATTCAATAAATAATAATAATATTTTAAATTGATTATAGTTTTCTATGAGATTAATGTTCTAGAAGATGTTAGATGTTAATAGGAGGTTCTCGATCACTCTGAGACTTGTTAATCAAATGTTAAACCTACTTACTCAGTTATCACTCTGTTATTATAGAAGACTTGATGACGACTTCGATTTGTATACGTCTGAATACATCCATTCTTGGTTAATTAATTTGAAACATAGTAGTACGAATTGGTTTAGTATTTATATTAACCATTTATTTAACAATATGTTCAGAATTATTATTTTCTATGTCGGATAGAAAAAAACGAGAGTTTTCTTGTTGTCCTATTCGATTGATTATATAGAATTTAATTAGACTCATCATTAGGTTTAATTTCGTTTTCAAATTCCACCGCAGAGACATATCTTTATGATTCATATTCAATATAATTAAGAAATAGTGGCTTTAACTAAGACCTAAGTCATGAAAAAGTGAAGTTTACACATGCATAAAGTATAACCTATGAAACTCTTAGTGTATACTCCTTTCGTTTCGTAATATAAGATGTTTTAGAAGTTTTTCTTTGTTTCATAATATATGATGTTTTCAACTTTCTAGGTAACTTTTAGATTATTTTTTTATTTTTTATTTTATGCAGTCTTGTTTATGATTGGTTGAACTTTTTTAAAGTGGTTATTTATTAATCTGCGTGCGTTCACTCGAAACATCTTATATTTTGAAACTGAGGAAGTATAATATATGGGAAGCATTACATTTTTTTGGCTTCTATATATATATAAGCTCATCGTGCATGGTTAACTGCTTTATAATTCTCTCATATACCATTAAGTAAATTAAACATTGTATATACTTGTGTTCCCACTAATGATATTGTATAATCTTAATTTCACGAAGAAGCCAAACTGTATACAAACAACTTTAAAAAAAAAATCCAATATACACCACAAAAATATGTTTTCTAGAATGAGTTCTGAAAAAAGTCTTACAATTGCTTAAACCCTTCCAAAATAACATTTTGATTTTTTTACAAGACATTAAAGTATTTTGTAGGAAAAAAACTTTTTTTAAAAATGGTATTTGAATATAATTTTAACTAATAGAGGGATATTCTCATGATCTATTTAAAGTGCATTAATATATATATATATATATATATAATTATTGACCCAAGTGCCAGTCTTTGTCACACAGAAATAATATATTTTAGTTTTTGTGAAGCTAAACTATATAATTATCTATGTGCATACAGAATCAATGCTTAATTACCGACTACACATGTTTTACGACCATTTGTTCTTGTAATCTACCACAATGCCAATTACCGTTGTAGTAATTAATAGCTCTAGAGACGTTACAGCAACCTTTTTATTTATAAAATATAAATAGCTTTAGCATGTAACAAGAACAAAAAAAAATATAAATCTGGAAGATGTGTAATAAATAAAGTACTATATGAAACTGATGTGATTTAATTGTTTATTGCTGTAAATGTATAGAAAGAGAATTGAATAATAAAACAAACTTTCCTCAAAAAGATTCCTTATCACTAACAATGGGATGATACCATTTCTATGCAAAACTTACTCAAATTTCGATAGGTTCTGGGCAAGCTGTTGGTTTGTGACAGCTACGCGATATTGCATTGCAAGCTATTGAAAATTATTGATATGGACAATCCTTCGACAACGACTTTTTTTTTTTGTATTTGGTAGAAAGATAAAAAGGCAAAACCTCTTATTGGCTTAGAAGTTTTTCATTTTCATTGTTCCTTTTTTAAGGTTTTTAGTTTGGTACCAATAAGTCAACAACAGTAATTGCAAATGAAAAAGAGTAAACATAGTTACTCACATAAGCTTCAAGCCGGTCAACTAAATTTTCCAGTAATTAGGGATGTGTGTGACGAAATTGTTAATAAAAATTGGTGCATGGACGCAAAAGAATAACTTATAATGGTTTTCAGTATTATATACATAGTTAATTTTTTTTTTAGTAGTATATATTTAGATACTATGTTTCTTGTCCGATAATTACAATGCATAAACAAATTAAGATGTAAGCCATATTATTTGGTTTGGTACAAATAAGTCACAACACTAATTGCAAATGAAAGGGTATATAGATATTTCGCTGACATAGTTAAGCTTCATGGAGAAGAGAAAAGTTTATATGCCTAATTAAGGTCCCTTTTTTGTTAATTATCATCTGTTATAAGTCCTAAGCAAGAGACAAAATCATCTGTGAGTTTACTTGTGTTTCAATGATTAATTTGGTTAAAAAAATAGTATACAGAAATATCCCCGCTTGAGTTGTTAGATGTATACACGACTTGAGAAGATTAGGCGTACAAATTTGTCATACATGTTTCGACATGACTCACGAGGAGGCTGATGCAACTGTTTGATGTGTACGTATGCAAATTGAGAAGTACTTGATCAGACATATATATGTGAATGTGATGCTATCGACTCGAACTTATCTTTTTGTTTTGGATCATCTATCGAATACAATGGTACTATATTTTATTATTATGTTTCTTTTATTTTTCTTTTCGTAAAAAGCAATAACATAGATGCTAATTAAATAGAAAGGGTTGTTTGATTTTGATGACATCAGTAACTTTGCATCCAAAGCCAAGAAAAAGTGATCATATTCATAGCCTTTCGCCAAACTACTATATACGAATCTACAATTATAAAATTGCTATAATGTGTGGTATTTTTGAAAACAAATTTATTTAGTTCTAAAAGCCATTGAAGCTTATGTAGAAAATGGTAATATCAATATATATCTTACAATCCATGTAAAATGAAAGTACGTAACAATTGTACACTTTGAGTTTTTGATGATATTTAATTTAATTTCATTAAAATATAAATGATCGTACTAATGTTTCTTTGGTTCATGTATGTGATAAATCTGTCGCAAATTGTGAGTTGTTATAACGTTATTAGAATATATGTAAAGAGAGCCTACATGAGAAGAGTTAAAAGAAGCATGCTTAAGCCAACAGAGAGTGGATTCAAACGTTGCTTTCCAGCTTTATACAAACGTATCACCCACATTACTGCCACTGCTACATACATTGGAGGAGAGAGAGATGAGAGAGAGAGAGAGAGTCTCGATGATCATAATGATAAATCGATGTCGATGATAAATTGATGATGATGGCTCCGGTATGTGTACCCTAGGAGTTGTAGTTAGCTAGCTAGGACCATCAACCATGGATATATATACATACAAACACATATTGGTGTGTTTTGTAACTTGTACGTACCTTATAGCATGGAGTTTACTAACACGGTAACGTTTGGTGGGGGTAGTGAATTTGCAAGTGGGGCTAAGTCTATGTAATAGAAGATGCAACATGCAAAATGGTCCCCTTTACTGTTTTTATTTAAAGAAATTAGTGTTTACTGAGTAGGAAACATCCCATTTATAGATTCACACCCATAAAAGCAAAGCCTTCTCCTTCTTTTTCTCTCCATGATATTACTTCGATCGAGAATATTTTGAAATTGTGAACTGTACATTAGGTACATATAGAGATTGTGTACTTTGAACACTCATGTCAAAAATGCATCTAAATATATAAACCCCAATTTGAATAATCTTCTAATCCTTGAGTACCACCATATGAATACCATATGTTTACTCATTCGTACTAAAGAAATAAGTAGCACATAAAACTTCGATTTAGACGGTAGAGTTTGGATATTATTATGTCCATTAAGGGGGAAAAAAAACTTATGGCAAAAAGTGATGGTAGTATATGAATTTTATAATCAAAGTGCATATGCGAAGTGAGAGGAAAATGTAATGTAATATAAAAATATCGTATACAATATTTTGAAAATTTTAGGACAAAAATTGTTTTTAAATTCTTTAGGACAAAAAATTATATAAAGAGGGTCTTTTGTAATCCACTTCTTTTGATATGGGGAGATTCGTTGAGCATCCATGTGCTCTTTCAATCGACACTATTCTGTCTGTATCTAGCCAACCACATATACCTTTACAATAGAGAGCTTCCATATGATTCTTTTTAAAAACCAATGTGATATATAATAATTAAGCATATAAACATATGCATATATGCATAAAAGATGAACAATAATGGTCGTCATGTTAATTAATGTCATGAACGACCCTGAATAATCCGTTGGTTCATTGAAGAAATGATACTTGACAGTATATGAGATGTGAAGTACTTTAGTTATATATTGACCAAGAAGAATCTTTTTTTTTCTTTTAGTTTGATTTATGTTTTGATTATTTATGATAATAAATGAGATTTGTAGAATTTAGCTATACATGATGATCCTAGCTTGACTTTTTTGTTTTCAGGGTTACCCAAATAAGGTTCATATCACTTTGTTGTATGACATTACATGTGGTCGTTTCGACGTTGAGACTTCACACTACACCTTTCTCATTGGAACGAAATCATGAAAGAATGTGGTGTTAATGGCCTAATTCAAATTGTTTGTTCAGCCCGATCGGGCTAAGTTAGTTAAATGGGCCTATGGGTGATCGGGCTAAGTTAGTTGACTGGGCCTATGGGCCTAAATCCATCCGTATTGTTTTGTAAGAAATGTGTTAAGTGTATAACGTGCGCGCGGAACTAGAAAAATGTATATATAACTAGGGGTTACTCCGGGCTACGCCCGGTATAATAATTAATCGATTAGTTTTAGATATTTAATTTATCTTTACAATATTTTTTTATATTTGAGTATATAGTTTTAACATGTGTAATAATTTTGCTATTTATCAACTTTGCATAACAATTCGTTTTTTAAATTGTTAAATTTCATAGATCAATAAATGGTTATGTATGGTATTTTAAAATAGTACATTTGAGAAGTATTTGAGAAGTTACACTTCTATCTTTGATGAACACTGTCTTTGTTTTGATACAACAATTTTTTGTTTCTTTCATACCCCTGATAAACCACTATACTTTGGTAGACACACTATTGCGAATATTTAATTGTCACAGTAATGTTAATCTGCAACATGATTAGAAGTGTAATTTACTTGACTTATAGATGTTAAACAATGACCAAATAAAGACTGACCAATAAACTATATGACGAAATAAACAATGACCAAATAAACTATATGACCAAATAAACAATGGGTAGGTTATAATTTGGAGAGAAGGCAGCTTTCCCTTTTTTCGTTCCCTTTTTTTCCCTTTTTCTAATGTTCTTCGATTTTGTATCCCCTATCTCTTTATCTAGCCACTGTAATCGGCTGATTAAACCTGTGAATTGGGGTAAATTCCTGAGCTTCTGGCTGGAGGAGGAATACGAATCGTTGTTGGGGAAAGTAGATGACTGTCCATATCTTCCAATCGGAATGGATATCTAATTTGTCATAGAGGTAAGCTTAACTCTATGTTCGTCCATTTAAATGATCCGGTTTTAATCCATGGCGAACTATAACCAATTAAAATTTTCCGATTTATTTTGTTCAGTTCTTAATCTGTGATTTGTTGTTTGATCATGCATTTCGAAGCTGCAATTAAGGAAGATAGTTTGTTATTTGTATCTTTATCGAAGAGAACGGGAGATTTATGAGGAGAGATAGAATTGATACTATGTCACCGGTCTGAAACTTGAAATTTGACATCAAATAGGTATATAAGACAATAGAAACTTGAGATCATAGATTGTAGATCATCTCTATGAGAGGATCTAGAGCATAGTTCTC
>NC_025685.1:11193087-11219185 GCF_000633955.1 Camelina sativa | reverse complement strand
GACCAGACTTCAGTTGAGCTGTTAATTTATACTTTTGTTAATGTATGTATTTTAAAAACCTTGTGTTGGATAAGTTTTCTATGAGATTTATATTTTGGTTAAAGACAATTGCATGGAGATAGAACTGGGGTTGTTTTTTAATGAAGTTTTTTATTTTATTTGTAAGTTTGTTTTATGTTTTAATGAGTTTTTAAGTTTTGTTTTCTTCTATCTGGTTTCTATTATTGTTAGTGTTTTGAACAATTCTATGTCTGTCGGTTGTGTAAATCGAAGGTAGCTTTCGTTCCTATTATTTTTTTTTTGATTTAGTTATCAGAAAATGTTTGTTTAGTTGTTTATGTGTTTCATTTTCCTTTCCCTTTGGTAGACTATTTTGTGCATGTTGCAACTGGAGTTGTGGGAGTCCAAAATGTCTATATGTTCTTATATTTGGAATCTGAAATTATGTTTTTTGTAAATATAACTGCAGGATACACAAATTCGAGATTTAAGAAGAAGCTCTTATGGTTGGTTAACAGGAACTGGCCTACTGGACGTTTACATAAGATTCTTCTGATGTAAGATATGTTTCTCTCCTTCTCGTAGTGAATCTATGCTTGAGTGTCTTTTTTATCCATCCTCTTTCTCCGACTGTGCATTCTTCGTTTTGACTAAACCTGAGTATGTATAATATTGTAGATTGAGATTCATAGGGTTTTTTTTTTTTTTTTCAATTGACATATATGAATATTGGTTTGGATTATTGGATTTAAAAGCTAGAACAATTCTTACAATTGGGGGTTTAGAAGGTGGGTCTACTGTCTGGAGTTCAATGGCATTAGATCCTGCAACATAAGAAGACATTGTTAGTATATTACATTTGTTAGGTACTAAGTGTAGTGGTTTACCATTTTCTTTAGGTAAGTCATTGTAGATTTCCTTGTAGACAATATTTGTTACGCCATCCTTTTTTAAGTGTTCTCCTTGTAGAATAGTGAGGCCATTAGGTGATGTAACTCTTGAAAGAGCTATGTAGAGTTGCCCATGACTAAAAACTGGAGTTGGCAGATAGAGGACAACATTCTTCAAGCTTTGTCCTTGACTTTTATTAATTGTCATGGCATAGCAAACTCTAACTGGAAATTGTCGTCTTCGTAGAGTGAAGGGATGCTCTGATTCCGGGGGTGATAAGATAATTCTTGGTATTAATACCTTCTTGCCAACATGAGTCCCTGTAACTATTTCAGCTTCTAGAACTCTTTCTCCTAAATTAGTGACTATCATTCTTGTACCGTTGCACATTCCTTCCTTTTGATTTATATTCCGTAGAAGCATTATAGGGACTCTTTTTTTGAGGTTTATCTTGTGCTTGGGCAATCCAGGAAACTCTAAAGAGTTTAAATACTCTACAGGGTATTGAGCTTCATAATCTTCTCCGACTGTATCCGCTTTACCTATGCTATCTGAGCTTAAATATTCTTTCACTTCCCCCGACACTTGAGCTAACATGTAGGCATTTATCTCATCGACATACTCATTCCTTGGAGTTAGGATTGCTCTTTCTGTCAAATATTGCAAGGTGGTGTGGGAGCTTTGTTGTTGCGGATATGCTGCTTCAATGATTTGTTGGAGTTCATGTCCTTTTGGTTTCAGAAAAAACGAATGATGAACTTGTACGACTTCACCATCATCTTCATCAATGCCATCATCTGTTTCAAATGTTGGTGCGGTTCCATTTCCAATAGTTAGAAGCCAAGCATCGAACCTTGTTTCTGAATGGTGTAGTCTCATGTTTGTTTCGAGCATAAATACTTTACAGGAATTCCATACATATGAGTGGCTTATAGATGCAAGTACCGTATCTGCTCTTGTTCCATGTCGTATCACCGGGAGAATCTGCCTAAAATCTCCGCCGAGTAGCACTGTTTTTCCTCCAAAAGGTTTTTCGCACGCTAAACAGTCTTCTGTGGAGAGCAAGTCTCTCAATGTTCTGTCCAGAGCCTCGAATGTGTGGCGATGAGACATTGGTGCTTCGTCCCATATGATCAAGTCAGTTTTGATTAATAGCTCTGCAAGCATTGTACCTTTCTTTATATCGCAGATGGAATCTTCAGTAACTATAAGAGGTATCTTGAACCTTGAATGGGCTGTCCTTCCCCCAGGGAGAAGCAATGCTGCTATGCCAGATGAAGCAACAGGTAGGACTATCCGTTTTTCGGATCTTAATTTGGAGATGATTGTCTTGTAGACAAATGTCTTCCCAGTTCCTCCAGGGCCATAGAGGAAGAATAGTTTTCCCATATTGTTGTAGATGGATTCCAAAACAGCCTTGTATACTTTTTCTTGTTCTTTATTTAGTTGGTTGAACAGACGATGATGTTCTGCTTCCTCTTCTTTTACATTGTACTGCTGTTCTTGTTGCCATAAGCTGTTTCCTAATTCTTTTAGAACTTTCAAATCAGGTTTAGGCATATCATTGAAGTCCATGAGTGAGCGTTCATGTTGGTGGAGGATCTGTTCTATCTCGATCAAAGTATAATGTTGCAGCTCATCCTCTTTGAAATTCATACTGGGAAATCCAAAAGCTCGCCGTTGCTTGTTAGGTATGTCTTCTGACATTGATCTCCATGTGTGTTCCCACAATCGTAAAGTGTTTGCTACTTCACAATATATAAGCAGTAGAACAAACAGTTGGCGTAATTGAAAAGGTGATGCCCATTGATTTGCTTCATTCATAGCATGATGCCACTCTTTATCGTTGTCTAGCAAACCTCTAGCATCACATGCTGCCTTATAATCTTGTAGAATTACCCCACCTACTGTTTTGATCTCGTCGAAGTTTTTTGGCCCTCTAACGACGTTCAGCAATATCCTAAGGTAGTATAACTCACCAGAAGTTGGGTGGATATTGACAATTCTGCCTATTGAGTAACCCCGTTGTCTCTTATGCCAGAGTTTATGATCATTGTCCCAGACGAAGTGAATTGGAAATTCCACGTAAGTATACTGCCTTGCTTCTTCACACTGGTCACACATTTCCATCCATGCTGTGAACATTGTCCTTTCGATATTAGCTCTTGATAATACATATCGCAAATTTGCAGTCTGTTTGTAAGCAACTGACTGTCGACCTTCAAGATGGATAATCAATTTCTGTACCGAAGGCTTCCTTTGGTGTATGTGAATGCAAAAATACGCCACATAGCTTCACAAGCAGAGAGATATCGACAATCTAGGTACTCTTGAATTTCATTCCTTTCCTTGACAACCCTTGTTGTATCTTGACTGTCGCTTGTGTTCGTAGTACCTTTCTCGATCAAAATAGTCGCTTTATCTACTCCTTTTGTTACATATTTGAAAAGGTACTTCACAGCATTTGTAGTGTTGCACCATTCCACATTAATCTATTTTTTCAAAATTGGTAGATTGTGTGGTATGACAAAGCGATTATCCAACCTTGTTCCTCCTTTGATGACACAGTTTTCTTTCGTTTGGTCGTCGACGATATATAATATACCCGGATTGATCAATCGAGGTGTATTCATTGTAAGGTCGCGGGTACTTTTTTGTGCAGACTTGATTTGCCATGCAAGGAGACGATGGCCTATCTATTCCACAAGGTCCATGCATCATGTGTTTTTCCACCAGCTCAAACCCAAGTGGGTCTTCACTTTTGTTGGGTAGTTCTGCTGAGATGATTTCATTTATTTGGCCAGGGCTTGGGTGTTTCGGTGCCTTATCCAACCATAGAGTATATGAGCATGTGGAAGGCCGCGTTTCTGGAACTCAATTGTGTGAAGCACTAAATGACAAGTGTAAAGCATGTAAGTCATTTAATTTAAAATGGGGTTATCTATAAAATAACATGTAGGACGTACCAGCAATAGATGGACTGAAGAATGTGCCTTGCTCAAGGTCTTTAAGGAGTTCATCGAGTTTCATTTTGAAGACACGACATTCAATATCAGGTCTGTCGTTTGCTGATGTTCCTCCATAAGTAGCCAAATGATCCTTTATTTCTTGCCAGTTTGGGTTTGCGGTCATTGTGATGAATAAAGTAGGATTACCTAGTAATATGGAGAAGACAAAATTGTTTCAAGCACCGACAGAACCCCTGAAGTTGAAAACCTCCTTCAAGAATTGTCTCGACATATTGCCATAGCGTCATGATATTTCTCAATCATATATCGAGGTCCCCCTGTAAAACTGGAGGACAAGATGATTCTTTTCCCTACTTTAATGGCTTCGGTGTCACCTTTACTTACTGCATCAAATACGTTGTTGTATAGGTCAGCTCTTAACTGTTCTTGATTGTCTTTTGCCCAGCGAAGTCTTTCTTGTTCGATGACTGTGTATACATCAACAACATACTGATGAAATAAGCGTCCTGCCTTTATGATTGTCATTCCTTCAGCCAATCTAGTTTGGATTTGGTAAGCATAGAATTCTCGTATACTTATGTAAGTCCTTCTTCTTTCGGTAGTTTGTGTGACTGCATGGGGGATTTCCGTGTGAAAACCATATTCACCAAAAGGGAACAACAATGGATATTGCAAGCTCATGAACAATGGATGGTCGTCTCTTATTTCTTGCAAGTGGCCCGACTGCAATTCCAGGATTACATCTCTATAACCGGTAGTCGCTGTGATATCTCCCACTATTAAACCAGCAACTTCCTTCACTTGAGGTAAATCATATTGCTTACCCTTACTTCTTTGACCTACCAATCGCATTCTCAAGTCTTTGACTTCATTAGCTTTGTATCGATCTCTTGCTTTCCTGAAGAACATACACAAACAGTTGTGTTCATCTAACATCTTAAGCAACCCAATAACTATTTCCTCTTGAAGTTCGTTTACTGTGTTTCTTTTTGACATTGTATTCAATCGATTGGAGACCTCGTTTTCAGTATCAAAAATATACATTTGCAGAAACTTTGGTGACTCTCCTGGCAATGGAATTAAAGAACCAATGCGATGGTAATTTTGGCCATGTATCCTGAAACATGGTGGGCCTTTCGCTGATGTGATAGAATGATCTATTTTGGCCCCCATTGATGTGAATGCTAGGATAGAATTGTAGATTCGTATGCTCATACGAAATGAGTAGCTATGTTCTAGGAGGTGCTCGAGATAAGCAGGAGTTTTCCTGATTGGTGGTAGTTTGACTCGTCCTTGTCCGCAACATATTGTGAAAACTGGTTCTCCAGTTATGATATCATCACCCGTTTTTTCTGAATACCATACTAATGCATTACAATGGCTGCATTGTAATATTGGATTGTCTTTTGCCATAGATGCTGTTTCATGATTAGTGAAAGTTTAGACAATTTAATTTCCCTTGGGTTTAAGAAGGATGATTACGGAGAAAAATCATGCTATAGGATGGAGATTAACCTCTAAGTTCTTTTCTGGCTTGCCTGGACAATCTTTCTGACGTTTTAGATGATTCACCTGTTCAATGATTGTGGTAAGGATTAGGAATGACAAATATATTAGATGTTATTTTGTAGATGATATGCAATGAGATTTTTATTTTTCTATGCTCAGCAACTGACCTTGTTCTTGGTGGTGTAGTCTTTTGGATATTATAAGGGCACGTCTCATTGTTCTTGTATTTTTCCTCCTCACTGTTTTTTAAGTGTATTATGTACTGTGTGTTAGTGATTGTTGGATAAGTTTTAGTAACTAACATATGTGTTGAATAATCTTATTGATGTTGATCTTACCGTATTCAGAACACTGGTCGCATCCACCTGCATTTAGCAAATGCATTCGTTATTAGATACTAAACTATAGCATGTGTCTATAATTGATTGTGTATTCCTATCAGAAGAAACTTACAATCATGGTATCTGATGATGGGTTGCTTTGTTGTTTTCTTGATGTAACGTCCCTGGACTGTATTAAAGATTGATATAAGTTTTCGTATATGAGCTTGAATGTTTCTATTGAAAAAGATATACCTTTTTTATTTGTGGAAGTAGATGCTTCATGTTGACTTGTGCTTTGGCTAATTTTTTGCCGCTTAGTATGGCATTCTTTAGTAGAGATGGAACCTTTGCTGTGTCGTAGCCATTTTTTTGAGAGTATGATTGCTTTTCGCATTGATCGAGCTTTCTTTTGATGAACTGTGTTGAGAAGCCAATATTGTAATTAGTACATTTGGTAAAGGTGAGACAAAAGATAAGTACTTATTTCATGATGGAGGGATGGACCATGTATGTTGCATTTTTGACAGCCACCTATTTAGATAATAGCAAAATTGATGTTAGTTGCCAGTTTCTTAGAGCGACGATTTCTGATTTTTTTTTTTTTTTTGCGGGAATTGAAGAAACTTACAATTGTAATAGTTGATAATAGGAATTTGTTGCTCTCCGCTTGTTTGACCTGTACGTTCTAATGGTTAGTTGGTTGATGTAAGGGAGGGTAATAGAAATAAGATTACTTAGATATGAACTACTTTATAGATCGAAGCTGAGATGTAATATTAGTGAGCTGTACCTTGGTGGAAAGTTCTTTTCCTTTTTCTTTGGTTGTCTGTATCCTGCGACGGTGCTTTTTGCTTTTGTTTTTTATTTACCATCGTTTATCCAACTTCTAACATGTAAAAGAAGTTTCAGTAAGTAGGTGTCCTTAGGTATTTGAAGTTTGCGAAGTGTGGAGTATATGAAAGCTATGCTGATGAGAAAGCTTTGAAGGTAGTTTGAGATTGAGTGTAGGCGTGAAAGGTTTTTTTTTTAATTTTTTTAAGAACTCGGGGAAGATTAAGGGGCTTGTGTAACTGTTTGTAAGAACGTGTGGAGTTATATGTTTACTTTAGTGGCAAGGTTAAAGAGTGGATGCTTAATTGGATTATGAAGTGTCGATACATATTTTCATGTTAGACTGTTTTAATTAAAATGTAGCCTTTTTAAAATGTTTTTTTGCGTTTATCTATGATTCGTGTATTTTATATATCAAAAAGTTTGATTTTCTACTGTGTTATTGTTCTCTGTTTTTGGTACTTTATATGTGATGTAGGCATAAGATTAACGTGATGTACTTGATAACTTGATGCAGACTTAACAATAACATCCATTCTCCAACGAAGTGGGTTCCAGGGGCAGATCACTACTGCTTCAAAGATAAAATAGACCCAAAACACAAAGATTTTATCTGTGCTAATTTAGAGAAGTGATGTATCATGTTCGCTAAAGCTACATTAGAATCCAGTTGCCTAAACACGGTATATGTAACTTTCATAAGTACATTGTTGTTTCCCCCTCGGATATGCTGCTTTTTGGATGCATCTTGTGATGTTTTTTCACACCTTATGTTATTTACTTGCGTTGGTTGATGACCAATTTGATATAGGAGATGAGATTGGTGGGGCAGTATTGAACTTCCATATGAGAGTAGAGAAAGTACGGTGCAGATGAGGAGGCTCAGGTCAATCTGTGGAAACACAACATGTAGTTAGTGTATTTCCTGCCCTATTTAAACAATAACTAAAATGGAGACGACAGAATAAGGGAATTTGATCCTTGTTTTTTCATATAAAACACAACTGTTGCCTTAATGTTGTGGCTATTATTGGGTTTTGTTATCTGAGTTTAAAAAGAGGCATGATCTATGTCCTGTTAAT
This sequence comes from Camelina sativa, assembly GCF_000633955.1. Classification (NCBI taxonomy): domain Eukaryota; kingdom Viridiplantae; phylum Streptophyta; class Magnoliopsida; order Brassicales; family Brassicaceae; genus Camelina; species Camelina sativa. The sequence continues at coordinate 11,211,580 of NC_025685.1, read as the reverse complement.
ATGAGGCTTTTCTTTTCAGACTGATATGTTGATGGTGGTGTTTTTACAGCTTAGCATTGAGAAATAGTGGATGGAACTTCTTTATTACGATGACACAGTTGGATTCATACATCATGTATTTATGAACTGTCTGTTATTTTTGTAACATCTTTGTGTTCAATTAAACTGCATTATTGTGACTTTGCTAAAATAATTTTCAAGAGGATGTAAAAACTTTTGGTCGTCCGACTTTTGTTTGGACATTTAAATAGATAAACGCTTGAGATTAGACTTTCAATTATGTACAAAGTAAAATTAATTGCATTTTCGTTGAGAAACAACAAACGGACCATAACTTCTACAAAAATTGGAAAGCAACATTGTTTATTAAATGGGTGCCTTTGAATGTTTGGCAAGGTGACCTTCAGTGACCACATAAAGTTCATATAAAGATAGTGCAAAAACATAAGTGCTGACACATAAATGGAACTCTTAAAAACAAAGTTCTATTCTAGGCGGGGACGTTTCTCGGCAGCTGATCCATTCTTCTCGGTAGAATCATTAACATGTGACTTTTCTCGAGATTTGGTTGTTGTGGTCGTACTCTGAGTTTCAGAAATCGACTTCTCAGAACTACCTTCTAATGGTTGGATTGACAGGTGTGTAGTGGTTTCCAAAATGCGGGAGATTGAGATAGTTTGGCGAGAAGTTTTGAAGTTGTATTCTGAGAGCTTGATTTGAAACTTGCAAGTATTACCAACAATATGTTTAAGGCATTCTGGGGTCTGCAAATTGATATCTGTATAGGAAGCTTGGGTAGAAGCCTGTAAATGAGTGTAGAAAGTTAGATACGTAATTTTACAAAAAAAAAGTCGAATAGATTTACAATACCTTCATTTCTTCCTTTAAAACATCAGCAGCTCTACGACCAGCAATTTTAGTAGCCTCACTATCGAGAACAACAAAAGTTGCTACATCTTTGTTTTTGTCAGACACTGTTATCTCAAAACGATACCTGTAAAGTCATGGATATCGTTAAAATATGTTTGAAAAGGGAACATTTACTACAGTAGATGTGTGAGTTAGAATTTAGGAAACCTGATGATGCCGATGTTGTTGGATTCCTGGCAATTATTGCAATACATTGATGAATCAGCCTTCTCAAGTTTGTTGTTGCATTTGCTACATGAGATGTAGTACCATCCGTACTGTGGTTGTATATCAAGAATTGTACCAAAACAGTAAAAGCTAGCTTCCTGTTTTGTTGTAAACGCAAGTTGTTTCAAATGTTTAAAGAATTGTTCTAAGTTTAATGAAGGAGTATTGCATCACCTGGGGATTCTCATTTTGTAGAAACTGGAGTATTTCTTGGATTGTAACTGTCTCTAGCTTAGTAATTGCAGAGGAGGAGCTTGCAATTTTTGGAGTGTTGTGACCATTATCACCTAACCTGTTAACAAAAATTAAGCAAGTTAGATTTGATTTCAAAAGGAAATGGCGAAGCGTTTATTTGTAAGTAATGCAATGTATTCCATGTAAGGTATTGTTTGGTTTCAGTGACGTCCGTGTCAAAGAATATGCGTGTGGAAGATGTTGAGCTGAGTGCCATAGCAGCTGCATATAAGGTGAAAAGTTTTATTCTTATATATTTTATTTCAACGTTTTATTCAGCAAGATTATCTCGACTATCAGGAGAGATTACTTACGTCCTACTGTTTTTGGATTGACAGTAGTGATGAGGAGCACAGCTGGTTTGACTTCGCTTCGGTTCCATCTTTCTCTAAATAGCGCAGCAATGGTTCCCCAGAGATATATACGAATAGTCTGGCCACTACATGAGAATGATGTTATTTTTTTTGTTAGAAACTGGATGGTAATGGGTTGGCTAAAGCATATAATGGTCGAATGCATTACTCTTTAAGTTGGAGATGTAAAAACACCCTATCACTTGATCGGCTGCCTTCTACTTGAGGAGCTGTTTCCATTGTTGAAGGGGAGTGGATATTGTCGCCAACAATTAGGCGTAGCTGGCCAATGACATCTACGATGTAGAAGGGAATAAGAAACTATCAAAATGGCTTAGAGTTTATAGTATAAATCATCAATAAAGAACAGTTTTGATAAACTTACCAAATAAATCTGCATTTGTGTCTACAATAGAAGCAAAATCTTCATAGTTACGGAACCGAAACTTTTGTTCCGTGATCTGATGGTCTACAATAGGCTCCAATACCATTGATGTCTTCTCAGTAAAGACGATGCCGTATTTGTGGTCTGAGACTTTGTACACCTTTTTGCTGGGAATGATCATGAAATTGTTGAGGGTGTAAACAGAGTTGGATTTCAGATGACTTTGGTACCGAAATAGACGGTTTGCTGGTATGTAGCCTTGGACTGCATTAGACTGTAATTTTAAAAGTTAGGTTTTGTTTTTGATGAATGTTTATTGCAAATATATTGTAAACATACCATGGAATCTATGAGAAGCAGTTCTACGCCCATAAGCATGTTTCCTTTCTTGAAATTTCGGGCTTCCCAAAAATGGATGAGACGGACTAAAACGTCTTCTTTACAAAAGTCTCCATCGATGGTATCAAAAATCTGAAAGGTGAATGGCTCGGGAGGGGCATGTAGTTTCAATTTTGACATCTTTAGATTGTGATTTTTTGGGTTGGTTGTATAATCGGCGAGAGAAGTGGAATTTATAGAGTTGATTACTGAAATTGTTGATAACTTTGGAGATTAAGGCCATTTAATTGGACTTTGATGAAGAAGGAGTGGGGAAACTCTGAGGTTTGATAACTGTTGTTTTCTTTAAAAGTTATGGGAAAGTTGAATCGATTGAGAAGAAGAATTTCAGGTTTCTGCAATATAAGTCGTTGAAGTGGTAAACGGCGGAGGAAGAGATCTCGATCAAGGAGGTTTCTTTCAAACAATATTTAAGCTTTGTGGGCTCGTAAAATCTAAGTTAAGACAATGGGCTTCAAATATATTGCGATGGCCCACTTAATTGGGTTCCATCGAAAATAAAACATTACTATGTGTGTGTGTTTATTAGGAAAAAAGGAAGGGAAAAGCAGAGATATAAAAGGATGATGTGGCATCTCCTAAAGTGTTTTAGAAATTGCTGAGATGGATAGCCTGAGGAGCCTCAATGACTCCTTTTTATTAGTAAGTAATGTGCGCTGTTGTGTGGCAATGCAAGTGGTTGATTTTTTTCACGCAGCTTCCTTATCTGACCGTCGATAAGAATGATTATCACTACGACGTGGCGAAATCACAGCTGTTTGATTTTATCACGCAGTGCACAGTGTAAAACAAATTCAGTTGCGGAACCCAAATGTTCAATTAAACGAAATTTGAAGAACGCTTTTCAATTCCGAAACCCGCCATTAAAAGAGACCTTGAACGAACCCTCAGAAGCAATTTCCAGCGAATATTTTTCAAATTTCGAATTTCAAAACCTCTCTCTTACTCACTCTCTATCTCTCTCGTTTCAAGCTTAGAGAATCCTAGAGCGAGAAAATGTTGGCTGCTCTTAAGTAAGTGATCTCTCTTCTTCTCTCCCTCTCTTTCTCTACTACGATTCTTCTTCTTCTTCTTCTCCGTTCATCGTTTTGGTTCTTCGTTCATCGTGTATCTGATTCTATTCTTCTCGTGTTGTTTTATTTTTTCCGATGATGATTCATAGAGCTGAAGAAGCGAGCCAGATGCAACTCGTTGAGCGTGAGGAAATCGATGAAGACGAAGATCTGTTTGAAGCGATTGACAAATGTAAGATTCTAAACTCGTTTTACGATTTTCGGATCTTCGGTTTCTGCTTGGTTTCTAGCTAATTTCTTCAAATTTCGTTTCGAATCTTCATCATCTGTTTTGGGAATCGTCTCTCTGTGTTTTATCTCTTCTAATTTTGCGCAATTTGTTTATCTAAAACCTCCGCTGCTGGTGAAATCGCTGGGTCTTATGAAAGCGGATCTCGAATCGTTCATCTATACACCTCTGTTAGATTTCGAATTTAAATATGAATCTAGGATACATAATGATTTCTGTGCATGGATTCTCCTTGATAGCGATTAGGTTATGATGAAGTGTTAAATCTACACCTATTTCGTCTACTGTTTGTGAAATTCGAGTGTATTCCAATGAATTTTGTAGTTCGATTTCTGTATCTGGCTCAAATCTGTAGCTGATTTTTGATATCGTACCTTCTATTTTTGCTTGTGCACAGTGATCGCTCAAGGTATCAACGCTGGAGATGTGAAGAAACTACAGGATGCTGGGATCCATACCTGCAATGGTCTCATGATGCATACCAAGAAGGTATATAAACCAGCTTGTTAAGCATCACTCGTTGGATATATAGACTGTGTAAATTGTTGGTTGCATGATTTTATTGTTTGAACCTTTTGATTGACGCAGAACCTCACTGGAATCAAAGGTTTATCAGAGGCCAAAGTTGAAAAAATCTGTGAAGCTGCTGAGAAAGTTGTGGTTAGTTTAAACGTTTCCCAACTGTTGTTTCTATATCTATGTAATGTAACTTCCTGCAATTGCTTCATTTTAATTGTCAAAACGTTTCTCATTCAGAACTTTGGATATATGACTGGAAGTGATGCTCTTCTAAAGGTTAGACTTGTTGATTTTACTAAGGTCTAGAAGTCTGTCTTGCATCTAAGTCTTGTTGCTTGATCCCACTAACAGAACCATGAAATTTTGATGGCTTATTCAACATTTCGTATATTAGCTATTGAAACCTTCAAGTTGGTTTTTGTTTATAGAGAAAATCAGTTGTGAAAATCACTACAGGGTGCCAAGCTCTCGATGATCTCTTAGGAGGTATACTAAGTTTTGCTTTAACTGGTTGCCATCTTGAGCACACTGCTTAAGAGTTCTGGTTTAATTGTTTCACAATGCTTTGGTAGGTGGAATTGAAACCTCAGCCATCACAGAGGCTTTTGGGGAATTCAGGTCTAGATATTGAAACTAATTGATCCCAGCTCTACAATTTTCCTGTCAATTAGTTGGTATTCTAATATAGTTTTAACTTTATTTCAGGTCTGGGAAAACTCAGTTAGCACATACCCTTTGTGTCACTACGCAGGTTTGTTTGTTTCTTTCCTAGTGTCTCAATATGAATTAACTTTTATGGTGTCTTGTTCACCCGTCAAATGCATGCGATGAGATTTTACTTTCTTTCAGCATCAAGCCACTGAGGTTCTATCTCTCTCTCTGCCATTGATATATTCATTTTTGTATCTATGTTATGCAGCTACCTACGAACATGAAAGGAGGAAATGGAAAAGTGGCTTACATTGATACTGAGGGAACCTTGTATCCTTAACATGTTATAGAAAATCTTCTGACCAGATCTTGTAGCTTCATTACAAGCTTTCTATTCCATGATTTTTCCTTAACCATTAAATTTTGTAGCCGCCCTGATAGGATTGTCCCAATTGCTGAAAGATTTGGAATGGATCCAGGTGCAGTGCTTGACAATGTAAGCATTATTAAGCTCACATCTTTACTTACTCTCAGCCTCAGGAACTGCAACTGAAATTCAAAATCTTGATGTAACAGATCATCTATGCTCGTGCTTATACCTATGAGCATCAGTACAACTTGCTTCTTGGCCTTGCTGCAAAAATGTCTGAGGAACCATTTAGGATTCTGGTAAGCAAACACATCTGATTATCTTAGTTTAGTTATCCATCCGTCAAAAATCAACACGAATATGAACTAATTTAGCTGAGTTTACCATGTTTTCCAGATTGTTGACTCAGTCATTGCTTTATTCCGAGTCGATTTCACTGGAAGAGGAGAACTCGCAGACCGCCAGGTTAACTTTGCCTCCCACACATTACTACAGCTTAAAAGCATTGACACAATCTGGCTTTGCTCAATAAGTAATTTATCTATGTTGCAGCAAAAACTAGCTCAGATGCTTTCCAGGCTAATCAAAATCGCAGAGGAATTCAACGTTGCTATCTACATGACCAACCAAGGTTTACTTTACACTAGTGTGATATAATGTCATATAGCATTGATTCTTTTGGTATCTTGGTTGCACTAACTTGACAAGGATCACTGTTTAATTTGGTGGTTGCAGTCATAGCCGACCCAGGCGGTGGGATGTTCATATCAGATCCAAAGAAGCCAGCAGGTGGACATGTTCTAGCTCACGCAGCCACAATCAGGCTCTCGTTCAGGAAAGGCAAAGGAGAGCAACGTGTCTGCAAAGTCTTCGATGCTCCTAATCTCCCTGAAGCTGAAGCCATATCCTTTTTTTACCAAATCCACACACAGACACACTTGTTTTGATTTTGATTACTCATCCATAATGAAATGACTTATATTTGTTTTCCTTAACAGAAGAAATCACATTTTCCAGATTACTTCGGGAGGCATTGCAGATGCGAAGGATTAGAGCGAGCGAGATCTTTCATGCCTTAATTACCAGCGAGCTCTTTCATGCCATAATTACCAAATCATGACTGATATTTAACTTTGCTGCTTGTTTCTATTATGCGTTATTAAGCCCCAAACGATTTATACAAAGGGAATTTATTTTACTCGTGACTGATAGATATATGCATCGAATCAGAATATTAATAGAGTTATTTTTATTCTTAGCTTCTTCTTGTTACCAAATAAGACGATTATTATAGCGTAGTACAAAATCAATCTGTGTATCTGATAAAAGCTGCAAACAAAACAACTATGGTTTGTTTGTAATCATCAAAGTTGTTTTAGGAGTTTGCTTTAATTATTTTATCAATAATTACTAACAAAATTTAAAACTGCTGCAGAACAATAAGAGTACCATTAGTCCTTAAAGAGTGGCTCCAGTGAGCAATATCATGAAAAGAGTTAAGAGTGATTAAATCTCAAATATGTGGAACACAGACAAAAGAGTCCAATACAGATAAAAAAAAAGAAAAAGAAACCAGATTATATATTGATATAAATAATACTAAACAAATAAACATTAAAATCAAGAAGAGTATACATAAAAATAAATTAAGCTCAGCTCTGTAAACCGAGACTTGATAACTTCGTTATCTCCTTTTTGATAACCTCGTTATCTCCTTTTTGATTTATCTCCTTTTTTTTTCATAAGCTTTTCAAGAGAGATAAGTTCTAGCATGTTTCGATTATATTGACAGTTTTCTAAACTGCTTTGTCTTTTCCTTTTGAATCGTGGAGGTTGCTTGATTTCCACTAAACTTGGAACATAATTAGGACACACGAATGGCATACATCTTTGGTAGCAAGTTACTCTTCCGAGATCAACGTATGCAATGTGTCCAGCCTCTCCAATGACGAAAAACGTGTCGGGCTTCCACGCGTTATCAAAAATCATGGCGACTTTGTTCACCTCGTCAATGAAGAAACTCCCTTTACAAATACCAATATGGCGGCAGTTTCCACATCCAAAGCCAAGAAGTTGCTCCACGACACCTCTTCGGCCTCAATCTTAGTCGTAATCCGTAATCCATACCTCAACAAGACCATTCTGATATAGTAAAGCAGCAAGCTTCTCTTCTCTAACACAAGATAGTGCCGTCATAAAATTCCTAGCTGGGGGTAATTGATGAAGATGTATTGGATGGCTGAAGTAGTGTATGTGTGATTCAAGACGTGATACATGATTGTTGTTGTTTTATGTGCGTGAGAAGTTTCTAGAAGGTCTGAGAAGACAATATTGAAGGAGGGTTTGAGGATGAATTGAAGAGAAAAACTACTATTTATTGGGTTAATTAAATTGGAGTTTTACAAGGAAAAAGAAAATAGCAAAAAGGAAAAAGTCTTTTTCTTATGGAATTTTGGAAATCTTCTCCTATGGTGATTAAGAAGTCTTTGATGGGTATATAAGGAGGTGTTGGGCACGTCCCAGAGAGGTAAGAGAGCTGAGGCATAAAGGTTAGAACCCTAGAGAGCTTTATGTTGGTGTGCGGCTTAGTTTCGCGGTTTGGTGCTTGTGTTGTTCAAGCTTCTTTGTTCGTTGGTGTGACATGTGTGTGAAGGTTGCTCAAGAGAGTTAAAGATTGAAGTCTAGGCTCAGGGGGAGTTTAGCCCAAGGTTAGGTTATCTTGGTTTGAATCTAGGCTCGGTGTGAGTTTAGTTAAGGGTAGAGATTTATCCTTAAGATTTCATGTTATAGAACGGAGCGGTGAATCAAGAGGGTTGTGCTTGATTTCCGCGTTTGCGAATAGATTGTATTTGCTTTCTTGTTCTAGTGGAATCGAAATCTGGACGTGGTCCCGGGGAGTAGGAAAAACCGAACCTCGTTAACAAAGTTCTTGTGTTCTTTACTTTTTGCACTTTATTATTGCCTCATCCGCATTTACAAGTGGTATCAGAGCGGGTTCTCGATAGAGATTCAGTCTAGTTTCGGGTAGATCAAGGGTGAGGGTAGTCCAGGATGTAAGGCAGAGCTTTGAATCAGTTGTGATGAATTCATACAGAGAAGGCACGTCTATGTCAAGACCACCGTTGCTTGATTCAACGAATTACGGATATTGGAAGGTTCGTATGCAAGCGTTTATTAGTAACCTTGATGAGGATTGTTGGAATTCGATTGAGCTTGGTTGGGAGCCCCCTAAATTCGTGGATGATAAAGGAGTTGAGTGTCTTAAGCCAAGAGATAAGTGGACTGCTGCAGAGAAAAAGCTATCAAGTTGCAATTCGACAGCCAAGACAGCGATTTACAATGCTATTGATTCAAGCCACTTCAAGTTAATCTCTCAATGTGTATCAGCTCAGAAAGCGTGGAAGTCATTGGAGAATATGTTTGAGGGTACTTCAAGTGTCAAGAGAACTAAGTTGGATATGTTGGCTTCACAATTTGAGAATCTAAGGATGGAAGAAAAAGAAACTGTGGCTGAGTTCAGTGCTAAGTTATGTGATATATCTAATGAGGCTTTTGCTCTTGGAAAGCAGTACAAAGACAAAAAGCTTGTGAAGAAGCTGAAGCGATCGTTGCCTGCAAAATTTGAGTCAAAAATTTCTGCAGTTGAAGAAGCTCATAATTTAGATGAGATGGCTTTTGATGAGTTTGTTGGGATTCTAAAGGCTTTTGAATTAAGCAAAGCATATGAAGCTGAAGGAGTAAAGAAGAAAGATGATCAAGTTAAGGAAGCAATAAAGAAGGAAGTTGACATTGGAGTAGCTCTTAAGGTATCATCTTGTGAAGATTCAATGGCTATGTTATCAAGACAATTTGCTAAATTTCTGAAGCGTAAGGGCGAAGAGAAGAAAAGTAGAATGGGTGAAGAGATGAAGACTTCATCAAAGAATGTTCAATGTTTTGAATGCAAAGGATATGGTCATGTACGGTCTGATTGTGCCAATCTACAAAAGCATAAGAAGAAGGCTATGAAGGTTGTTACTAGTGATTCTGAAATTGAATCAGATGAAGAAGAAGAATTGAAGAATTTTGTGGCGTTTACAACTTTTGAAGATAGTTCTGAATCAATGTCTGCATCAGTGTCTGCAACTACTTCTGAATCTGCAGCAAAACCTGCAACTGCATCTGAAGATGAATCTGATAGTGATAGTGGTGCAGAGGATATGAGTTATGAGGAACTTGGAAAGAGTTATAAGAAGTTGTATGCACATTGGCTTAAGGTAGTTGATGATAATTCAGTTTTGGTTAAGGAGAAGCTCGAGTTAGAGGCTAAAGTCGTTGAAGCAGAGAAACATGCAACAGAAAAAGAGGAAGAAGCATTACAAGCTAAAGTGCGACTTGAAGAAACTCAAAAGAATTTGAGGATGCTTAATAATGGTACAGATAAGTTGGATCATATTCTGAATATTGGCAAGACAGATAAGTGTGGCCTTGGATATGAAGGAAAAGTTTCAAAATCGGATCCGATGTTTGTTTCAAGTGAAAAGATCACGTCTGCTTCAAAGCATACTTCAAAGACTGCTTCAGAGACTGTATTTGTGAAAGGATGTGGTACAAAAATCTCCGAATTGCAGAGTGCACCTAGACAAGTATGTCAACCTGTTTGCCATCATTGTGGTGTTGTTGGGCATATTAGGCCAAGATGTTTTAGATTGTTGAGAGAGAGGAGCTGAATGGAGAATGCTTATGATGTAAGGTTTCAAGGTCCTACATGTTATCATTGTGGAGTTCAAGGACATATTAAGAGGAATCGTTTCAGATTCATTCAAGGAGTCAATCATGGAGGTCTAAGGCGTAACAAGATTTGTGTTAGAAAAGATGAGTTCTATGGAGGTGGTGTACTAGGCTATCAACCGCGTATTGCAAAGCGGGGAGAATTTTCCAGTTAGTTTTGACCATGTTGTGACTCATTCAGGGGGAGAATGAAGATGTGGCTGGTGATGTTGTTTAAGTGTTTGAACTGATGAGTTCACAAACATAGTCAAAAAGGGGGAGAATGAAGATGTATTGGATGGCTGAAGTAGTATCTGTGTGATTCAAGACGTGATACAGGATTGTTGTTGTTTTATGTGCGTGAGAAGTTTCTAGAAGGTCTAAGAAGGCAATATTGAAGGACGGTTTGAGGATGAATTGAAGAGGAAAACTACTATTTATTGGGTTGATTAAATTGGAGTTTTACAAGAAAAAGGAAAATAGCAAAAAGGAAAACAAAAATTTCTTATGGAATTTGGAAATCTTCTCCTATGGTGATTAGGAAGTCTTTGATGGGTATATAAGGAGGTGTTGGGCACGTCCCAGAGAGGTAAGAGAGCTGAGGCATAAAGGTTAGAACCCTAGAGAGCTTTCTGTTGGTGTGCGGCTTAGTTTCACGGTTTGGTGCTTGTGTTGTTCAAGCTTCTTTGTTTGTCGGTGTGACATGTGTGTTGCTCAAGAGAGTTGAAGATTGAAGTCTAGGCTCAGGGGGAGTTTAGCCCAAGGTTAGGTTATCTTGGTTTGAATCTAGGCTCGGTGTGAGTTTAGTTAAGGGTAGAGATTTATCCTTAAGATTTCATGTTATAGAACGGAGCGGTGAATCAAGAGGGTTGTGCTTGATTTACGCGTTTGCGAATAGGTTGTATTTGCTTTCTTGTTCTAGTGGAATCGAAATCTGGACGTGGTCCCAGGGAGTAGGAAAAACCGAACCTCGTTAACAAAGTTCTTGTGTTCTTTACTTTCTGCACTTTATTATTGCCTCATCCGCATTTACAATTGATACCTATCATGAAAGGATAGAAGCAAAAGTGGACCAAATTTCTCAGTTGTAAAATCAAAACAAATGATGTGAATAACGAAAAGGTGGAATGAGTTCCTTTCTGTAGCAAGCCAGTAAGTGTTTCCTTTGAGAGAAACACCAAGGTCATCAAAATTTATCTCCCAGTGTGGGGTGACCTCAAGAGTTGTCCCTAAACCAGAGTCAAAATCGTAGATTTCATACCAAAAAAACTAATCGTAAACATAATCTATAAACCTCAAGAATTTAAAAGATTTATTCCTATTATTCTCGTAGTATCCGAGAGCATAACTGAACCTGTCCTGTCCTTGTGCGCGGTAAGAAAACCTAGGTTGGATACACCTTGTTTGCCCACAATACGGATTCCAAACCATAATCTTAGTAGCATCGTATTTCAAGATGCATAACAATAAACCCTCGCAATGAAACACTTGAGATATCATGAATTGTTCTGAATTTTCTGAATCCTTGTCTAGGCAAATACGTTTGCCTTTAAACTCTATATGTGGATCTCCTCCATTCAAGAAAAAGCTGATTAAAAAAATATTGTTGTCTTTCAGCACGATCATCTCTGACTCCCCTTCTTCCCTAGCTTCGTTACGGATCTTGAAGCTCATACTTTTGATTAAAGTTTGCCACTCTTTACAGGTTGATCGCACTGCTCCCATATATTTCGATGGAATTTTTGAGAAAATTTTCCTCTCTAACAGATCTTTTGGAAGATGGGAGATCGTCAACTTCGTCATTGTTTCAAACCCTTTTCTCTCCCTCTCTAATCTCTCTCACGGTCGCGGCTCTGGAAATAAAAATACCCTAAATTAATTAGAAAAAGAAGTAGGTTTTTACGTTTTGTTTTAGTTTAAAAAAAATGGAAATATTTCTATGATGAATCAGTATGTTAAATGTTAATTAAACAGTTGAGCAAGTCAGTCCAGGGCAAACCGTTGGAGCTGACTTCTTGACCAAGGAAATATAGTTTGAAGCTTGGCTTTTCACTTAAAGGGTTTCTAACAATGGAATCACTTTTACCTTTCTTTTTTCTTTTTTTTCCACCACAAAACTCATCACCAATTTATAAATTTAGCTTTATATTTTTCACAAGGTGTCAGGTGAGATCATTCAGGATTCCTATCTTCATTAAGTTTACTTTGATACATGTTAAGAAGAAAATGGCCACTAAAACTTATTGGTTCTTGATTATCTTAAAACTATGATAAAATGACCACTGATTTTTTAAATAATTAGTAAAAATCATATCTAATTATTATTTTGTTGATTAATTTAATGAAAATAGAATCGTGATTTACTTTGATCCATGTTAAGAGGAAAATGAACACTAAAACAAAACTCATTGTTTCTTGATTAGCTTTTATTTATTCTTTTAAATGTATGATAAAATTACCATTAATTTTTTAATAATTAGTAAAAATTATATCTAATTACATTACTTACTTTATTTATATTTTATACTATTATGATTTCATATCTTCATTATTTTCATTCATAACATTTCTTATAAATAAATTTAATTTTATTAGTTTGATATGTTTTAAAAAAATTAATGAAAAATTAATATAATTTATAAAATAATAATAATTAATAAATATATTAACATTGCATTGATGGGATACCCAATAATAGGTATTTTTACCATTGCAGATGATATTTATTAGTAATGAGATTATTTATTAAAATTACACTAAATATATTAATATTAAATTACTAATGTGAGGTGCTTTCATTCACCGCCCTTATTTCTTTATTTTAATTTAACTTTTGCCATTTTCTTCTATTTGTGAAATAATTTTGCTTTTACTTTTTTGTTAAAAATAAAATAATTACTATAAATAAGTTGCTAACCCTAATTCTCCTCTCTGTTTTTAACGATTCGTTAATTCTCGTCAAGCATCGTCTCAAACCCTCTCAATCAAGGTAATATACTAATATCATTCGTCTTCATCTTTCCTATTAGATTCTTCATCGTCTGTTCTTCTTCATCGTTGACGTTACCTCTACACTAATATATCTCCATCGTATCGATCTGAAGTTTTTTTTTTTTTTCCTCCCATGTAACAGGTTCTTGTTTCTAAGGAAGATGGCGACGACTTCTCGTTTTTTCGTTAAGGTATGAACCTTTCTTTTCTTATCAAAATCTTTCTTTATAACTCTCCTCTGCTTTGATTCAGTTTCTAAATAAATTTTCTTGCTTTACAATTCGTTTACACTTTTACAGGGTGGAGGTGAAAGTGATGAAGATGAGGGTGATTTTGAACAAGAGGTTCAGGCCGGTAACAACCTTCGTTACCTTGCAGACTGTGATGACTCTGAGTTTTATGACACGGATACTAAACGTGTGATAAAGCCAACAGACGATAAACGTTTTGAGGAGATGACCAACACCGTAGGGATGATGGAGCATTATATGAACATCAATCATTGGGTTTGCGTGCCAGAAACGTTTGAGAGACTCAACAAACAGGTTGAGAAGGTCATGAAGGTTACGAACGCTGTGAAGGCTCCGAGATTGTATATCAAAGCCCTTGTGATGATGGAAGATTTCTTTAATAAACAAGGACTTGAGGAGGATGATTACAAGAATACAAAGAAGAAGATGAGTGTTAGTAACTCCAAGGCTTTGAACGCAATGAGACATAAGTTGAAGAAGAACAATGTGCAGTACCAAGAAGATATCAGAAGGTTTAGGATGTTTCAAGAAACGGAAGACGGTTATGAGTATGAAGATGAGGTGGAGGAACAACGTGATGATAATGTTTCTTGGGAGACGTTGTTTGGTTTAGAACATGAGGCNCTTTTTTGTTAAAAATAAAATAATTACTATAAATAAGTTGCTAACCCTAATTCTCCTCTCTGTTTTTAACGATTCGTTAATTCTCGTCAAGCATCGTCTCAAACCCTCTCAATCAAGGTAATATACTAATATCATTCGTCTTCATCTTTCCTATTAGATTCTTCATCGTCTGTTCTTCTTCATCGTTGACGTTACCTCTACACTAATATATCTCCATCGTATCGATCTGAAGTTTTTTTTTTTTTTCCTCCCATGTAACAGGTTCTTGTTTCTAAGGAAGATGGCGACGACTTCTCGTTTTTTCGTTAAGGTATGAACCTTTCTTTTCTTATCAAAATCTTTCTTTATAACTCTCCTCTGCTTTGATTCAGTTTCTAAATAAATTTTCTTGCTTTACAATTCGTTTACACTTTTACAGGGTGGAGGTGAAAGTGATGAAGATGAGGGTGATTTTGAACAAGAGGTTCAGGCCGGTAACAACCTTCGTTACCTTGCAGACTGTGATGACTCTGAGTTTTATGACACGGATACTAAACGTGTGATAAAGCCAACAGAAGATAAACGTTTTGAGGAGATGACCAACACCGTAGGGATGATGGAGCATTATATGAACATCAATCATTGGGTTTGCGTGCCAGAAACGTTTGAGAGACTCAACAAACAGGTTGAGAAGGTCATGAAGGTTACGAACGCTGTGAAGGCTCCGAGATTGTATATCAAAGCCCTTGTGATGATGGAAGATTTCTTTAATAAACAAGGACTTGAGGAGGATGATTACAAGAATACAAAGAAGAAGATGAGTGTTAGTAACTCCAAGGCTTTGAACTCAATGAGACATAAGTTGAAGAAGAACAATGTGCAGTACCAAGAAGATATCAGAAGGTTTAGGATGTTTCAAGAAACGGAAGACGGTTATGAGTATGAAGATGAGGTGGAGGAACAACGTGATGATAATGTTTCTTGGGAGACGTTGTTTGGTTTAGAACATGAGGCGATAACTTGGAACATGGTCAACAAGAAGTTCAAAGAAACTGTGGCGGCTCGTTGGAGCAAAAGAAGAAGAGCTAGACTTGAACTCAAAACTGGTAAGACCCATACACAGAGGCTTGTGTACTTGACAAAGATCGCCAAGACTCCTGCGCAGAAACTTGAAATCTTGTTTAGCGTTATGTCAGCAGCGTTTGATGTGAGTCCAGGTGGTCTCAACGGATACATGCCTATCAATGTCTGGAAGGAATGTGTGGTTAACATGTTTGCCATACTTGACATTCTTGTCAAGTACAATAACATTGTTGTGGATGACACGGTTGAACCTAATGAGAATGAAACTTCAAAGCCAGTAGACTATGGTGGAACTATTCGAGTCAGGGCAAATTTGGTTGCATTCTTAGAGAGGATTGAGACCGAGTTTTTCAAGAGTTTTCAGTGCATTGATCCTCACACTAACGAGTATGTTGAGAGACTGAAGGATGAGCCTATGTTCTTGGTCCTTGCTCAGAACATCCAAGACTACTTGGACCGAATAGGTGATTACAAAGCTGCTTCAAAGGTAGCCTTAAGACTAGTTGAGTCAGTATACTACAAGTCGCAAGAAGTCTTTGACGCTATGAGGGAATTGGCTGATGAAGAAATTGACGAAGCCGAAGAGGAAAGTGCAACTCATCCTCCATACATTATTGTTCCTGAGATTGTTCCCCGTAAGCCTACCTTTTCAGAGAGCAGCAGAGCAATGATGGATACTCTTGTGTCCTTTATCTACAGTAATGGAGAAGAAAGGACCAAAGCCAGGGCAATGCTATGTGATATCTATCAACATGCTTTGAATGACAATTTTGTGACTGCTAGAGACTTGTTGCTGATGAGTCATCTCCAAGACAACATTCATTACATGGACATCTCAACACAGATTCTCTTTAACAGGACAATGGCACAACTTGGTCTTTGCGCCTTCCGTGTTGGAATGATAACTGAGTCACATAGCTGTCTCTCTGAGCTTTACTCTGGTCATAGAGTGAGGGAGTTTCTTGGCCAAGGTGTCTCACAAAGTCGAGAACAAAACAAGACACCAGAGCAGGTGCTTATAGAGAGGAGAAGACAAATGCCGTACCACATGCACATAAACCTCGAGCTATTGGAGGCTGTTCATCTCACCTGCGCCATGCTAATTGAAGTCCCAAACATGGCAGAAAACACGCATGATGCTAACCACAGATTGTTTAGCAAGAACATTCATTTCCTGCTTAAGAAAAGTGAGAAGCAAGCGTTCACTCCACCGCCTGTAACTATACGTGACCATGTCATTGCAGCCACAAGAGCCCTGACCAAAGGGGGATTCCAAGAGGCGTTTGAAGTTTTGAACTCTCTTGATGTCTGGAGAGTGTTCAAGAACCGTGACAGCATCCTCGATATGGTGAAAGCTAGGATCATTGAAGTGGCTCTAAGGAGTTACCTGTTCACATACTCGAGCTCCTCCTACAAGTCTTTAAGTCTTGATGAGCTGGCCGAAATATTTGACATCTCTGAGTCACAGGTCCATAAGATTGTGAACAAGATGATGATCCACGAGGAGCTTCATGCAAGATGGGACCAGCCAACTCAATGCATCGTCTTCAATGGAGTGCAACACAACAGATTACAGTCCTTGGCTTTTCAGTTAACCGATAAAGTCTTGATTCTAGCAGAAAGCAACGAAAGTGAATTAGCGTCTAGAACTAGTGGTGATATGAGCTCAAGGAAAAGGGACAAGATTCAGGACTATGCAGCAGCAAAATCAGAAAACATAGGTATGCAAATGGATGGCTCAAGCCGTATGGTGAGTCTTAACCAAGGTCTTCTTGCGTAAAGACGATGAGGAGAGAGATCTGCAGGCAGTTTTGACCTTAGGCTCTACTAAGACCTTTAACTTTTTAGGAATTTTGCTTTCTTGGAAAGTTTAACTAGTTTAATTTTTGCGTCACTCCTATTGAATAGAAGAAAGATTTGGTTTGTTTCATCACATTGGTTTCTCATGTGCTTGCAGGTCTAGTTTTTGTGAGGTCTTATACTCTCTATTCTTTGTTTGCTTAGTTTCTTCGTCCCTTGTTGAAATGTGTTATTGGTCTAAACCCATTGAATAAGTTTGAAGTCTATTTGGTTAGGCCTTTAGAACTTGGAACTTATGCTTTGTTGCAGGAAACTTAATGTTGTTTTCAGACTTCAGAGTATATATAACATATCTATGCACTGGGAATCATCAGACGTTTATAAATGCTTTATTCTTAGCTTTGTTATTACCAAGTACAGATGCGGAGCAATAAGAGCACCATTAGTCCTTAGAATGGCTCAGTGAGAATATCATGAAAAAGAGTAAAGTGAACAAATCTCAAATCTGTGGAACAGAGGAGCCACAGGAGTCCAACAAGTAAAAAACAAACAATCCTCTTGCAGCTAATAAACATATCAGCCTTAGATTTGTTGAGACCAATTCTGGACACTCCCAACCCTAGGCACGCCTTCTTTCTTGGCCTCGGAATCCACTTTAAAAGTTACACCGCACACCTCACCTGAACTGTCAACCCTTGGTACCGGCTTTAACTCATTTAATGGATGCTCATAACTCCTCAAGCCTCCAGATGAGGTAAAGAAACATCCTGCATTATGCATACACACAATCAAATCCTCAATCATGTAATCACTAGATCAAAGAAGAGTGACATGTCTTCAAAACCAGCCAAATGGTTTGCTGCACATACCTTTAGGGAATGGCGCAAAGGATTTACCACAACCCTTCTTCACAGTCTCAACATCATCAGCAACAACGAGATGGCCTTCAGCATCAGTTCCCCAGAAAAGAGGAACACTCCCATCTGCATCCTGCACCGTGCATTATAACCACAGCATTACAATATGCAGAAAAAAGTGTCAAATGGGAAAGAAGCAATTTTTCAAACTCACCCCAGCAAGGAAGACATTTTTTGTGGAGCAGTCAAAGAGCATAAAAGCAAATTTCCCATGAAAATCTCTAACAACTTGGTCGGCTGAATACGGACCACGGTCTCTGAGAGTTCTGTAGGCTTCAATCACAATGGTGACCTCAGTGGCTGTTTTGGTTAGTCCATATTGTTGCTTAAGAAATGGAACGTTCTCTATATGTCCTTGGAAGATACAGAACATATCATCCACCACAGCAAACAATCTATCACCGACACACACAAAATTGAATAGAAAAGATTCAAAACTTTATAAATCACATCCTTCCAGTTTCCACATTTAACAAAGACAAGACATATAAACCATTAAGACACTGTCATCAGATAAACGAACATATCAAATGGCTCAATCTCTCAGATTCAGGTAATCAAACAATTAATTTAAACATGTCCTAAAATAATATTTGCAGGGCAATGAAACAAATCTCTTATATTTAGGATCAGATTGTTCCCAAACAAGCCACACTAGTCATCTCATTGGGACTTGTCAAAAAAAAAAAAAAAAAAAAAAAAAAAAAAAAAAAAAAAAAAAAAAAAAAAAAAAAAAAAAAAAAAAAAAA
>NC_025685.1:11139809-11192987 GCF_000633955.1 Camelina sativa | reverse complement strand
TTGCTATCTACATGACCAACCAAGGTTTACTTTACACTAGTGTGATAGTAATGTCATATAGCATTAATGATTCTTTTGGTTTCTTGGTTGCACTAACTTGACAAGGATCACTGTTTAATTTGGTGGTTGCAGTCATAGCCGACCCAGGCGGTGGGATGTTCATATCAGATCCAAAAAAGCCAGCAGGTGGACATGTTCTAGCTCACGCAGCCACAATCAGGCTCTCGTTCAGGAAAGGCAAAGGAGAACAACGTGTCTGCAAAGTCTTCGATGCTCCAAATCTCCCTGAAGCTGAAGCCATATCCTTTTATCAAATCCACACACAGACACACTTGATATGATTTTGATTACTCATCCATAATGAAATGACTTATATTTGTTTTCCTTAACAGAAGAAATCACATTTTCCAGATTACTTCAGGAGGCATTGCAGATGCGAAGGATTAGAGCGAGCGAGCTCTTTCATGCCTTAATTACCAGCGAGCACTCTCATGCCTTAATTACCAAATTATGTCTGTTATTTAACTTTGCTGCTTGTTTCTATTATGCGTTATTAAGCCCCAAACGATTTCTACAAAGGGGATTTATTTTACTTGTTTCTATTATGCATCGAATCAGAATATGAATAGAGTTATTTTTATTCTTAGCTTCTTCTTGTTACCAAATAAGACGATCATTATAGCGTAGTACAAAATCAATCTATGTATCTGATAAAAGCTGCAAACAAAACAACTCTGGTTTGTTTGTACTCATCAAAGTTGTTTTAGGAGTTTGCTATAAATATTTTATCAATAATTACTAACAAAATTTAAAACTGCTGCAGAACAATAAGAGTACCATTAGTCCTTAAAGAGTGGCTCCAGTGAGCAATATCATGAAAAGAGTTAGAGTGGTTAAATCTCAAATATGTGGAACACAGACAAAAAGAGTCCAATACAGTTTAAAAAAAAAACCCAGATTATATATTGATATAAATAATACTAAACAAATAAACATTAAAATCAAGAAGAGTATACATAAAAATAAATTAAGCTCAGCTCTGTAAACCGAGACTTGATAACCTCGTTATCTCCTTTTTGATAACCTCGTTATCTCCTTTTTCTTTCATAAGCTTTTCAAGAGAGACAAGTTTCAGCATGTTTCGATTATATCGACAGTTTTCTAAACTGCTTTTGAATCGTGGAGGTTGCTTGATTTCCACTAAACTTGGAACATAATTAGGACACACGAATGGCATACATCTTTGGTAGCAAGTTACTCTTCCGAGATCAACGTATGCAATGTGTCCAGCCTCTCCAATGACGAAAAACGTGTCGGGCTTCCACGCGTTATCAAAAATCATGGCGACTTTGTTCACCTCGTCAATGAAGAAACTCCCTTTACAAATACCAATCACGCGGCAGTTGCCCACATCCAAAGCCAAGAACTTGCTCCACGACACCTCTTCGGCCTCAATCTTAGTCGTAATCCATACCTCAACAAGACCATTCTGATGTAATAAGGCAGCAAGCTTCTCTTCTCTAACACAAGATAGCGCCGTCATAAAATTCCTAGCTGGGGGTAATTGATACTTGTCATGAAACGGCAGAAGCAAAAGTGGGCCAAATTTCTCAGTTGTAAAATCAAAACAGATGATGTGAGTAACGAAAAGGTGGAATGATTTCCTTCTTCTAGCAAGCCAGTAAGTGTTTCCCTTGAGAGAAACGCCAAGGTCATCAAAATTTATCTGCCAGTGTGGGGTGACCTCAAGAGTTGTCCATAAACCAGAGTCAAAATCGTAGATTTCGTACCAAGAAAACTGCTCATAAACATAATCTATAAACCTCAAGAATTTAAAAGATTTATTCCTATTATTCTCGTAGTATCCGAGAGCATAACTGAACTTGTCCTGTCCTTGTACGCGGTGAGAAAACCTAGGTTGGATACACCATGTTTGCCCACAATACGGATTCCAAACCACAATCTTAGTAGCACCGTGTTTCAAGATGCATAACAATAAACCCTCGCAATGAAACACTTTAGATATCATGAATTGTTCTGAATCTGAAGAATCCTTGTCTAGGCAAATACGTTTGCCTTTAAACTCTATATATGGATCTCCTCCATTCAAGAAAAAGCTGAGTAAACAAATATTGTTGTCTTTCAACACGATCATCTCTGACTCCCCTTCTTCCCTAGCTTCGTTACGGATCCTGAAGCTCATAGAACTTTTGATTAAAGTTTGCCACTCTTTACAGGTTGATCGCACTGCTCCTACATATTTCGATGGAATTTTTGAGAAAATTTCCCTCTCTAACAGATCTCTTGGAAGATGGGAGATCGTCAACTTCGTCATTGTTTGAACCCTTTTCTCTCCTCCTCTAATCTCTCTCGGTCGCGGTTCTAAATACCCATACCCTAAATTAGAAAAATGTAAGATTTACGTTTTGCTTGTCAACTATATAGGTCGGCTTCGGAAGGTTTTTAAGTTTTCGACCCACACAAGAGTTAGTTAGTTAAAAAAAAAAAACAAGAGTTTTGTGTGAAAAAACTACTTTTGGACTTCACTAACTTGTGCTTTTCTTGGTAGGAAATATTTCTTTGATGAATCAGTATGTTAATTAAGGCAAACCATTGGAGCTGACTTCTTGACCAAGGAAGTATAGTTTGAGCTTGTCTTTTCTTTTAAAGGGTTCCTACTAGTACTCTTGTTTTTTTTTTTTTTGCCACCACAAAACTCATCACCAATTTATAAATTCAGCTTTCTATATTTTTCACAAGGTGTCAGGTGAGATCATTCACGATTCTATCTTCATTAAGTTTACTTTGATCCATGTTAAGAAGAAAATGGCCAGTAAAAGTTATTGGTTCTTGATTATCATAAAATGACCACTAATTTTTTAATAATTAGTAAAAATCATATATAATTATTATTTTGTTGATTAATTTAATGAAAATAGAATCGTAATTTACTTTGATCCATGTTAAGAGGAAAATGACCACTAAAACTCATTTTTCTTGATTAGCTTTTATTTATTCTTTTAAATGTATGATAAAATGACCATTAATTTTTTAATAATTAGTAAAAAAATATATCTAATTATCTTACTTACTTTCTTTATATTATTATGATTTCATATCTTCATTATTTTCGTTCATAACATTTCTTATAAATATAAGTTTCATTTTCTTAGTTTGATATGTTTTAAAAATATTCATGAAAAACAATTATAATTATTAAATATATTAATCTTGCAGTGATGGGATACCCAATAATACGTATTTTACCATTGGAGATGAAATTTATTAGTAATGAGATCATTTATTAAAATTACACTAAATATGTTAATATTCTATTACTAATTAATGTGAGGTGCTTTTCACCGCCCTTTATTATTACTTTATTTTAATTTCACTTTTGCCATTTTCTTCTAGTTACTTGTAATTTTGATTTTACTTTTCTTTAAAACTTACTACTTATATAAGTTGCTAACCCTAATTCTCCTCTCTGTTTTTAACGATTCGTTAATTCTCGTCAAGCATCATCTCAAACCCTCTCTCAATCAAGGTAAATATCATTCGTCTTCATCTTTCCTATTAGGTTCTTCATCGTCTGTTCTTCTTCATCGTTGTCGTTACCTCTACACTTTTATCTCCATCGTATCGATCTGAAGTTCTTTTTTTTGTTTCCTCTCATGTAACAGGTTCTTGTTTCTAAGGAAGATGGCGACGACTTCTCGTTTTTTCGTTAAGGTTAAACCTTTGTTTACTAATCAAAATCTTTCTTTGATTCAGTTTCTGAATAATTTATCTTGCTTATATACGATTCGTTTACACTTTACAGGGAGGAGGTGAAAGTGATGAAGATGAGAGTGATTTTGAACAAGAGGTTCAGGCCGGTAACGACCTTCGTTATCTTGCAGACTGTGATGACTCTGTATCTTGTGGTGATACGGATACTAAACGTGTGATAAAGCCAACAGAAGATAAACGTTTTGAGGAGATGACCAACACCGTAGGGATGATTGAGCATTATATGAACATCAATCATTGGGTTTGCGTGCCGGAAACGTTTGAGAGACTCAACAAACAGGTTGAGAAGTTCATGAAGGTTACGAACGCTGTGAAGGCTCCGAGATTGTATATCAAAGCTCTTGTGATGATGGAAGATTTCTCTAATAAACGAAGTCTTGATGATGATGATAAGAAATCAAAGAAGAAGATGAGTGCTACTAACTCCAAGGCTTTGAACTCAATGAGACATAAGTTGAAGAAGAACAATGTGCAGTACCAAGAAGATATCACAAGGTTTAGGATGTTTCAAGAAACTAAAGACGGTTATGAGTATGAAGATGAGGTTGAGGAACAACGTGAGGATAATGTTTCTTGGGAGACGTTGTTTGGTTTAGATGATGAGGAGATAACTTGGAACATGGTTAACAAGAAGTTCAAAGAAACTGTGGCGGCTCGTTGGAGCAAAAGAAGAAGAGCTAGACTTGAACTCAAAACTGGTAAGACTCATGCACAGAGGCTTGTGTACTTGACAAAGATCGCCAAGACTCCTGCGCAGAAACTCGAAATCTTGTTTAGCGTTATTTCAGCAGGGTTTGATGCCAGTCCAGGTGGTCTCAACGGATACATGCCTATCAATGTCTGGAAGGAATGTGTGGCTAACATGTTTGCCATACTTGACATTCTTGTCAAGTACTATAACATTGTTGTGGATGACACGGTTGAACCTAATGAAAAGGAAACTTCAAAGCCAGTAGACTATGGTGGAACTATTAGAGTCAGGGTAAATTTGGTTGCAGTCTTAGAGAGGATTGAGACCGAGTTTTTCAAGAGTTTTCAGTTCATTGATCCTCACACTAATGAGTATGTTAAAAGACTGAAGGATGAGCCTATGTTCTTGGTCCTTGCTCAGAACATCCAAAACTACTTGGAGAGAATAGGTGATTACAAAGGTGCTTCAAAGGTAGCCTTAAGACTAGTTGAGTCAATATACTACAAGCCCCAAGAAGTCTTTGATGCTATGAGGAAACTGGCTGATGAGTTGGTGGAAGAGGAAGCCAAAGAGGAAAGTGCAACTCATTCTCCATTCATTGTTGTTCCGGAGATTGTTCCTCGTAAGCCTACCTTTGCAGAGAGCAGCAGAGCTATGATGGATACTCTTGTTTCCTTTATCTACAGTAATGGAGAAGAAAGGACCAAAGCGAGAGCAATGCTATGTGATATCTATCAACATGCTTTGAATGACAACTTTGTGACTGCTAGAGACTTGTTGCTGATGAGTCATCTCCAAGATAACATTCAATACATGGACATCTCAACCCAGATTCTCTTTAACAGGACAATGGCACAACTTGGTCTTTGCGCCTTCCGTGTTGGAATGATAACTGAGTCACATAGCTGCCTCTCTGAGCTTTACTCTGGTCATAGAGTGAGGGAGTTGCTTGGCCAAGGTGTCTCACAAAGTCGAGAACAAAACAAGACACCAGAGCAGGTGCTTATAGAGAGGAGAAGACAAATGCCGTACCACATGCACATTAACCTCGACCTATTGGAGGCTGTTCATCTCACCTGTGCCATGCTAATTGAAGTCCCAAACATGGCAGAAAACTCGCATGATGCTAACAACAGATTGTTTAGCAAGAACATTCATTTCCTGCTTAAGAAAAGTGAGAAGCAAGCGTTCACTGCACCGCCTGTAACTATACGTGACCATGTCATTGCAGCCACAAGAGCCCTGACCAAAGGGGGATTCCAAGAGGCGTTTGAAGTTTTGAACTCTCTTGATGTCTGGAGAGTGTTCAAGAACCGTGACAGCATCCTAGATATGGTGAAAGCTAGGATCACTGAAGTGGCTTTAAGGAGTTACCTGTTCACATACTCGAACTCCTGCTACAAGTCTTTAAGTCTTGATGAGCTGGCCAAAATATTTGACATCTCTGAGTCACAGGTCCACAAGATTGTGAACAAGATGATGATAAACGAGGAGCTTCATGCAAGATTGGACCAACCAACTCAATGCATCGTCTTCAATGGAGTGCAACACAACAGACTACAATCCTTGGCGTTTCAGTTAACCGATAAAGTCTTGATTCTAGCAGAAAGCAACGAAAGTGCATTAGCGTCTAGAACTAGTGGTGATATGAGCTCAAGGAAAAGAGACAAGAGTCAGGACTATGCAGCAGCAAAATCAGAAAACAGAGGTATGCAAATGGATGGCTCAAGCCGTATGGTGAGTCTTAACCAAGGTGTTCTTGCGTAAAGAGGATGAGAGAGATCTGCAGGCAGTGTTGACCTTAGGCTCTACTACGACTTTTAACAAACTTTTTTTTGTTTTGTTTTTGGTGGTTTTTTAAGAATTGCATTATTGGAAAGTTCAACTAGTTTAATTTTTGCGTCACTCTTATTGAATAGAAGAAATGTTTGGTTTGTTTCATCACATTGGTTTCTCATCTGCTTGGTCTAGTTTTTGTGAGGTTACTCTCTATTCTTTGTTTGCTTAGTTTCTTCTCTCCTTGTTGAAATGTGTGATTAGGATCTGCTGAGACTAACCATACTCTATTCCTCAGTTTGGTAAGATATGAAATGTGTTAGTCATCCATAGTTTCTAAACCCATTGAATAAGTTTGACGTCTTATTGGTTAGCCTTGGAACTTGGAACTTTTGCTTTGTTGCAGGAGTCTTTTTAAATCATACCTATGCACTGAGAACCATCAGACGTTTATAAATGCTTTATTCTTAGCTTTGTTATTACCAAGTACAGATGCAGAACATTAAGAACACCATTAGTCCTTAAAATAGTTCAGTGAGAATATCATGAAAAGGAGTTTAGTGAACAAATCTCAAATCTGTGGAACACAGCCACAGGAGTCCAACAAGTAAACAAAACAAAACAAACAAGCCTTTTTCCAGCTAGATCACATATTAGCTTCAGATTTGTTGAGACCAATTCTGGACACTTCCGACCCTAGGCACGCCTTCTTTCTTGGCCTCAGAATCCACTTTAAAAGTTACACCGCAAACCTCACCCGAACTGTCAACCCTTGGTACCGGCTTTAACTCATTTAGTGGATGCTCATAACTCCTCAAGCCTCCAGATGAGGTAAAGAAACATCCTGCATTATGTTTACACACAACCAAATCCTAATTCATATATCCATAGATCAAAGAACAGTGACATGTCTTCAAAACAAGCAAAATGGCTTGCTACACATACCTTTAGGGAATGGCGCAAAAGATTTACCACAACCCTTCTTCACAGTCTCAACATCATCAGCAAGAACGAGATGGCCTTCAGCATCGGTCCCCCAGAAAAGAGGAACACTCCCATCTGCATCCTGCACCGTGCATTATAACCTCAGCATTACAATATGCAGAAACAAGTGTCAAATAGGAAAGAAGCAAAAATTCAAACTCACCCCAGCAAGGAACACATTTTTTGTGGAACAGTCAAAGAGCATAAACGCGAATTTCCCATGAAAATCTCTAACAACTTGGTCGGCTGAATACGGACCACGGTCTCTGAGAGTTCTGTAGGCTTCAATCACAATGGTGACCTCAGTGGCTGTTTTGGTTAGTCCATATTGTTGCTTAAGAAATGGCACGTTCTCTATATGTCCTTGGAAGACGCAGAACATATCATCCACCACAGCAAACAATCTATCACACACACACAAAATTGAATAGGAAAAAAAAATTAAAACTTTATAAATCACATCCTTCCAGTTTCCAACACATTTAACAAAGACGAGACATATAAAACCATCAAGACATTGTCATCAGACAAACCAACATATCAAATGGCTCAATCTCTCAGATTCACTTAATCAAACAATTAATCTAAACATGTCCTAAAATAATCTTTGCAGGGCAATGAAACAAATCTCTCATATCTAGGATCAGATTGTTCCAAACCAGCCACAGTCACTATCATGACCCATATACGAAATTAGCAAGAACCTGGGAAGGAGAGGGTTCTGTTTCTCGAGGGAGCAAGCGATGAAACCAGAAGATCCGAGATTGATGGTGACAGCGCCAGGATAGACAGAGGAGAAATGGTTCGGCAAGAACCCATCTTTAAGAGCACAAACAGATCCACCCGGTTGACCCTGTAGAGCCTCAGGAGTTTTCGCCACGTTCTTATCAAAGATCGCCAGCATTTTTTTTGTTTCTTCCCGATCACACACAGTTAACACACACAGAGAGCGAGAGAATGAATGATCAATAGTAGTATAAAGTAAATGACTTTAGAATGCGTTGAACGGCCAACCACTTCTTGTGACAACCTTATTTTATAAACAAATGGCAACACTTCATTACGACTTTTTCGTTTCTTGGATAGAGAATCATAGAATTATTCGATTTTTTCTTTTCCTCCACGTTTTGCAGATATTTGTATGAAATTGTATATATTATTGTGACTTTCTTTTTTCACTCTTTCACTTTAATGGTCTATGAGGATCTCATAACAAGTTGTGTATGCTAAAACCAAGTTGATGATTGATCAATGAAATCAGAAATAAAGCTAAACAAGTTCTTCTCAAGTAAACTGAAGTCAAAGAAATTTTTAGTAAGAAACCAAAAGAACAAAAAAGGGGTGGTCTTTAGCTATTAAGCTCTTGATAATTAAACTAACACTGTTTACGATTGTGTTTTGAATTGGTTCACCGTTTCGAAAACATATAAAAAGGACATAAAACCTTTGGTGAGGTTTTTGTTATGTTCAAACTCTGTTGTATGCGACCGACTTGCTGAAGAGCTTGCGGATGTAGAGAACCTGAAGTCCACTTGCTGCTGCAAGGAACATGTACTCTCCTACTGTGTAGAATATCACACGCTTTCTCGTGCTCTCATTTGCTGCAAAACAAAAACCATCATTCAGAGCAATGTTAGATTGTAAAGGTTGCATCTTTCGACATTGAAACGTATCTATTTGAGAAACATATTTTCTGCTCCAAATTCACTATATTGTTATACTGCTTCGGATCCAGTTACTTGAGTGGTCGAGGCTGAAACTGAAGAGAGATAAAACAGAAACAGAGAGCATAAGATGACCAGAGAAGACTTACTATGACGGTGACGAGTGTCACGTGCTTTCAAATACTTCTGCTCAGCAACAACAGATTCCAAAGCCTCTCTAAGCTCAGCTATCTTAACATTTACCGGGTCCAAATGTTCTGTTAACCATACAACAAAAAGAGAAGGAACATGGCATCACACATAACAACACAAACTCAATGCCACGAGATATAGAAGAAGAGAATCATCACACAACAAAGCACATTTTTCTCATTGCATCAATGACAACAGGAAATGGGAACGAACCGTCTTTGGCTAGGTCATGCTCATTGGGAATATGACCAACATGAATGTAAAAGGAGACAGTTTCAGGAGTAGAGTAAGGGTTGTGGAAACAAAATTTGTACATCCCACTTCTTGGTGCCTTAAACTCAAACTTATCTCCAGATGTTCCCTTCAATGTTTGTACAATGTTCCCAGCTGGAGACGTCACCTATATGCAAAAACACACAATCCCAATGAATCAACCAACACATTACCCTAACCCAACACAATTGCAAAACCCCAAAACCAATCAAAGATCGAAACTTTCCACAATCCAAATCAAACCCACAATTCTAATCAAACCCTAAATCAATTCCAAGATCAGATCAATTCAAAATTAAGCATCGGATTTATCGAAGGAGCACGCATCGAAAGCTATGAAATTGGGGGAAAAAGGTAATTAAGTAAAGATCTCTAACCGTGAAATCCAAACCAGGATGATCTGAACCCCAGAAGATATCATGATCAACGACGACGAAGTTTCCAGAAACAGTGTCGCCTTCGTAAAGAACGTACTCTTGGACACATTCTTCGTCATTCACCGTTACAGAGAGAGATGAGATTTGATTGATCGAATTCAATAGTATCAGACCGATCAGTACAAATACATGGATCTTCGCTTGTCTTCTCTCCATCTTTTTTCTTCAGAACTTCGATTGAAAATTTTCAGTTTCGGTTTCTCGAGAAAATTCGCCGAGTAGAAGAAGACAGAAGAGAAGATGAGATTGAATTTTATTTGCGTTTTTAGCTGACTAAACCGGACATTTTAACCGGTTTTGAGATTGGTCAACGGTTTTTTAGTCTTTACTAATTAGTATTAATGATTAGTCTAAATTTATGATTTTTTTTTCCTTCTTTTTGGCAGAATAATATAATTGTTTACATTATACAAAAATTATTTTGTTATTTTTTTTTCTTCTGGCCCCTAAAATAGACTTGAGAGATTCTATAATCCAAGACATGACGATTTCGATCAAATGATGAAAAATAATGCTAATCTTTATTAGTCGGACTTAATTTTACAAATTATTATTATTATTATTATTATTATTTTATTTTTTGGGTCAACAATGCCAAAGATTCCCTTTATAAATTCTAATACAATAATTTTTTTCTTCTGGGGAAAAAGTCTAAAGATTCATATTTCCTTTCTTTATCTTTATGTTACCATAGAAAGAAAATAAAAAAAATGAAGCTTTCTAAATCTCATCAGGGTGAGATTGGCAATTAGCTTCGTATGCCATCAAGGCATCAACAATCAGAATGTCAATTTAAGGGAGATTTTGTAAATATGAGAAACTTCTGAAATAGAAGAGACTAGTATTAGATCCGTGCTACGTACGGTAAATTATTTTCTAAACTGAAAATGTTATAATTTTAACAACTAAAATATATTTAAAATGTTATTATTGTTTTATCAAATACCTAAACAAAAAAAAAATGTTGATCTATCTAAACAATCATCACATCACCACAAATTCAAGGGGAAAAAGTCTGTTGCATAAACAAAACCCCTTAATATGTGATGATGCATCTACTCATGTGTTTAATTTAGTGAATTTTGTTAAATTATTTGGAAAATAAGTAATTATCACGTATACTAAAGATAATTTATATAGAAACGATTTGCATTATAGTAACGAACTAACCTTGTTTCACTTTTCCGTTCAAGGTATTGAATTCATGTATCTGAGTCGTATATACATAATACATGTTTCCAGTGAATACCTATAATAGAAAAGAAAACAGATGAAAGAACGATATAAAAACTCTATATAATAATTGTCTAGAAAGAAAAGTGACAATCTTAGATCTTTTGATTTCATCAATAAAATTTGCCACCCTATTTCACGCAGACATAACAGAAGAGTTCTAATATATATGATTGTGCTATTTGGATCTAATGATGTCGTTGTTTTACCTTTACACTCTCATTGACCTTGTTTTGCCGGTGGGTCGATGTTGTTTGTTGTTTGCTTTGGGACTGTATGCATCTGATATAGTCATTGTCGATGGTTCCGTCTGTAGTTTTTGTTCATTAATGCTTCTAATATGAAGAAAGATTGAAGTAAAGATATTTGAGGTGATGGAGGGATCTTGGATGAACCACACTTACCCAATTTCGACAGTAGAGGCGTGGGAGTTTATTCTCGGAGGCGGATTGTTTCGTGTTTCTGTGTAAGCCTAATGTTGATTTGGAAAATAAATTGGAAGTTTTTGTTAAAAAAGAATAGTAATTGATTCTATATATGCAAGTAAATGTTTGAAATTTTAACTGAGAGCGGCTGAGAAAGAGATAGTGAATAGTTTTGCTACTGGATAACTGTTAGGTTTTGTAATAATTATTTAGTTTGGAGAGATTAAGCAGAAAACCGTAGATGTTAGCTTCTTTGATTAATATTGTCCTTTTAATAATTATTTAGTTTGTAGAAATACATAATTAATAATTGATAAATTTAAAATATATTTGTTGATTTTTTCCCAAAAATATGGTTAAATATACGAAATTTTAAAACCATGAGTTGTTAAATTAAGAGCGAATTTTATAATTCTTTCCTTCAAATTAGGAGATGTGTTCTTAGAAAATTTGAATTTGCAGCATGATTAAAGATTCATAGTTTTGATATATTATTAAAAAAACTTTTATTTGAGGCAGTTAAGTTATTTCATATTTTCTTGTTCTGTTAATTATTTAAATTATGAAATAAAAGCCACATGTCACAAATTTATTGGCTAAGTGACTTATGCTTTATATTAAGTTAGAATTTGATGGGCCTTATTTACAGCCCGTTATGAGCAATAATACTAATTATTGAACGATTTGAGTAGACAATTTATCAAACCATTTATGAGTTATGACTTTAAAACCAACAGTTCAACAAAGACCTCCAAAACTTTAGGTCCATCAAATGCTCTCTGGCAAAAAAAAAACAATAAATGCTCTCTACAAAAAAAAACAAGAAAACAAAACATTTAATGCTCTCTACAAAAAAAAACAAGAAAACAAAACATTGAATGCTCGGACCAAGGAAAAAATAGTTAATATGCTCTCTCTCACCAAAATAATAAATACTAAAAAACATTCAATGCTGCCTCCTAATCCTTCTCTTTAAATATGAGACGTTACGGGTTCCTCCCTCTGCAACCCTAAATATCTCCGAATCAATTCATCTTCTTTTCCTTGTTGATTTCTCCGATGACGCAAAGCAGTGTTGATGCACGCCTTGAAGCACTTGAGAAGAGTCATGATAAAGTGATTGCTGACACAAATCGTCGTTTATCCATCATTGAAAATGATCTAGATTGCTTGACTGAGACGGTGTTAGGGTATAATTGCACATGTCCAGCGACGGTCGGGGCATTGAGAGCAACTGCTGTAGGAAATAGCACACAATACATCTCTCCTTATCACTACGTCGTCTCCCCTTATCACTACGTCGTCTCCCCTCATCAGCAAATGGCGGCTTCGGTTAACTCTAACCCTAAGGTTTTCTTCGAATTCACCGTCGGCGGCAGACCAGCTGGTCGGATCGTGATGGAGCTCTACGCTGACACGACGCCAGTAACGGCGGAGAACTTCAGGGTACTCTGTACCGGAGAGAGAGGCATAGGAAAGACTTATGGTAAGCCACTCCACTACAAGGGAACAACCATCGACGGTATTAGACCACGTTTCATGTGGACTGGTGGAAATATCGTTGGCTCGTCCACAGCGGCAGGCGATTCGATTTACGGAGGTGTATTCAGGAACGAGAACTACATCAAGAGGCACGACCGTCCTGGTGTCCTCTCCATGGCCGTCGGTGATCCACACACCAACGCATGTCAATTCCAGATTGTCTTGGAAAAGTTCCCGCTTCTCGATGGTGTGCACGTCGTGTTCGGCCAAGTTATTGAAGGATTCGACGTCATCAGGAGCATTGAAGACGAGGTGTTCAAAACTTTTGACAACATTCCTTCCAAGCCTGTGGTTATCGCAGACTGCGGTCAGCTTTCACAGAGATCCATTTGATCCCTCCTACTACTATGACTAGAAAGTCTATAACTATTGGTGCAGGCCCTGTCTTGTTTTCTTGTTTAATTTTGGTCTGTTTTTTTGTTCTTTATGTCGTTTGCATTTTGAGTTTGGTGTTGTGTTTCTTGTTTGAGTTTGTTCTATCATATTTGTCACTAAGCACCTACTATTCGCTACTACTAGAATATGTTCATGTGATTAGGAGAAAAGTGACTTTGGTATCTGTAGTACCTTCAAAGCTTATATAGGGTTTATGAGCTCGGAAGAATGACCTTAGAAATGAGAGAATCTCACTTTAGCTAGTAAATGTAATGTAGAACATTCTCTAATGCACATTTAACAGACAGTTTTTGATTGCTGTAATTTAGTAAAAAAGGATTCATTTGTGCAGATAAATGAAATCCATTGATATGAACATGTCTCTTAATTTACAAAGAATACAGTGCCAAAAATC
Organism: Camelina sativa; assembly: GCF_000633955.1. Classification (NCBI taxonomy): domain Eukaryota; kingdom Viridiplantae; phylum Streptophyta; class Magnoliopsida; order Brassicales; family Brassicaceae; genus Camelina; species Camelina sativa. The sequence continues at coordinate 11,179,188 of NC_025685.1, read as the reverse complement.
CGACACAAAACAAGATTCTTTTCTTTCAGATTTTAATAATTCTGGACACAGTTTCAATGATAGCAACCAAAATAACTGAAGCTTGTTACATAAAAGTCATGAGGATACAGTGTTAAAAGAACAGCTGAAGCAGACAAAAGAAACAAAGAAGAATGAATTCTCTCTCTGATTCAGTTTCTCATTTCCCTTAACTCGTGGCTTTACCGGTAACTTTCTGGGCAATCCAACCGAGCCCATCATACAACCCTTCTCCAGTAACTGCACAACTTGCTTGAATATGCCAATCATGGTTCTTGATACTGTGAAGGTTAAGTGCATCCGTGATCTCAGCAGGAGTCATGGCGTCTTTCAGATCCTGTTTGTTTGCAAACACAAGTATGATCGAGTTTTGAAGATCCTCGTGACCAAGTATCCTGGCGAGCTCATCTTTCATGAAAGAGATTCGAGCTCTGTCTGTGCTATCGATAACCACAATCACAGCATGTGTTCCACGATAGTATGTTGCCCATGAAGTTCTTAGTCTATCTTGCCCACCAAGATCCCAAACCTAAAAGACAACATATCATAAGTAACATCGCATCAAATCTTCAATTTTCCAAAGCATCAAGGAAACGATTGAAAGCTCTATGCGCCAAAGACGTCTGATTTATAAGTCTAGTAACGTTTTTTATTGCATCATTCAGTTTTGGCATACAAGAACACATGCAAAAGGCCATAAAACAGAGATGGTTTCATCTGTGACCATGGCTTTGACAAATGCATAACAGCTAAGCCACGAAGAAATAACAAACAGTCCACCTGATACTAACAAACAAACCAGACTAATACAGCATCTGCACAGATTTGCTATATGAAACCACATAAATCACAAGTATCAACCATATGAAAACGACGTTCAACACTATGAGCTTCTAGATCAATCATGTCAAGACAATAACACAACAAAAGATTGCAAATTCAAGGAAAAGCCATAAGGATTCAAACTTCTATACCTACATCCCAAGATTCAAACCTGAAACAGAACCTAAGAAATATGAAATCATTCAACACTTTGAGCTTCTGACACCTTCAACATCCATTTTACAACAAGAAAAATGCACGCATTCAAGCAAAGAAACATAGTTAGGGACAATAACACAACAAAAGATGGCAAATTTAAGAAACATCCATAAAGTTTCAAACTTCCTATTAACATGTTCCAAGACCAAACCTTGAACAGAACCTAAGAAACATAGACTCCGAGAATCTACAAAACATCGAATAAAAGATTCAAACTTTGGGCTTGTTCGTCAACCAAACGAACAAGCCCTTTATATCTCCATGTCCCAAAGATAAGAACCTAAGAAGCATGGGATTCGAAAAAAATAAAGAAAGAGTCCATCCAGTAGTACCTCGAAGCGGATATTCTTGTAGACAAGCTCTTCAACATTGCTACCAACAGAAGGATGAGGAAACAAGCTCATGAAATTTGTTCTACAAACAGTGAAATCAAGAAAACAAACCCAAGTCAGAATTTTACAAGCAAGTGAATTACAATTCGAATAAGAATTTTACCCTTTTAGCTGTTTTTTTTTTTAAAAATTTTTATTTCGAATCAGATATTTACAGAAATTTGCTACAGGAAACCAAATCATCGAAAGCTAAGAAATTGGGGGAAAAAGGTGATCAAGTAAAGATCTCTAACCGTGAAATCCAAACCAGGATGATCTGAACCCCAGAAGATATCATGATCAACGACGACGAAGTTTCCAGAAACAGTGTCGCCTTCGTAAAGAACGTACTCTTGGACACATTCTTCGTCGTTCACCGTTACAGAGAGAGACGATGATATGATTTTTATTTGCGTTTTTAGCTGACTAAACCGGACATTTAAACCGGTTTTGAGATTGGTCAACGGTTTTTGGTCTTTACTACTTTAAAGAGTCTGAGATTTAAAAAAAAAAGTACTACTTAAATATTATTAAATACTAGATAATAAGCCACCTTACGCCGCGAAAATTGTTTTTAATAGAAATATGATTAGAAACAATTTAAAAGACTTTTAAGATTTCATATCTTGCATTTGCTCATAATTTAGTAGTTTTGACTTAATTATTTTATTTATGTATGCATACATTAATAAATATATGCTATATATTACTTTTACAAAGTATTTTGTTGATATACACTCACACATAATTTGTTTGTTTGTTGATACAAACTCACAAATAATAGCTCATTCATATTATTTTATAGCTAAATTTGTTTTTTATAAAATTATATGAACTTCAATCTAAAGATTTTTTTTTGAAACATCCTAAGGATAACTTCTATCTTTTTTTAAAAAAACGTTTACTCATCAATTTAAATTATAGTGTTAGATTTCATACTAATGGTTTCATATTTCTATGATTTAATAAGATTTTTATTTTAATTCTTTTTTGTACATTTCACTTCATTTAAGTATGAGCTAGTGCTATGTTTCATTATAATTCTATACTCTAACTAAATTTAACTTTCATGAAACATATGATTTTATTATGTCATCTTAAGAACCAAATTCTTTTAACCAATTTCTTTTTGTTTTTGAAAAACATTATAATGATCTTTATATAATTTATATATTAAAATGAATTACAAAAATTTATTCGAGATAACAAAAAATAGCTGACAAATATATAAGAATAAATTATTTCATTAAATATTGCATAATTAAAAAGAAAATAAAACACGCATGAAAATGTTAGAAAATATTCAAATATCAAAAATAAATAATGGAGATAGATCTTTTCAACTTAGTTCTCTTGTTGTGCAATGATTGGAACTGATATTTTAACATCTATATTTTTTATTTTTATAACCATCAAATTTGTTATTTTACATGTGTTATATCATACTTATGAAGAAGTAAGTATAATAAGGCGATAGAAACTAATAAAAATTGAAAATTATGTTAGGTATCTATATCATACATTCTAAAATAAATTTAGAATCAAATTCCTAAAATAATATTTTCATTACTTTTCAACCCATATATAACAATATATTAAAATATTTAAGATACATGAATATAGTAGAAGAGGATGAAAGAATGATTACTTATAAGATGATGGAACTAAAACAGACAACATATATGGATCTTCAAAAAATCAAAAAATCATAAGATACATATCATATAGTCTCTAAAGTTAAAATTAGAATTAAACTTTTACAATGATATTTAATTTGGTTTTCTAACATATACAACAACGATAGGATGAGTATTATGAATACAATATTTAAGATAGAGTGGAAGAGAATGAGAAAATGAGAAAATGAGAGAATGAAAGAATGAGTGTTTATAGGATGAAAAATGATAGGAGTTATAATTAAATAAAAAAAATGTGAGAGTTAATTCTAATTTATTGTTGAATTTTGGGAATGTAGAAGGAGTTACGTTTTTGTAACTATCCATAAATGGAATCACACTAAAGAGAGGTGGTTGACTATCCATATAAGGAGTTATGTTTTAAAAAAAATATATGAATATTTTTGGAGTTACAAAAGAGAAAATTAAAAACAAATAGTGAAGTTTAGAGTTATGAAGGGAAAAATATAAATGGAAATTGTGGAGTTATCAGTTATGTATTGGGTACAATTTATTGACTATTGATTAAATTTGTAAACTTAATCACCATCACATCTAATATCATTATATATCAATTTGTTGTTATGGATTTGTAATTATTATAAATGAGTAAAAAGAAAAAAAGAAAATAATAGTAATTAATGCAAATCAACCAATAAGGAGAGACCAAAACTTTACTTTTATATATATGATTAATGATCAGTCTAAATTTATGATTTTTTTTCTTATTTTTGGCAGAATAATAGAATTGTTTACATTATACAAAAATTATTTTGTTATAGGTTTTTTTTTCTGGCCCCTAATAGACTTGAGAACTTCTATAACCCAAGACATGACGATTTCGATTTGTTTTCGAGTAGAATAATTTGATGATAATATCAACACCTAAATCACAATAAAACTTGAAAAATAATGCTAATATTTATTAGTCGGACTTAATTTTACAAATTCTTATTATTATTATTATTTTATCTTTTGGGTCAGCAATGCCAAAGATCCCCTTATAATTTCTAAGAAATATTTTTTTCCTGGAAAAAAAATCTAAAGATTCATATTTCTCTTTCTTTATGTTACCATAGAAAAAAACAAAACAAAAACTGAGAGAGGGTATTGAACGTGAATTTAGTATGATTTTAATATTTTAGAATTTTGAAAGATTTGATTGATTTTTTAAGAGATTTGATTAGTTTTTAAGATTTTTATATTTAAAATACAAGAAAATAAATGTGATTCTATAAGATTTTGTTATTAAACCGTGGGTGATTTTAAAGTATTTTAGAACACAAAAAAGGAAACTTTTTGTTTATAAAGTATATGTTAATGACAGATCAAAGGCACGACATATGAGAATGATCAACATGATTATTGTGCTAACAATATCAATTGCAAACGAGATCACACTTTGCTATTGAAACAGTATATAATATCACTTAATACAATAGTCTCATAAAATCGTGCAAAGTTATGAAATTTTGAATAATAGTAGATTTTAAGTAAGTTTTATAAATCATTTATTGAATAACAAGATATTGTAAATTTTTTTAAATGATTTTACGGAAATCTAGTTTTCAATATTTTTCTTGATTGTTTGATTTAGATTTTGTTTGAATCTAATATGTGATTCTCATTATTACAGCGAGAATCCAAACTAGGAGAAACCGGAAGCTAGCTATCTGAGCTATAAATCTTGTATATGTTGAAGAATTTTACAATCCCAGTTACTTACCCCATGGAAACAAAGCCAACTAGAGGTATTTTCATGTACCCAAAAAAAATATATGAAGAGCTTTAGGGATGGTGGACATACATATGTCCAGAATACGCACAAGTACCTTGTAAAGTGGTAATGATTGTTTATCTTGTCTGATTGTTTGGTTAATTTATTATCATTATAATTTCTAATACTTGCTCATCATTCTTTTCGGATTTTTTTTATGATAGGTTCCAACTGAACTTGGTTACAATGTTTCCACAACAATGAACATGAACCCAATTCCGCCTAACGATACCATCATCAAAAGAAAACACTAATGGTTGAAGAATGATGACAATTCTTGGAGGTGTCTCATCCAATACATTCCAGAAGAACCACACAAAACAGACGAGATTGTGGTGCTACTTCTAGGGTTTGATCTCCAGTTTGTTTTGATCTTTTTTATTTCTCCCTAGACTCTAGCTACGTCTGATTTATTTATTTTGGGTTTACCATATATATGACTCCAAATGATAAAAACCCTCAAACTTGATTTGGTAATTTAAATTTGTCTGATCCTTCATTTTTCAATTCTGGTTATTCTTTTATTAATTCAAAAGATAAATAATAAATAAAATTATAGAAATTTTTTAAAACACATTAAAAAGCCTATAAACCCATCATTTAGGTTAAGGCAACAAAATTCAAATGCACATGAATAAATTAGAAAAATAAAACACACGTATGGGCTGGGATGGATTCAGCTCAAACTGTTGTGATCAAATCCTCCACCTTGATGTGTCAGTCGATCCTCCTTTAAACAAATCCAAGTTTCCAACTAAAGTTACTAAGCCATCTCTGTACACAAACAAATTCAAAGCCAAAGTCAAAAAGATGACAATGCATGACTTGCACAAAGAAAACTGCTTAAGGTTACATCTCGTAGCGAGTTGGGGAGACAGCTTCCGAGTGAAGCACAAGCCGTACACATACGTGACAAATCTCAAGCATGAACATGAGACAATATGAAAATTATCTCTAAGGCAGTTTGTTTTGAGCTTAACACAAACCTTTTGGGCTGTCTGTTATACGGAGATAACAACGAATTACGAATGATATGATTTGAACTATTTGTCTTCGCGTAAGTACATGTGGCAACCAATAACACAACGCGATAATTTGTAAACAAGGTGTTGCAGCGTTCCACCATTTACCTGGTACAGAACTGGTTCTATGAAACTTGCAATACTAGAATAGGAAATATAAATAAATTACATGAGGGTGACAGATTCGTCAATCAAAATTTTGGCTAAATCATCACTCATATAGTTAAGACTTAAGAGATACAGTGTAGACTCCTTTTTTCTTTATAGGATTTATAAAAGATTACGATATGCCAAGAAGTCGAGCAATAAAAAAACCACAAACAAATGTTGAAATGTACAACTAATATGAGTTTTAAGATTTTCGAGAGATATAAGGAAAATACCGTATGAATATGAACATGATATGGTAAGTTAAAAGGCTTACAGTTATTGACAGGCTCACTCCCGGCCATCTCCATGGTGCGGAGGCACAGATGAATAATCACAGTTGAAAGAAGGAAGCTAATGACCTCTGTATCATTCACCTGGAATGATACACTGGAAAAAATATGCCAATGACCGTAGCAAAAGGAATATAAATTAAATTCTCTACCATATTCAGAAACTAAGCTCGCTTTCACAAAAGTATTCTGGATGGTTACTTTACCTTCACCAATGACACCTATACTAGTAAGCCGCAAACAGTACTCAAAAGGTCTTAGACTTGCTCGTTGTTTTAAGGAAGGGATAAAGGTACAATGGGATGTATATGACTTGTGAATAAGAATGGAGAAGAAGGCGTAACAAAAGAATACATCAGTGGTCATACTTCATAAATGATATTGACCGTTTAAAACATATACAAGAAACAGAGAAACTACCACACACTAGCATTAAAACAGACGAGGATATTCCTGGAATGTAGGTGTATAGCCTAAGCTAGCTAGCCTGTTGAAAAGGACAAAGGGCATTAACATTACCATTCAAAAACAACATCCTCGTTATGCTACGCACTGCATAGTAAGACACCAAGACATAATTCTCAGGCATGCGATGGATACAGCAAACATATGAACGTGAAATCAAGCATCCTACAAAAGAAGTGGAGATCATTCTCCTGAAGAGAGAGAAGAGATTTTATTTTTTATTGCGTTTTAGCTTACTAAACCGGACATTAAAACCGGTTTATGAACCGTGAGATTTTGAGAAATTGTCAACGGCTTTTCGTCTTTATTATTTTAAACTTTAAAGAGTCTGAGATAAAAGGTGCTACATACAGTAGTATTATATTTATATTAATGATTAAGTCTAATTTATAAAGAAATTATAAAAAATGGTCAGAATAATATAACTATTGACATTAATTAAAATTTGATTTTGGTTTGGTTTGGTTCGGTTTATAACACAAGGCATTACGGTTTCAATTCGTTTTGGAGTGGTTCATTTGATGATCACCACCTCAATTAAATCACAAACAATACACGAAAAAATGATGCTAATATATCAGTCTTTACTTGTTACAAACTATTTTCTTCTCTATATTGAGTCAAGTCAACAATCCCAAAGTACTTATAAATTCTAGAAAATAATTTTTTTTTCCGGGAAAAATGTCTAAAGATTCATATTTCCTTTCTTTATCTTACCACTGAAAGAAGAAAAAACAATCAAAGAACTTACAACGATCAAAATGTCAATTACTTTTTTTTCCTATATATAAAAGAGGTATGAATTTTAAAGTTATTGAAATTTAAGAAAAAAAAGAAAAACTAACGGAGCTACGATCGGCCAGCCACAATACATAGAAAGGGACAAAGAGAGAGAGAACAGTCACGGACTCGGAGGGAGGCAAGTGTGGGCCTATTTGAATCCCAACTCAGCTAAGTTCCAAAAGCAAAACAGATGTGTAATGAATGAATTAAAATCTCTTCTAGAAACGAAAGCAATGTTGAGTTTTGTTTTGAGCCACATGTTTGTTTCTTTGGGTTAATGGAGAGAATCTCATTTTACGTGTTTTTAATTTTTAACCAATCCCACCCAGTTGGCCAAAAAAGTGAGAAGAAGCTGGTGACGAAGGAGGAGACCACGTCGATGAGTACTTTGTTCTTTTTTCCTTCAAAAGTTAAATTTTATTTATGCGTGGGGACAATGTAAGCAACGTGGTTCCTTTAAATATCGCAGCTTCTTCTTTTCCACTTTTTCAGCCTACGTGTTTCGTTTTGGACCGGGCAAATGCACGACTCAGTTTAACAAATAAGTTCGGTGTCCAAATATCTTGGAATTATGAGGAGGATCCAAATAAGATAATTAGCATGGTTTGAGTTCCTACTTCATACGCGTATTGAAAAGTGCATAATAATTTTGCACATTTTGATATCGAGGTGATGGCCTAAAAAATATCATTTATTCGTACAACAATTAAGAAAAAAAATCGAAAAAATAGTTCCAAACACTTTTATTTTTAATATTGAAATTAAATATGATACTACTATGTTAAAATACAATATTTAATCGAAAAATTAAAGCTAAGTTAAGATCGTTTTCCGTGTGTTATATTATTTTTCTTATTAAAAGCTCGAGGATCATGAATTAAATTGAAAGTTGTCGAATAATCAAATATTATTGCTATTTAAAACATTAACTTATAATAGCCACCACAATTAAAGTCGGAATAGAAAAATTCGAATTTTGGACTCTTAACTTACATACACGTTGATGAANAAAAACTAACGGAGCTACGATCGGCCAGCCACAATACATAGAAAGGGACAAAGAGAGAGAGAACAGTCACGGACTCGGAGGGAGGCAAGTGTGGGCCTATTTGAATCCCAACTCAGCTAAGTTCCAAAAGCAAAACAGATGTGTAATGAATGAATTAAAATCTCTTCTAGAAACGAAAGCAATGTTGAGTTTTGTTTTGAGCCACATGTTTGTTTCTTTGGGTTAATGGAGAGAATCTCATTTTACGTGTTTTTAATTTTTAACCAATCCCACCCAGTTGGCCAAAAAAGTGAGAAGAAGCTGGTGACGAAGGAGGAGACCACGTCGATGAGTACTTTGTTCTTTTTTCCTTCAAAAGTTAAATTTTATTTATGCGTGGGGACAATGTAAGCAACGTGGTTCCTTTAAATATCGCAGCTTCTTCTTTTCCACTTTTTCAGCCTACGTGTTTCGTTTTGGACCGGGCAAATGCACGACTCAGTTTAACAAATAAGTTCGGTGTCCAAATATCTTGGAATTATGAGGAGGATCCAAATAAGATAATTAGCATGGTTTGAGTTCCTACTTCATACGCGTATTGAAAAGTGCATAATAATTTTGCACATTTTGATATCGAGGTGATGGCCTAAAAAATATCATTTATTCGTACAACAATTAAGAAAAAAAATCGAAAAAATAGTTCCAAACACTTTTATTTTTAATATTGAAATTAAATATGATACTACTATGTTAAAATACAATATTTAATCGAAAAATTAAAGCTAAGTTAAGATCGTTTTCCGTGTGTTATATTATTTTTCTTATTAAAAGCTCGAGGATCATGAATTAAATTGAAAGTTGTCGAATAATCAAATATTATTGCTATTTAAAACATTAACTTATAATAGCCACCACAATTAAAGTCGGAATAGAAAAATTCGAATTTTGGACTCTTAACTTACATACACGTTGATGAATAAAACACAGTTGAGTTGAGACAAAAGAAAAAACTTACACGTTGAACCTTCCAAGTACTAATATCGCTCATGTGTTATGTTTTTGACCGTTGGTTATTTATTAAGTGCGAACAAATTATATTAACTTGTCAAATATTTTTTTTTTTTTTGAAAAAGAAAATACTAAACTTGTCAAATATTGAAAAGGCTAAATAAGTAAATAACAAAAAGAAAGTTCATGAAACAACTCGACCTAATGACCTATCATTTCTGATCACCCCGGTCCTATAAATACATACGTATGATCCTTCATTACTCATATCAAGCTTCTTCTCTCTACTCAAGATCTGCATTAAAGTTAAATAAACGAGTGATAACCACTTAAAGCTACTACAAGTTTCTTCTTTATCTCTAGCTCGCACAAGCATTAGAAATGGCAACAGCTTCGTTCAACATGCAGTCAGTCTTCGCCGGTGGATTGACCACCACTCGCAAGATCAACACCAACAAGCACTTCGCCGGTAGCTTCTCTAACCTCAAGAGGAATTATCCAGTTGGAGTAAGGTGCATGGCTGAGGTACGTTACACAGTCCATCCCCTTTCCTAATCCAATACACATTCATTAACCATATAACTTTGAAATCCTGACCGTCTTATTGTTTGAGTTTTGCAGGGAGAGCCCAAGAAGGAAGACTCTACAGCTACACCCTCTACCTCGGCGTTGCCTAAGTCACCATCGCCTCCTCCTCCTATGAAACCGAAGGTATCATTTTTTTTTTTGAATTACTAAGTATCATTAAATAATATTCTATTAATATTTTCTCCTACCATGTTTATCAATTTTCGAAATTACTCTTTTCTTTTTTCCTTTCCTAATACTAGATATTTTGCCCTTGATTCACATATTGAAAGAAAATTTTCATCAATTAATTAGTATATATAAATCTATAATTATTATTAATTAGCTTTTATTTACCTCTACCTAATAGCCATAAATTTATATAATGTTATTCACATATTTAGTATATATTTAGAACAGAAAAAGTTTTAGTAATAAGTTGTACATAAAAAAAACAATGCTTATACAAAATCTCTTTATTACTTACATACATGCTAAGTAACCTTTATTAGAATATTTTTTATGTTAATAACATATCTAGTGACACTAATAATATTGGTGTGGTGATTGGTGAATATAGGTGAGCACCAAGTTCACGGACTTGCTAGCGTTCAGCGGTCCAGCACCTGAGAGGATCAACGGACGTTTAGCGATGGTTGGATTCGTGGCGGCTTTGGCCGTCGAGCTATCTAAAGGTGAAAACGTTTTGTCTCAGATCTCCGACGGTGGAGTCTCGTGGTTCCTTGGTACTACAGCGATTTTGACACTTGCGTCGCTTGTGCCACTTTTCAAGGGCATAACCGCCGAGTCAAAGTCCAAAGGTATCATGACGTCAGACGCTGAGCTTTGGAACGGGCGGTTCGCTATGCTCGGTTTGGTCGCGTTGGCCTTCACCGAGTTCGTCAAGGGCGGAACCCTCGTGTAAGGGGACAGAATTCGTATTCGGAGGATGTTTTTGCCCATGTATTTCTGTAAAGTTTGTAATATGTGTTAGGTGTGTCTTATAAATATGTACTAGTGACATTTTAAACTTTGGGTTAAAGCACTTCAAAATTAGTGATGTTCACTAAAATCAAAACGTTCAAAAAATTTAGAGATTTTATAACCATACAAAATGTGAAAGAGAAAGAATTTGATATGTGGTCGGCTATCATAATTGCAAACCTAACAAATAACAGTACATGAGTTCGCCAACTATCATCAATTATTGTATTTAATGCTCATTAGTTATATAAAAAACATATATTTACAATTCTTGAAGAAAAACACGTTTAGTATTTGCAGACGAAACAAGTGGGGAAAATGTTTTTGAAATCAACTTGAGTGTGAGGGTGAGCGTGAGCGATCCAATATATAGGATTTGGAAAGGTGGAAAGGCAATAATATATGAACAAATGTGGTGATTCTTACCATTTCTTTAACTGATATGACCATCCTTCAAGCATAACAAATCAAAATAAAAACACGAAATACAAGAAAACTAAACAAACAACTTGCTAGTTTGTCTATCAAGGAATATATTTAAACTGAATGAATCTCATAATCCCAATTTTGAAAGACAACAAGATTTACCAACTCTTATAGTCTTATTCCAACTGAAGAGATCATGGACTCAAAACGTTTATAACTTTTTTGGTATTCTAATACAAGAGATAAATCAAAATAATTATATAATGATCTGACCATGAAGAGAAACATGTAAACAGAAACATATGTATTCTAATTTATCAGGATATCAACAGTAGCACAATGAGTAAAAAACACTTGATAAAAAGGGTAAACAGCACGTAGTGTTTAAAGAGAAACGAGCGTGCGTGAATGTGATCATGTAAAGTAGATGGGCCATATTCAAAAGAATTGGGCCAATAACTTCCATTGGAGATCTCTAATTTCCTAAGTCCACTTCAGAAAATAAATATTTATACGTTTCACGTGAGATGATAAAGAGTTTTTGACATCAGTAGAATTTATAAAGTAATCAAAAGAAGTGTGTGAATCTCTCTGGTGTGGGCAAAATCTAATAAAAAGTTTCTGAAAAAATGTTATCTAGTAGTAATGAAGAAGCTTGAGATGGAGGGGGAGGCAAGAACAGAACACAGCAGAGAGCACGTGCATTCGCAATCTTAATCCAACAGACATAATTTACGTGACTCCCACTTACCAATGTCGTTCGCTTTTTTTGTCCATTCCTTAAATAATCATGAGTCATGACTCATCCATCGATCTTTCCTCTCTTTTTTTTTTTTGGATTTTTAAAGGCTTTGTGAATTTAGATACATGATCTAGTAGTGAATTTGTAATGTAACTAGATTTTGTTCTTTTCAACTATATATTAATTAATTGCCATCTTTTATTAGTATTTTTTGATAATGCGCCGTTCACTGTATCATTTTTCTTTTGCTTAGTGTTTAGGGTTTGTTTAATAAAATAAATTTCTTTTTAGAAAGGTTTTTTTTTGTAAGAATAACGCGTTGGTAAAGAGTTTTTTCTTTTCCAGTGGCATCTAAATAATTAGCATAAGATCAGTATATTAACATGTTATTGGATAAACAACATCCTATATGTTTAATATACGCACAATATCTTTCTATTTTAAAGAAACACAAGTGCTTTCAACAAAAAAAAGTGTATATAGCTTGTCTAGATCCCATTAAGGTGAAAATCTTAAAACATATATTTTATAATTCCTTATTAATTTCTTTGGCTGATTTAGATTTATCATCGAACAGCAATTTTTAATGCAATTGAAATGTTAATGTTATCCTATTTTTATTCCTTACTAAATATATAGTGTTTTTCTATTAACCTCTAAATGTGTTTTGATAATCACCCATAAGGAGAAAAAGTGAAAAACTAAAATTGGATCTGATGATTTACTATTTCGGGAAATATTCAGATAATGATTGTTATGACAAGATCAAAAGCCAGTGGATAGATATTACTCTTAAAAGAAATACTCGTAAAAGCTTGCCCTTTCCGCAACACGAGAAAGAAAGACAAAAAATATTACTCGTAAAAGAAATACTACTACTAAACAAGAAGGTAGAACCCTCGAAGGTGCTTGTAAGATTAGATCCAATCAAGTGTGAAAATGAAAAGTAAATCCTAATATATGTATGATAATGAAAAGTGTTAAAATGAAAAGCTCAAGCCGTGTTTGTTTTTTCAGTCAACAAAACAAAAACAAAAAACATATAAAAACAAACATGGTTCAAGCCGTGTTTCAGGTCTTTTATATTACTCTTTTTTTTTATAAGCCAAGTGACTTAATAAGTGGATAAGAAATTATGAATCAACAAAGGTCTAACCCATCAATTGATTTTTCTTTTCTAAATTACTAGAGCAACAGGATTTAAGTTTTTGTGGGAAGTCTTAAAATGTTGGTGTCACCCACTAGGTCCACCACAATATAGCTGACCGGTACGGTTATCCATTTAATCTAATACTAATAGAATGCAATGATGCAATTGCAAACCAGTAAATTTATATCGTCTACACTCTACACTACAAAAATATTGGTTTTAGAACTTTGACATTGGGTTTATAAAGTTACTCACCAATTTTTAATTTTAATTTTTGAGCCATACTAATTCAAACTTTAGGCATCATTTAAAAGTCATATGATACCTAACAATAATCTACAAGTTCATTTTAGTTTCATGTTAGTTATTATACAGTGAATTTCATGTAGTTTTAACAACGAACTTGCGTACACAATCTCACACTAATGCTTTAAGCAATATATGTAGATTAACATAGTGTGTGAAGAAGTTGGGGTATAAAACTATAGTGTTTTAAACTACCGCAAAAGAGGTTATTATGGAATATGGATGTTAAGGCACCAGAATCACGGTGTTCTATGAGGAATCTCTTGATCACGAAATCGATGTGATTCGACAAGGATTCAATCAAACGAATATACTATTGATCAACTATAGAGCAGCTTCCAATCGAGTGGGCAGATACTGCTTGGAGAAACATGCGATTATCGATTCTAGAGTCTCAACTTGACAACAGTACGTATTGCAAGTTGATTTGCCAACCTTGCAAAACAATTTACTATTAAAAAAAAACTGGGATATTGAGTTAATAAAAAAAACAGATAATACATGAACTTAAGATAGTTTTGTATCACCGTTCCTATATATAATAATTATTTTTATGGTTATATTATTATAAAAATAAAATAAAAAAAAAACAATTTTATTTCCAAAAAAATAAGTTAATGAAACAAGCTGAAAAGGATTTTAGCCCCCAAACTCAATTAGTTAGTCGTAGACTCACTTAATTGAAACAAAACCGAATTACTAATAGGAATCAAGTTGATTCAAATTAATGCTTAAAGTAGTCTTCATTTCAGTTTCTTCCTAACTAATGTGTGAGTTAGAACCCAAATAACCAAGTTGCTCAATTAACACATCAACATTTTCTTGATCTCCTTCAAAATCAAAATTTTGACCTTCATTTAACAAATCTTCCCAAAAGCCTTCACCATAAATCTCCATTTTCTCCTTTTGGTACCCTCGTTGTTGACCTTCTTCTTCCTCTTCATTTCCTTTTCCCACATTCAAGAATTCTTCCCTAGTGGAATGATCTCCAAGTCCTTGAATGTGCATAGCAAGTGTGTCCAACTCCGACATCTCGAATTGAGACATGTTTCCATATGTTTCTTGATTCATATCAACAAACGCCGAGGTTGAGGCTGCAGCATTGTTACCATAACCACTTTCATCATCATAGTCTCCCACATTAACCACATTTCTTTTCCCTTGATCGATCGGTCTTTGTCTCTTCTTGCTGATCGCTTCTTCGATCTCCTTCCTCTTCTCCTTCTGCTCGACAAGCTGCTGAATAAAATCCGGATTTTGCATTGCGCGGGCGAGGAAACTCATCATTTGTTGCTGTTTTGATTCCGTCTTCTTGAGCTTCTCTTCAATCGTTGTGAGATACATCTTGGTGCTTTGCTGTTGCTGTCTCAGTCTCACTAGCTCCATCATCAGAACTTGTTTGTCTCGCTTTAGGCTATCCATCTCTCCATCTAGACCATACCTACCGACTTCTATGCAACAATTGTCTAGTGATTGTTGCTCAGAACCTTGAGGTTGTTGCAGCTGATTACTATTGTTACTTGTTTTCCTTCTCCTTATGTTCTTGAGGAGATGCTTTTGCCCTCTAAGAAACCCTTCATTTGCAAACTCCCATCGATCCGGATTTACTTTTCTGAAACCCTATATACATAATTTTATGATTAGATTCAACTCCAAACTAGTCTTTATCAACTTTTCTTATATCAAAAAAGGCCAAAAAATATCATCGACTCTAACCAATCTCATTCTCTATCTTTTGTATTTTATGCAACTAGAGATTTCGGGAGTTTTGACATCTTAGAGAGATAAACATTTTAGTTGCATTATCATATCAATGAATGTTGTAGAGAATTTTTTTGGAAATCTCTAACAAACGTTGTGAACATTTGTATAAACACCGTTTCAAAAATTTCAAGAGATCTCTAGAAACAAAAAAGACACACAAGTGGGGCTGTAAAATATTATAAGTCTCAAGATTTTTCGGAGAACAGTATCCCCACTTGCATTTATATATACAAACTCACGAATGCTTCAAGCAATCATATATATTATAATTACACTAATTAACCACTCTGATATCAAAACAACCAATCAAAAGCCAAGTCTCAAGAACTCGATTTTTTTTTTTACTGCACCATATGGAAAAGTCCATTTCAGAAATCAAATCTTTGACCCAATAGTTATAGCTAGTCACGAATTTTTGTGTGAATTAGTAGATAGATCTCCTCAGATTCGTGAGAATCACACAAAAATATACCAAAAAAAAAAAAAAATTATATATAGGTATATGTAGAGATTAGGACTTACATAAGTGTTGAGCTGGCGGACAAAGCTAGAGAAGTTATTGTGTTTGAAGAATCTTGGGAGGAGAGTGACGGAAAAGGCTTGTGGATCCCAGACAATGAAACTGTTATTGGATTTGCTCCAAGACACAACATGATTGGTTCTTGAATCTTCAACTAAGTCATATGTCTTTGTCAGAAATGGAGGTGGCCCTGATTCATGGAGACCTTCTATTGGTTGTGGATAGCATAATGTTGTTGGATCATATGGGGCTGTTTCAGCCATGGAGGATGGAGGTGATGGAGAATCACTAAATCCAGTTGGAAACTCCTCTTTAATGAATCTAAATGAAGGATCCATGGTAATATGGTATGGTTCAAATCAAACAATGTTTAGATCTTTTGATGTGGGTTTAATTTTTATTAGCTTGCAATAGAAGAAAATTGTGAATTGGATTAGAGAGAAGTAAATATTGAAAAGGGGATGCAAGAAAATTTGCAGAGAGGGAGGGATAGAGAGATTGTGTTTGGAGTTTTGGGGTGTGAAGATGAAGTATATATGGAGAAGATAGGAGAGGTGAGAGAGGGAGGGAGACAGAGGGAGAGACAAGGAAGCAAACAAGTTTGTATTATATTGCATTTGATGATGGATTCCTTCCTCTTTTGTATACTTTTTTATAATATTTTAATTTTTCCCTTTTTTCTTTTACTATTAGAAATATAATTGTTGTTTTTTGTTTATATATATAAAAAAATTGCACTTTGTGTTGTTGGCATCTAGATAGTTTGACATGTTGGAGCTAAAAGCAAATCCTGAGATATTTTCCACTCCCCAATGAGTCACTATTTGTATTTTTCTAAGCAAAATAGACAAGAATTTGTTTAATAGCTTTTAATAAAGATCTATTCGTGTTGTCTTGTGATTGGGCTATATTAAGTATTGTGCATGTATTTACACCCGTCAAGATCCTTTCAAATTTTACACAAATATATCCTTTTCACGAAAATCATTGAAAAGCGACAATAAATATGTACAAAAAGTTTTTCTTTTCTTTTTCTGTAGACTCTATTTGTTATGATTTATTTGTTGTTGTTAGATTTGAATGAATATTTGCTACTATAATTTCCCTTTTCCATTAGTTAATTTTAGACAGATGAACTACCATGAAAATGTTTAGAAGTGTAACAATTGGAACCATTCAAATTCTTTGTCCTCCGTTCAATTTCTTCCTACGCCAAATAACAATTTTGTTAGCTAAGTATAGTACTCAAAGCGTTACAAGAAATGAACGTTTCAAGTTTCAACTCTTACCTAGCAATGGAAGATCCGGTTTGGCTTCATAATCACAGATTCACAGTGAAGAGGAACAACGGTTGTAGTTTTATATTTCTGTTTTTAACTTTTAACGAGTGTATGTGTATGGTTTATCTCTTGTTATGATAACTAGGTTAGTATCCGCGCTATGCCGCGGGTTGTTTTCATATATATATTTGTGTATTTTTTGAAATAATATTTGTTTTTATGTTGTTTGGAATTAAATATTATAATGAGAAATTTTTCAAAATGCCTCATTTTAAGTTTTTTTCCCAAAAAAATACAAAATTGTAAATTTTTTTTTCAAAAATACCACAACATCTTTTTTCCAAAAATGCCACAAACACAAAAAACTGAAATTTTATTATGTAAAATTTATTTTTCTAGGTTTGGTTGAAAAATTAAGATTTAAGGTATAGTGTTTAGAGTGTAGGATTTAGTGTTTACGATTTAGGGTTTAGTTTTGAATATAAAACTTTAGTTTAATTTTGTGGTATTTTTGAAAAAAAAAACTCATTTTAGTGGTTTTTTTTGGAAAATAAAACTAAAAGTGGTGATTTTAGAAAAATCATATTTTAGTTGTATTTATGAGAATTGCCCTATTATAATTAATAAAAAAATTAATATGGTCAATGGTAATTTTTTGTTTTTGTATTTTAGTTATTATTTGTTGCATCATTTTATTTTTTTTGTTATTTTAATCAAACAATTTTTCTTTTCATATAACTAACTTGGGACTTAAGTACCCAATTTCTTTTTTACAAAATTTAAAGAACAAACAAAAAAAAATCAGGAAATACCAGAAAAACAACGAATTGAGCCCGTAGATAACTTTATTATAAAATCAAATTGTTTTGTTACACTGTGAAGCTTCTTTCTCTTAACTCTCTCTTTCTTTCGGAGTGAGATAAAGCTCTGTTTCTTTTATTTTGTTTTTCCAATTAACATCAGGGATTTTCTGACAGTACGTGTGTTTAAATATTTTTCATAATTTTTGTCAAAAAAATAAAGATGGAACAAATTATATATAAAAAAAGAGAACATGAATAAAAAAATCTTGACAATACAAATCAATCGATTATAGTAGTATGAAATTCAATAACCTATGCCATATTACAGTCAACAGTTATCATATTACCAATAGCCAATAGACAATAAAGGATGTGTAAGTTTGATAGTTTTTTTTTTTCTTTTTGTGTTTGATTGTTAGTGTGATAAACATTCAGTAGAACTGTAGAAGTAACTACGTATTCCTTTTATTAACAGTATGAGTTTACACTTTGAGCGCAGAACTACTTCAGGTGTTCTTTCTCCTTGCTAAGTGCCAATATTGAATTTGTGATATATCTTCGATAAGATGAAATATTGCTGCACGAATCAAGAAGACAATAATTTGTTAAGAACCTTCTTCTTTCATATTAATATAATTTCAAATCTTTGTGGTGTTTGTTTGTTTGTCAATTTGCTACTATCATGCTCTTGTTCATATCATCACGTCCAGTCAAGCATTAATTAACTTACTTTGTAAGCCTTAGCTTTGTTAGTTTTCCAAACATAGTTTTATCTTCTGATACTTCAACCTGCTACTTACTCCTATTTCTTTATATTACCCTTACACTTAACTTGTGGAGATTTATCTTGTATTTTACTCATGGTCTATGGGCCTGAACTATGATCATTGTGGAGATCGCTCCTCTCTATCTTGTAGAGTTTCTAGAAGATTCGGCGAATAACCTCGGAGTAAATCACTCTTCTCAAATCCTTGCTCCAGCTTTGCCTCTTCCCTCCACGGAGTCAGCTTGCAACAACTACAAGGTTTATAAACTCTCATTAACAAAGACTTAATTATTGCATTAACAAACAGTTACAACAAATTCAGAAACACTAAAAAGGTATATTACAAGAAAATATGTAGGTTATTGTAATTTATCACAAACGGTTATTGTAATGTATATTGTTGAAACTCAAAAGGGTTTTTGAAGCTAAAGTTGTAGATACACTAAGCTAAAGTTGCAGAGACATTCTAAATGCTTTAGAGTTTTTAAAAGTCTTGCATTTGTTCTCATCGATCAACAAAAGCTTCACTTCTTCTTTAGATAATCCATCTTTTAAAATCGCACAAGTCTTCTCCAGCAAAGTTCTAGCTTCTTTCAAACCCAAATAAGTAAACAGAGAGATAATATATCACATTGGTAAAGTCACAACAGAAGTGAAGCCACCAAACTTAAGAAGAAGAAACTAACCACCATGAAAGAGAAAAAACATGAGCAAGCTTCAAAGCAAAGACGCGTGAAGGAGAAGAGCAAACAAAACACCGAAGCCGCTTGAAGAGACTTCTTGACTCTTCTCTTCACCAACATTCATAGTAATTTCAAGTTTCAAACACATTACTTATCTCAAAAAATTATCTCAAAATCACACATTTACAGCTTTGAAATCTTCCACAATCCCTCAAATTAAGAGACATAAAAGAACAGAATTTTGTTAATTGGAAACAAAAAGTAGAAGAAACAAAAAAGTAGAAGAATCATAGTTAGACAGACTAAAACAATCACCGAACGCTTACGCGATCGTCGAAATTGTCAAGAATAAGAGTTTTAGTTGAGATGCGCAGAAGATAAACAATTTTGTTAGGTTGAAATTCTGAAATCGATTGATGAAGATAAGACAATTATGTGTCCATTGTGGCAATTTGTAAGATGATATGTATTATTTGTTTTAATTTAATTGGTCAATGATTTTAATTGATGTGTCAATAGGAGTTTCAAGGTTGAGGTTGATGTGTCATGCTATGGTAAGAAACATTGTAGTTTTATTGTATTGATTTTCTTCATATTTTGTTTGATTCTACAAAACATTTTTTTTTTATAGTAAAATAAGTATGTAAGGAAAATAATATATTTAAAGTCAATTTTAGGTAATGTTTAATTTTTTTTTTTTTTTTTTTTAAGTTATACCATTGAATTTTCCAAGCTACATACATATGAGAACTAATGTTCAGTTAATTCATCTGATATGTACTTTTCTTTTTTAATTAAATTATAATCAGGGCTCTTACCCTGTTCTGAATTTTCTTAAACCTCACACTGAAGGAAACATGAGTCCCACTGGAGGGAACATGAGTCCCACTAAAACCTTTTAATCCACAAAGGTGAGTGAAGCTTAGATCGAATCCAAAAATGACAAGGCAGCTTCCTAGTTCATACCACTGGAGTAGGAAGAGCGCGCACCCATATATTGAACCTTTTCGTTACCATGATAGATCAATAATTTTTATATTCAGGAAACAATAAAATCAAATCCAAACTTTTCAATTAAGAATAAGATCTCACAAGTGATTCTAATTTTGCTATCGTGTCACGTTATCAGGCGGACACCTTAACCCATTCCAACCTGGAAAAACCCACAGACTTAAAACTAGACTAGACCGGATAATCATCACATTTACCTTTTTTGGATTTTAATAATCCATAAACTCTTACTATTATAGTAGTTTTAAACTTAGAACGTGAATATATAACACAAAGTACGTATCCATATGTAACACACGTACGCGAAACCACAAGCGCGTTTTGAGCAGTGAACAGACAAATGTACACATATTCGATTACTTACTTACTGTCTTTTCTTAAATATCTTGTTTTTTTTAAGGGTGATACAGGTGTAAATATCTTCCAACTAAAGTATCATTATTTATAATACTCGACCAAGCGAATTATACATGTCTATTAATAAACAGCTAAATTCTAAAATTGGTAGCAACGATAACCTACCAAATAAATAACGAGATACGTATATAAAAAACAGTGGGTCCAAATTTGGAAACCAAACACGTGGCCACGGCTAGATTCATAAACACGATTTGTTTTTAATTAGGGAGAAAGATTATACGTCATTATTGTTTGTCTTAGTGCTAGCAAAGCATTATCGGCTTTTGAGAAACTTTCAAAATCGCTGTGGAAGTGACACGACGCCCTTTGTGAGTGTGTCTAAAGCATCCAAAACCAAAACTAGGCAGGGATACGTGTTGGGTGCTCATTAGGTTAATCCATATTCTAATCATATAATTAATCTTTGTGTGATTACCTAAAACACGTGAAACCAAACCACGTCGACACGTGTCCATTCCCTTTTACATTATTTTTTATTCCCGATCTACTATTCGTTGATTTTGATGATGTTCACATAACATTGAAATGTTGACTCACTCTAGAAAAGGTTTGAAGAAAAAAAAAAGAGGTAAGATATTTATGTTCCTTCTCCTGAAATTAGATATTTGTATGCACTTTATTGTTTAAGATATTCGAATATTTTAATGTTCGCAAAACTCGAAATATATATCTTTCGTTAAGTAATCGCCAAAATTCAAAGGCATGGTCCTTACTCCTTGTACGTTACAAGTATGAAAATAAGATTGTTAATTCAAAAGCTTGGTCATAGACGTACATGACTTTTTTCTAGTAAAGTATGTTAAAATTATTCTTCTTATTACCAAATCAATTTATATGGAAAGAAATTATACATATATGAGTTCATTCGTTCTACTCAAATAGCTGAAAGTTTTAAATCAACCTAGCTAGATAGAATTGGCAAATATTACTTCATGAAGACTGAGGTAATTAAACACGGTGAAATAACCTAAACTCGTAGTGTAATTCGTTATTTTTCTTCTAAATCTATCATTTTATCTGAAGGATTTATACTATGTTGGAAAATTTTGAGTTTATTTACAAACTGTTTAATTTTCATACCACACGCAAGCCAAAACCACCTTGAGTCCAAAAAAACAAAGAAGTGTGGGTCATGTGTAAAGTCAAGGGTACAACATCAAATAACATTATCCGGACAGAAGCACTCATATTAGATGTTTGAAGACAAGTCTTTTTTTTTGCATGCCTGATGCCAAATATAGAAGGAGAGAGAAAAGATTCATTTTCAAACTGAGACATCAATGACTCGATCCCAACCCCAGTGAAGCCACTCAATGAACGAGTTTCCATGTAATAGATATGTGGATATTATAATTTTCATGTTCTGTTTTTTTCTTCTTCTAGTTAGGGTTGATTGTCAAATGACATGACATTTAAATTGTGTTGAAAACTTGCAACTAAACGAATTATATTGTGTCGAATGGTGATTATCAACTGAGTGAAGAGTGGTCTAGCTACAAACGCAAATAGAATATTATGTGAGTGATTTTTGTAGATCGTTTTATAAGCAGTTAAATTTTGAGAATATAATCTATTTTTTCTCATTCAGTGTTTGCTTTTTATGCAGCTAAATAAATGCTACTGGTTAATACCGGAGAAACGATAATTATCAGGATCGTATTACATTTCACCAGGTTAGATAGTTCATGAACTTGAACAAACATTTTTTTTCTAAATTGGTACACAATGGACGCCCAAATTTTTTCTTTTTGCTACACAATATGTATCATTATATGATGGTGGTGCATGGGATACAAAGTCCTCTTTTAAACCAAGCACGCTTCCAATTTATATTTTTGCAGAGTACTTTTTAATGTTGTATCACGGTTATGAGTTAGAAAGAAATTAAACAAATATATTTTATTCTTATACCTATTGTTAATTAACAATTGTAAGAAAAATAGAAAGATATTGAAAGAGGCAAGGGGCAATTACACAAAACGAGTGAGTTCAGTGTCACTATATGATATATTAATGGGAATTCTGATCACTTCGCTAATGCTGCTGACTCATGGCTTTTATTTTACTAAATCCATGTAAACTAGTGCAAACTGCGTAATCAGTTTATAACTTAATTGAAACGCATGTATATTGGGCTAAGGCCCGTTCAAATAATGTTGGCCTCTTCTTCCAAATTAGTTGTAAGTAAACAACACATAAAAATATAATCATAAGTTTAACAATAATGACACATTGTTGATATCTGACTTTCTCTCTCTTATCTCTCTCGAATCTTTTAGAGAGAGAAAGTTCTCTTCAGATTAAAATCGAAATCTCTTTGATTTTAATCTGTCTTTTTTGTTGTAATATATTTATTATCCAGCCTAGTCTGGATCTTCTCTCTCGTCTAAGTACGAGTTTTGTTTTAGCCGTTTTGGCTATTTTATTTTATTTTGTTTGGTTTTTCCCCTTTTGCAGTAACAAAATCTCTTCAAGTGAAGGAGACAAACGCCGAGAGTGAAAATCAGAGGTTCAAAAGATCATCAACTGCTCGATTTCCTTGCAAGAAAGGATAAATCCTTCATACCATATTGGTGCCGTAATCGGCTTAGGATGAAGGTCCTTTTTCTTTGTTCGTGGATCGGGATGATTGGAAACTTGATGGCTGGTGAAGACAGATTCAGGAGAGCGTGTTTTGCTACTGGCTCTAAAACCTCTTGCCTTGTCATCGGTTCCGGCGATTTAACCTTGTTGGTTTTTGGATCTCTGTTTATTCACGTCCGGAGAATTCTGCAAAAGGAGTTAAGGTGGTGATTCCGAAGAGTAGCTGATTTCAGAGAATCCATTCTGGATTCGATCGACGGTCAGCCATGGTGGTGATGGCGGTGACGAGTCCAAAACGAGTCAAGATTGAGTCGGTGACGAGTCCTAGATGAGTCGATGACGAGTTGATTGCATCTTCCACCTCCCAACTTGCGCGACACACGTGGCTCTACACGTGTCCATTTTAGGCCAACCGATTCTCTTTGTAATTTATGTTGTTGGACCATTGATGGGCTTTTTATGTTGTTGGACTTCTGTTTCACCACTGTATCTTTGCCCAGTTTGGGCTTTTAATATAATATGATTGTCGACAAAAAAAAAAAAAAAAGTTTATCAATAATAGACGGAAATCCAACCTGATCCCCACTCATTACTTGCTCAACTAGTCGACAGAAAAACAATAAAAACTTACCTTACATACATTTTCTGTATCGAAATAGGATAAAATTTTCCTAGGATACATAAATGTAAATAATAAATTTAGAGATAATGCTAAACTTCCTAAATATTAATTTTTAGCAAGTAAATGTTATGATCTTTTTGAATTCTATATATCTTAGGCTTCGACGTCGATCTCGATCAATATCAGATTGTTCATATTAATACTGTACTTTTCATTCTTTTTATTCATTACTCTTTTTCAAATTCCTAAACCTAAAAGACAAACCTCCTCACCGATACTGAAAAATGGACGTCATCCTCCGTCGTTACATCCCGACTCTCATCGTATTTTCTTTGTTTCTCCTTTTCTCATCCTCAGCCGCCGCCTCTTATCACAGTTTTGGTATGGACCCCCATATAAGCTCTTTACCATCCATATTTGATCTATATGTATATATTGTTTTTTTTTTTTTTTTAAGTATGATTATGGTTTGAATTCGAAAAAATGTTTTTACTGCTTAAGATATGAAAAATGAAAAAAGTGAAAAAAACCAATCTTCGTTTTGTTCTTCTTACCTATTTACTAGAGAGTGAGTTAACTTTGTCGTTAAACCAGGTCAAGGGCTTGGACCGGTGAGCAAGGAGAAAGATGAGTCGAGTTTACCAGGTCGGATCGTAGATCAGAAGTGGTTAGGTGGGCCGGGCGCAGTGCCACCGATCTGTAGATTGAAGTGTGGTAAGTGTAAGCCGTGTCAAGCAGTTTACGTTCCGATTCAACCAGTTCTGATTACACCATTGGAGTATTTTCCGGAAGCTTGGCGCTGCAAGTGTGGCAACAAACTCTTCATGCCCTAAAACCAAAATTAACAAGGACCTAACTTAGTTCTTAATTAAACAATTAGTG
This sequence comes from Camelina sativa, assembly GCF_000633955.1. Lineage (NCBI taxonomy): Eukaryota > Viridiplantae > Streptophyta > Magnoliopsida > Brassicales > Brassicaceae > Camelina > Camelina sativa. Next base: position 11,154,090 of record NC_025685.1, on the reverse strand, counting down.
AAAAAATTTTATTATCTTTTTCTGCTATGCAACAATCGTTAGCTGAATCTCCTCATGTTTCGTTTTTCACACTACACTAGTCATTATTTTTATTTCATATGATCAAAATTTATTAATTAATATCTAAAGAATTATAATGATTTCTGTTAGTGTTATCTATGTGTCATCTTCCAGATTTAAATTTGGTAATGCTTGTACGTTTTTGTAGGACCATTTTCTCTTTATAAATAGTTTGCTTGAGGCATTTTTTTCTTCCTAAGTTCTAAAATGATCATAGCGGTTTAACAAAAGGAAAAATATATGACAATATATACAAATGCATTCCTTATTAAGTGCATTTTCAGACAAATTCCTCTACACGTTTCTTTGAAGGAGTTTTAAGTAATGAACGGTCCATGCATGATACTATCTTTTTTTAAGCAAAGAAACCACATGTATATGTAAAAAAAAAAAAAAAGAAAACACACACACATTTAGCCTAGTTTTAAAATAAGACGTACTAATGCAAATTTCGATCATAGCTATATTTATTCATTCACAGCCGCAAGTCGAAACAAGAATAAAACTCAGAAGAAAAAAAAAAAAATCTGTGATGTAACAATTTCTCATCTTCCAGAGGATTTGTTTATAGAGTTCCCTTGAAGTATACGAGATCAGTAAAACTGACTTGCAAAAAGTGGGAGAATTTGTTCAAAAACCGGAGCTTCATGCGCATTGGTGAAGATGCAACAACAACAACAACAAGGGAAGGGGAGTGTCGGATGATCGTGTTGTTGGATTACATTCTTTATTTAATGAGCATATCTTGTCGTGGTGAATGGAGGAGATGCATTGATAGAGCAGAAAGGTAAACTTATTTGCCTAAACGATCGACGACGATTTAATTAGATCATCAAATCAAGATATCTCAAGTCTTTCACTGTAAGGGTTTATTGTCATGCATCTTGAAAGACGAAAAGTTTAGGCTTGTTGTTTGGAATCCCTATTGGAGACAAACGAGGTGGATCGAACCTAGATTTTTTTTTTTTCCGATGGATCTGACAGGTACATGTACGCTCTTGGATACGACAACAAGACCCGCTGCCATAAAATCTTGAGGTTTATAGATAAAATATTAAATAGTGGACGACTCTTAATGTCACTACTCCACACTGGCGTATATAAATCATGGTAAGAGTGGCGTGTCCCTCAAGGGAAACAAAAAGGAAATTAATCAAACAGCTTACTCGCTGATCACATAATCTGTTTTAATTTTACAAGTGAGAGATTTGGGCTATGGAAGAATGCATAGCCCAAATCTTGATTCTATCTGCCATTTGGAGCTATGGAAGAATGCATCTTGACTCTATCTTGTGTTAGAGAAGAGAAGCTTGCGGCTTTGTTTTGCTACAAGTATAATGTTGAGGTTTGGATTACTACTAAGGTCTTCTCCAATGGGAGGTTTTAACACAGTAGATGGAAAAAAAATAATTCAGATAAAAGAAAAAAATATAAGAGAGGCTCTTATTGAGTAAACTAGAATTTGAAATAAGAGCTCTTACGTGTCACTTATCTGTTGGGCAATGAGATTAAAAGAAATTTATTTTGATGGACGATCGGGTTTTTGTTTCTATTCCTCTCTATATCTCTACTCTCTCTTCTCTCTCGATCGGAAGTCTCGAATTGACAAAGGAAGGAGATGGAATCAAAAGAAGGAGATTGGGGTCGGAGGAGATGCGAAGCAACGGATTGAATTGGCGGAGGCCAATCAGAGGAGATACGACTCCAAAACCTTGAAGCTCCAAATCCCCAAATTTAATTAGGGTTTCTCTGCGATCCCAAATCGGAATCAGAATTACATGAGCTCTTCACCATCGCCGATTGATTTCTTCTCACTGGACGTTGATGCCGGGAGTAATGATAACGACGTCGAACCTGTAACCCCGGTGGTGGTGGCGGCGGCGTCGTTGTCGAAGAAGAAGAGTAAAAAGAGGAAGAAAGATGAAGAAGCTGAGCAACCTAGATTGGGGAGTAATTGGTTTAGTGAGAATAGTTTCTCTAAGATCCCAATGCTTCAGTTGCATAAAGGTAATGAAGCTCAATATCATTCAAAAGTTTGAATCTTTTGCTATAATGTGGCTATGAAATTTAGGTTCTTGTTAGTTCGATTACTTTGTTGAAAGTGAGAAGCTTTGAATGGTGTTTGATTTTGCTTTTTGGTGTTGTATCTTCACAAAGAAGCTTGTTGAGAAAGCTTTGATCTTGATTTGTTGCAGAAATAGTAGATTTCTGTGACTTCCTGTTACCAACACAAGCAGAGAAAGCTGAGCGTGATGCGGCAGTGGCGAGTGTGTCAAGTGTTATTAAGTATATCTGGCCGAGTTGTAAGGTACAAACTTTCGAAACTTCAATCTCTCTTTGAGTGTTTGATTTCAACATCTGCAATCTCTAATCTTTGCTTATTCTCTCTATTGCAGGTTGAGTTTTTTGGGTCATACAGCACAGGGCTTTATCTTCCAACAAGTGGTATAGATGTAAGTGTATCTTGGTATTGCAAAGGGCGTTGTCACAAAGAGGAATTGCAAAGAATATCTTGGTATTTTGACTTTTTATTATTACTATTATATGGCAGTATCTCAGAGTGATCATGTCGTATAATTAGCTCTCTAATTGTTCAGGTGATTGCTAAGGCTCGTGTACCGATTATCAAGTTCGTTGAGAAGAAAAGCAACATTTCATTTGAAAAGCAACATTTTAGCATATAGTTTTGGTGTATCCTTCTAAACAGAAAGTGGTTGTTGATAATAGTCATAATACTAAATTGATAGGATAATAGAGATTTCAATTAAAATGAGTACCAAAATTACATGATATTGTCTAATAAAGTACTGAAACACAAACATAAGTTTATCACTTAGTAAAAATATTCGAGAAGCGAATTACTAAAAATGACTTAGAGAAACATGAGTTTATCATTAGGCCAAGCCACTGTAGTACCTATAGCGTCATCAATGGTTTCAACTTCTGAATTTGGTCTCCATATTCTTGCATCTCCGACTTTTGAAACTTCAACCCAAATCTTACTCGCATTCGGACCTAAGGGGACAAAGTGGATTGTATCCAATGGATTACTTGAACAAACTCTTCCTTCTGCAACTCTTTCCCCAGAGTTATTGCAATCTAACAGAATGCATTTTTTCTTGACAGACTTGGAGCTGCTACTTGTGCTGTTACTTAAGGTCTATAAAAAATCAAGATTTAGTACACATGCTTTCAGAGCCATGACACATAATAAAATTGTAAAGAAAAAGTTTCGAAATTTACCACTGGTGATGGTTTTTTGGGTGATGATTCCTCCCTTGGAGATTCAGTCACCATGTGTATATTATGAAGAGGCCATGCGATGCTCTGATGTAATGCTCTGATGTAATGCTATTGTACCATCTTCACTGCGATTGCTGAAATGCCAACGTAAATCCTCAGCCATCCTTTTTGATATAAACATCCGCTTGAATCTATCCTTGATTGGAAAATACCTAAGTACCTTAGCTGGAATCTCCTTCTTCTCCTCACCTGTGTGCTTATCCACCTCCCATCTTGAAGCATTACACCTTGGACAACTATGCATTGACTCATACTCTTTGCGGTACAAGATACAATCGTTTTTGCATGCGTGAATGACATCATAGCCGAAACCAAACATTTTCAGAAATTTCTTGATCTCGTGTGTCGATGTTGGTAACACATTATCTCCAGGGAGCGTATCATGAACTATCCGTAGAAGCTGATCAAAGTAGTTCTCCGACAAACCGCTCTTCACTTTTATCTGATAAAGGCCCATCAATGCAGAGACCTTGTTGTATTTGAGACATCCCGAGTAGAGTGGAGTTTCAGCTTCCTTAAGCTTCTTCCTAAAATCAATTTCTTCTTTGGTTTCCGCATCCTTGGTATCAGCTCCATCATGGTTCTCAGAATCTAAATTGTTTGCACCATCAAAAAAGGCAGTTCTAATAAGCTCATACGGTTCACATTCACTACTCGGCTTATCATCTGTCTTAAGGTTCCTTATATCCCCATGCTTACTCCAACAAGTATTCTCTTGTACTTCTGATCCATTCCCCTAACTACTAGATGCTCCAAAACAGTGTCTATTGGTTGGCGGCACAGATTCCGGCAATCAATGCAGGGACAAAACATTTCAGCATGATTACCCAAACTCTCTGATGATGCATAGACAAAAGAAGTTGCTCCTTGCTCATACTCAAGGCTATTCCTTGGTAGCCAAACCCAAGACTTATCCATACTACACGACACAGAAAAAACGAATTATGTCAGAAAACAATTTCTTACCTGTAAAATTTCTTCTCCTTCTGTTGAACTTGACTTCCGGAAATGAAATTTCCCCAACACTGAAAAAATCAAAATCAAACCAATCTGAGTAACCCTAATATCATAAATGAGAAACCAAATCGAAACAAAAAAACCCTAATTCGCTTAATAAAATCTAACCTAATGTTCTTCAATCGAATAGGCGCTGAAAACGTTCTCAGATCTGTGTGAAGCAAATGGGGAAATTGAGAGCTGACGATGTATAGATGATAGAGAGAGTGAGATTGAGAGAAGATTTGAAGAACAAAAAAAGAGAGTGAGATTGAGAGCAGATCTGAAGAAGAGAGTGAGATTGAGAAGAAGACGATGAAGAACTCTCTTTCTCTCTATCTTTCGACTGCTGCGAGATAGAGAGTGCGATTTTTTTTTCGACAGTGTGTTTTATTTTTTACATAATTGAAGCGGACACTTCGAATTATTTTCCCGGTATTGAGGCGGGCATTTAGAAAAATTTTTCCGGTATTCAGTAATATAGCGTTTACTATGCTGTCTGTCCAAATTTTAGATTAAAAAAACATACACACTTTTTCAATTTTAAAGAATAACTTAACTATAGCGTTTACATTTAAAGAAACACTATAACATATTTCCAGCTAAGGAAACCATAGCATAACTATGTTAATCGCTATATTTTAGTGCTATTAATACCTTATATTCTTGTAGTGGTTCAAATCAAGCAATCTCCAGGATACCAAAGGAAACAACAAAGTAACCTAGAGAATCGTCGATGTGATCAAAACATATCCATACTTGTTAAAAGAGCCACTTGTTTACTTTAGAGTATCGATACTTGTTCAAATCTAACAACAAAGTAACCTAGAGAATCGTCGATGCCATCAATAAGAGTAAACGAGATAATTATTAGTCTCACAGTTTACAAAGCTGAACTTTATGTATTTTATTTACTTTCTTCTCTTATAACCTGGCCACCAGAGAATTTAGAATAAGAAATTCACCTGAACTTCATTTATGTTTTAGAATGGTACTTTCCAAATATGCAAGATAGGTAGTCTCTGTAGTAATCATCCTCCGTCGTTACATCCCAACTCTCATCGTATTTGCTTTGCTTCTCTTTTTTTCATTCTCAGCCGCTGCCTCTTATAACAGTTTTGGTATGAACCCGCAAATAAACTCTTTAACATTTTTCGATCTATATGACATATATAGTCTTGTTCTTCTATTTTTAAAGTATAATTATGGTTTGAATTGAATTCGAAACAAAATGTTTTCTGTTTAAGATATGAAGAATGAAAAAGTAAAAAAAAACCATCTTCGTTGTTCTTCTTGCCTATTTACTAGAGAGTGATTTAACTTTGCTGTTAAACCAGGTCGAGGGCTTGTACCGGTGAGCAAGAAGACAGATGAGTCGAGCTTACCGGGTCAGATCATAGATCAGAAGCGGTAAGGCGGGTTCCGTCGAAGTGTATATCAAAGTGTGGGACGTGTGAGCGTAAAGCAGTTTAATTTCGATTCAACCAGGTCAGATTACGCCATAGGAGTATTTCCCGGAAGCTTGGCGCTGTAAGTGTGGTGACAAACTCTGAATGCCCTAAAAACAAAACAAAGAGCTTCATGACCTAACTTAGTTCTTAAACAATTCGTGAACTTTTTTTTATAATATATTTATGCAATGCAACAGTTGTTAACTGAATTTCATCATGTTTCGTTTTCTCACTAGTCCTAACTGAAGATGCAGATTTTGGATGTTTCATGTTTCTCACTAATCCTAATTGAAGATGCAAATTCTGGAACAACATTTCATAACACTAATACTGTTAATAGTTTCATACAGCGAAGCATTTTCTTTGGTGAGGGGCACAATTTCAATTTTCGAATTCACGTTTGAGGTTCCAAAATTACGTTAATACCGTAAAAACTATTATAATAACATTTAGATTAAAAATCATAAGGTTAATAACATGATGATACTAACAGCATTTGATTTGTTTTCATTTCGTGTTATTTACAATCTATAAATATTTAAAAGAATCTTCTAAAACATTTTTACTGTACACAGGGCCGGCGATAGGGAGGTGCAAGAGGTGCTTTTGCACCGGGTCAAATTATTTTGGGAAAAAATTATAAGGTTTTAAGGTCCTTAATGTTTAATATTTTGACAAACAAATCCCCAAATTTCAAAAATCTACAAATAAGACCTTTGAAATATGTAAAAAAAAAAAAAATTGGCACCGGATTTAAGGAAAACTTACGCCGACCCTGACTGTATATTATTTGGCACTTTTTTTTTTTTGCTTTTACAATAAAGTTGGTTAAAGTTTAAGATTTATCCGAGTAGAAAAGATAGTTACTTCTGCCATTTTCTTATTGGATATATAGTATTATAGTAAGTCTTTCTATCATAAAGTAAAAAATAATTACCCCTATAAAAAGAGTCTTGTTAGATCAAGGTTCTTGAAAACAATGTAGAGGACTTGGAAATTTGATTTCCTAATTTGAATGAAAAAACATAAGTTTCCTCTAAGCTCCAAGGAGTACGGGGAAACCATCCCTCTATTACACAAGGTTGCACCGTAATCATCATCAGAGTTGGCGAACACCACCAATGTGGACTAATGAATTCTATAACTTCAGCAACTCAATATACGTTGAGTTTTTTTCTAGAAGCTTGTGTTCGATAGGTTACGTACTTACTGATGTTACAGAAGCGTCAATTGTGAATATAACTATTGGAGGACATGGTTCCGGTGAAAGCACTCGTGTTGTCTGTTAGGGATGGACCCACACCCTTAAACAAAAGGCTCGACCCATTAAAGGCCCAAATAAACTTCCTAGGAAGGAAGGGTATTTTGGTCTTCTTAGGGAACAAACCGACACAGTTCCCCACAAATACGGACATACAACATACGTAAAAGGGGATTGGCAGAAATTAGGAGAAAAGACGAGTTATAAGCACTGATTCGATCGTTCAAAGCCTTGAATCGACGAGTTCGCAATTCGCCCTTCACCTTACTCTTCGTTATTTTAGCTCGTCCAGTTCGCTTTGTAGCCCGTCCTTTTGTGCCCCGACACCGATTAATAAAGATTTTTTCGACCCCCATTTTGCCTAACTAAACATTTTAATTGTGACCGATCTTACCATCAACAATTTGGCGCGCCAGGTAGGGGAAATCAAGTCGAAATCTTCTTTAAGAATTTGAAGAATAGATCTACTATAATTGGACGAGATGACTGGAACTATGAACGAAGGACACAAAGAAGCCGAGTCGTCGGGTGGAACGATAACCCCAGGAACGGATCAGACAGAGCCTACGATCCTTCCAACCCCGGACGCTCCAAGAAAGACCGTCACAGTCGAGAGCCCAGAGACATTTGTCATCGCGACAAACCTGGCGAGTCCACCGAGCACAGCGGTGACGCAGAATCCTGAAAAACTTGTCCTGCAGAACAATCAGCCCATCTCTAGCATCGATGAGCTATTTCGTGGAATATATACACGCCTTGATCAGCAGGAACAGCGAACTAACACTTGTTTGGACGCACTAACCACGGCGCAGGCCAGATCTTAGGAAGAAATAAACTACATCAATACAACTCGACCAAACCTAGCAAGTTCCAGCATTGTTGGGATAACCGGAAGACCACAACTGTAGATCGGCAACTTGGACCCCCGCCCTATAGGACGAGCAAAGCACCGGAGGTAGACCTCGTGCTGGAGGCAACACAACGAACACCATTCTCCAGAAGGCTGGCGACGACGCCAGTACCGCGAGCGGTCAACCTAGGCTGGGCTATTACGATGGTACCCCTGACCCACGAGACTTTCTGCGCACCTTTGGGGTATCCCTCGGCCCTCTGCAGTTCATCCCGGAAGAGTACGATGCCGGAGCATGTCAGATCTTCGCCGAGCATCTGACTGGCACCACCCTCAGTTGGTTTTCGCGGCTCCCTTATGGGTCTATTGATAGCATAAAAGACCTAATAACCGAATTTCTGAAGCAGTTCTCGGTTCTAATGGAAAACAAAAACTTTCACGCCCACCTTTATGCCCTGACACAGGAACGTCAGGAATCGATTTGGTCTTTCATATGGCGGTTCAAAGAGGTCGTCGTCAACGTTTCGATCCCGGATGTCGCGGCAATCGTCGCGCTCCGAAACGCCTTATGGTATGAGTCCCGTTTCAAGGAAGAACTGTCCTTGACACACGTGGAAACCATAGCCGACGCATTGCTCCGAGCAGCGAAGCATATTGAGCTCGAAGAGGAGAAGGTTGTCAACGCTAAGAAGCACGCAGCGGTTTTCGCTGCGACTAAGGAGCCAACGATCGTAGCTCCTAAAGTCGAACACACCGAGCCTCGGCATCATTTCACTCGGAATCAAGATCGGACCGCCGGACCTTCGCGATCGGCGACGACGTCCAACATAAATAACCATGGAACGTCTACGTCAGAAGAGAAGGAGGGGAAAGCAGTGCGACCCAGTACTGCGATTACCATCAAAGCTCCACTCACGCGACCGAGGAGTGCCGCTATCTCTAAACGATCTTGATGGAACGATATAAAAAGGGCGCAATAGTGGTGGACTCTGACAAAAGCAAGATGCCCCGGCCCGGGAAAAACAATCCTAAGCGAGGAGAAACTGCTGCCCAGAAGTTCGAAAGCAAAGACTCCAAGATTCTCGACGACCAAAGTGAGGACGAACTGGGGATGCCGGACGACGTCACCCATGAGAAGCGCCCTTGCACCAATCGAAAGCTTGATCAAAACCCACCACAGCCCAGGCGACAGATAAATATGATTATGGGTGGGTTAGCCGGATGCAACGACTCAGTTAGGACAATTAGGGACTACACCAGGAAAGCCGAGATGAACAGGTCTTGGCCATCAAGAGTTGATTCCCCGAACACGCCGAGAACCTTCGACAATAGTGATCTAGAAGGACTAGATCTGCCGCACAACGACCCGCTGGTCGTCGAGCTCCTCATAAGCGAAAGCCAAGTCACAAGAATCCTGATCGACACCGGCAACTCGGTGAATGTGATCTTCAAAAATGTCTTAGCTCAAATGGAAGTAAGCGAAAGCGACATCATACCGGAGTGCCGCTCGTTAACAGGATTCGAAGGGGATTCCCTTATGAGAATTGGCAACATAAACCTACCGATCTTCATTGGGGGAACAGCTCGGTATTTTCGGTTCGCTGTCATTGATAAGCCCACCATCTATAACGTAATCCTGGGAACCCTGTGGCTCCACAAGATGCGCACAGTTCCATCCACGTATCATCAGTGCGTCAAGTTCTCGACCCCAAAGGGCGTATATACACTGCATGGTAACCAACAGAGTGCGAAGGCTTGCTTTTTGATTGAACACAAGATGCGCACGACGAAAAAATTATAGCAATCAAAGCAGCGAGTCAGCGACGATAGCTCGTCACCGACCAATGGGAAGCCGACTCCAATCCAACAGGGCGTCACTGCAACAGAAGAAATAAACCTCGTTGAGACCGGTACGAAGCGGTGAGTTAATATCGGAACGGAGATAACTTTGGTCATGCGAGACAAACTGATCCTTTTCCTCAAAACCAACATTGCAATGTTCGCATGGACAATGGCCGATATGAAGGGAATCGACCCAACTGTTACGACTCACGAGCTCAACGCCCACCCAACGCACAAACCGGTCAAGCAGAAACGACGGAAGCTAGGTCCGGAAAGGTCACAAGCAGTAAACAACGAAGTAGACAAGCTCCTCAGCGGCGGGTCCATAACAGAAGTAAAATACCCAGAATGGCTAGCTAACCCGGTGGTCGTCAAAAAGAAAAACGGAAAATAGGTAGTTTGCGTGCACTTTACCGACCTCAACAAAGCCTGCCCAAAGGACAATTTTCCATTACCACGGATCGATCAACTCGTTGAAGCAAGTGCGGGAAACGAACTGCTAACTTTCATAGACACCTTTTCGGGGTATAACCATATCCTAATGCACAAGGACGAACGAGAAAAAACGTCATTTATCAATGACAGGGGAACCTATTGCTATAAGGTTATGCCCTTCGGCTTAAAGAACACAGAGGCAAGTTACCAGCGGCTGGTCAACAAAATGTTCGCTGAGCAACTCGGTAGAACCATGGAAGTGTACATAGACGACATGCTCGTCAATGCTTCGACACCTTGAACAAGTACGGAATGAAGTTGAACCCGACAAAGTGCACCTTCGCTGTCAAATCAGGAGAATTTCTTGGATATCTAGTAACTCGCGAGGAATAGAGGCAAATCTGACACAGATCAAGGCGATCATAGACCTACCGACACCAAGAAATGAAAGGGAAGTACAGCGGCTGACTGGACGTATCGCCGCTCTAAACCGCTTTATATCTAGGTCGACGGACAAGTGCTTGCCGTTTTACAATCTCCTCAAGGCCAAAGGAAAGTTCGAGTGGAACGAAGCTTGCCATGACGCGTTCAGCAAATTGAAAAGTTACTTGTCAACACCCGGGATACTCGCAAAACCGGAACTCGGCGAGGTCTCGCTCCTGTACATCGCGGTCTCAGCATCAGCCATCAGCGGAGTACTCGTCAAGGACGACCGTAGAGAACAATGACCTATCTTCTATATAAGCAAATCTCTTGATGACCCCGAGACTCGCTACCCGACAGTCGTCACCGTGACAAGAAAACTCTGACCGTACTTCAAATCACACACGATTGCCATCCTGTCCAACCAACCTTTACGGTCTATCCTGCACAGTCCGAGCCAGTCCGGGAGATTAACCAAGTGGGCAATCGAGCTTAGCGAGTATGATAGCGTTTCATAGATAAAAAAAAAAGGCATTGACTAAACCATCATCAATCAAGGCATTTCAAAAAGCAACAAATGGGGAATCCCAAGGGTTCAAAAGGGGCGCCGACCTCCCAAAATACGATGATACCGTACATAAAACAAAAAAAACTAAGGGAGCCGACCCTTGAACACGGCAGTTCACAGCTTGTAATAATTTAGTTTTGGGAGCTGATCCCAACACAGCTACGACCTTCTTGAACCAACCCGATGAGCGGAGAATCCCCTCGTTCCTGGGCAGCAACTTCCCCGGTTTGCTCCTCACCCGCCCCCTCGTTCTCCTCTTGGTCGCTATCTTCCCCCTGCACTTCCACTCGTTCACTCGCTGAAGCCCTCGCTGCCAAGGTAAACGCCTGCGCCTTGGTCGACTGCCCTTCCTCTTCACACTCATGCCGACCTTCTTCGTAGCCCGATGACATATTCAAGTTGTTGTCGTTGATATTTGGAATGAAGAACTGCACAACTTCTCCCTTAAGCTGAGGGACCACACTATCAACCCTCTCCATGACCCCATCAGCGAGAAGAGCGATCTGACCATCCACGACGAGTGCCTCCAGCATACACTTATTCCCGACGGCCTGGTTGTACTCCAGAAACTTCGAACGAGAAGCCTCGTACGCATCCGCGTAACTCTTCTGTTTTGACAGGAGCCTCTGAGCAAGACCGGCAAGATGGCGATAGGCAGCAATTTTCATGTAGTTGCCATACTCATCTCGCCGATCCTGCAACCTTTTCGTCTTCGACTCCAGCGCCGCCTTCAGGTCATCGTGTGACAACTCAGCAATCTCAAGTTTGGTGCGAAGATCATCCCTCTCGGCTGCCAGCCCGCTGTAACTGCGCTCAAAATTCATGGCATGTTCCTTCAGCTTCCGATTCGAGCTTAAGACCATCGTCAGTTGCTCTGTGAGCCAGTTGACTTTGTCGGCAGAAGGATCGGAACGCTTAGCCGCAGCCACCAAATCACGGATGTCGCGCTCATAACGAGAAACCGCCCGATTCATTGCCGCAATAAGCTGCAAAACGAAAAGAAAAGGGGGGGGGGGTCAAATGATGAAACGGCTGAGGTCGTATAATAACCACGAAAAAAGTAAGCAAACCTCAAAGGACGTCCTCGCAATGTCAATGACCGAATCCTTCTCCTTTAGTCGGTCAACCGGTATGAGACTCCCTGTACCGAAGTCGGTTGGGAAAGCACGAGTTGCGGTGGAGTAGCGGAAATCCCACTCGTAGCTTCCCTGTTTCTGCCTCTTCGCTGATTCCGGAGCAGACGAGCTTGTAATACCCTTCCTCTTCTGAGGAGTACTCGCTCCAGCCCACTCCACCGCGTCTGGACGGCCAGAAGTTTCTTTTCTTTTCTCAGTCTCAGTCGGCTCGACCTGACGCTTCGACAAGGCAGACGGGACTATGGCTTTCTTCCCCGCACGTGCCTCGGGAAGAGGGTCGCCTGCGACGAAACAGCCCTATTCCCCGTCAAAGGCTCGGGCAGTGGATCATCAGAACGCTCGCGCAGAGGAGGTGAGCCGGAAGGCGGATTGGACGACTCCCCGATAGGTCGTCCCAGACGAGCAGAAACGTTGGGAACTTCCAAGTTTAAACGCCCCATCCCTGCTAGTCACGCAGATCGTCAAATACTTACTTGTTGGTACTGAAGTTTTTACTTTAGGTTTTGAAACCTTTGTTTTGGACGATGAAGTGCCCCTCGCCAATGTCTATCCGGTCTCTTGACTCGATCCCGGCCAAACGTAAGGGCCGACCGATCTAATCTTATCTATCTCGGCACGAAAAAGCAGGAGGATATGGAAGTAGACACCTCGGCACAGAAACTACAAAAAGAAAGGAAAGTTAAGTACCAAACCAAAAAATTAAAGACGAGGAAGTTACAAAGTAGATCAGCTACCGGGTGAAAGATTCCACCCAGAAGTTAAGGGAATTGAAGGGTCTTCGACGACCCCCGGAACGTAATAGACGCCCGACGATTAAGTTAAGGGAATTAAGGGAAGCCGGCCCAGTTGTATGTTTTTCCCTTCGTCCCCTCGACGAGTATTGGCCCCCTCGAACCAACGTAATAGACACCCGACGATTTATGCTTATTTATGGGAATAAGTCGAGTAAGCTACTCGAAGTGTTCCACCGAAAGGTCGATCCCCACTGCCTCGGCTAAGATAGAGATACCGACTGCATTCCGGAAGGTTGCCATTGCGAATTGGGATATCGCCATCCGGCGATTCGCCAAGTAAGACATCAGAAAGGCAGGGTGGGGAAAGGTGATCGCACACTCGGTGAAAAGCTTCTCCGAAAGACAGATATAACCATCTGGAACATCCGAGGGACGTTGACTCTCGTCCGGAATAATAATAGGCGGAAGATGATTTAAGCCGCCGAGCCTAACCGCTCTTTTTGCCGATTCAAGCTTGATAGTGGTCCGAGGAACGTGCAAGAGAATATGCTCCCTAGAACCATGAGTAATAACCAGCAACGAACGACGATACAATTTTCAGGAACACCCGAGTCATCTAAGTTCTCGTCTATCAGAGAGGGAATCGCGCAGGGGAGACGAGACGAACTTGTAGTCGTCGTATGGGAGAAAGCTCGGCGTTGAAGCTCGGCGTTGAAGCTCAGCGAGCGAGGTAGGGTCGGAAGACGTGTTAGAGAGAGAACTTGTCGACGATTTTCGCCCACTGCGATTCAATCTATTGACATCATCATAGTCTGAAGAGATCGCTTGCCGGAGATGACTTGCGGCGGAGGAATCAGAGGAAATCGATCCGGGGGAAGACATCAAAGACAAGAAAAAGGGAAGAACGACCTTAAGAAAGGGAAGAGAAATGTACCTGATGACCCGAAAACAGGAGATGACTCGTAGACAAGATGAGGAAAATGAAGGAAGAAGAGGAGTATTTATAGGGGAGGAAGGGAGACCCCTGAGGCGTAATCATTACAACACGCGTTTGGTGACGGTACGACTTCCGGATTTCACGCGCGAGGAGAACCGCAGGCAACGATTCCACCTGTAGCATCAATAACCGAGGAATCTCACGCGCAATCTTTCACCTCCTCAGATCTCGTCCAGATTTACCGACCTTCGAAGAGAGTTCTCCGCCTAAAGACTACGAACTGAA
>NC_025685.1:11110155-11139231 GCF_000633955.1 Camelina sativa | reverse complement strand
GGGGGGGGTGGGGTGGGGTGGGGGAATACTGTTAGGGGTGGATCCACACCCTTAACAAAAAGCTCGGCCCATTAAAGGTCCAAATAAACTTCCTAGGAAAGAAGGGTATTTTGGTCTTCTTAGGGAACGAACCGACACAGTTCCCCATAAATACGGACGTACAGCGTACGTAAAAGGGGATTGGCAGAAATTAGGAGAAAAGACGAGTTATAAGCACTGATTCGATCGTTCGAAGCCTTGAATCGACGAGTTCGCAACTCGTCCTTCACCTTACTCTTCATTATTTTAGCTCGTCCAGTTCGCTTTGTAGCCCGTCCTTTTGTGTCCCGCCATTTTGCCTAACTAAACATTCTAATTGTGACTGATCTTAGCATCAACATTGTCTCTTTAAGCTGGTATGGACATTTTAAGTTGGTATTATTAAAGTGAATACGTGATTCATGATTGGAAGAATGTGGTGTTCAATTTCAAACATAAGACAAAAGCAAGATCAATATTATAATGTTCCCGATATATGTGAGAAAAATGGATCTATAAGATTACCACTTTTTCTTATATATAAACTTATAATTTTATATAAAACAAAAACTTACAAACACCAAATAGTTGTTTAACCATCCACCCTTAGAGGTTCCATTTCATCCTGTATAATATATACCTTTACCGAAAGACATTACTCTGAAAAACACACTTAACTTTCTCCAAGTTCTAATTTGGCCCCTTAACTCTTTTCGCCAATATTTCCTATACTTTTTTTATCTTTTTTATTCATTATTTTTACTGTAAAATTGGGATGTCCATCGGCATGTCCATTTAGACATGGACATATTTTGGACTATTGTCCATTATGGACCGTCCAAATATAGCCCAAAAACATAATCGTCCACACGGACACACCCATTGGTCGGTGGACAGGCAATTGACAGATACTTTTACATGTTTTTTTTAACATAACCACCTTATTTCAGTTTCCTAAACCTAAACAAAAAACCTCCTCACCGAGACTCGCTTATGGACGTCATCCTCCTTCGTTACATCCCAACTCTCATTGTATTTGCTTTGCTTCTCCTTTTTTCATCCTCAGGCTCCGCCTCTTATCACAGTTTTGAATTCGAAACAAAATATTTTTCTGCTTAAGATATGAAGAATGAAAGGAAAACAAAACCATCTTCGTTGCTCTTCTTGCATATTTACTAAAGATTAATTTAACTTTGTTGTTAAACAAGGTCGAGGGCTTGAACCTGTGACATCTTGGTTTGCTGAGATGTTTAAAAGAATTGATTTGACCATCTATTTCACTAAAGTGCAATTATCATTTTGGTTAAAGATCTTGAGAGAACTTCAGAGTTAAGCGTGTTTGAGCTTGACTAGTTTCAAGATGGGTGACCTTCCGAGAAGTGAATGTTGGAACTGTGCGAGTGAGGACAAAACACATGGAAAGATCATGTGGTTAGTTGTAGGGACGATAACAATCTTTAAAGCCTCCCGAACGTAGCAAACTAACCGTGAGATATGGATGGGCTCAGGCCTAATGAGAGGATGTGAGGCTCATTAAGAAAGGTGGACCCATGGACTAGGAGTGGACATCAAGCCCACTAAGAGATGGCGGTCGGGCATTACAGGACCGATGAGCAAGGAGATAGATCGTAGATCATAAGCAGTTAGATGGGTTCCCGCTAAAGTGTATATCAAAGTGTGGGACGTGTGAGCTGTGCAAAGCAGTTTACATTCTGATTAAATACGCATATACGCCATTGGAGTATTTCCCGGAAGCTTGGCGCTACAAGTGTGGCGACAAAATCATCATGCCCTAAAAACAAAACAAAGAGCTTCATGACCTAACTTAGTTCTTAAACAATTTGTGAACTTTTTTTATAATATTTGTATGCAATGCAACAATTGTTAGTTGAATCTCCCCATGTTTTGTTTTTCTCACTAATCCTAATTGAAGATGCAGATTCTAGATGTTTCATTTTTCTCACTAATCCTAATTGAAGATGCAAATTCTGGAACAACTCGCTGTGTGGAATACGAAGCTGCATCGGATCACAGACACTTGTGTTGCTGACAAGGATGTGTGAGCTGATGTGTCAAACCATGAGTGGATGGATGAAAAGTCAAGGACTATTGGTGTATTTATGACTATGTAAGAAGGCAATGTTGGATGTGAAGATTCAAGAAATATTCTTCACATCAACAAAGTAAAGGAGAAAAACTAGAAGAACAAGTTCTAGAATCTGCATCTAGGTTTAAGGACTATCCTTGTAAAAGATCCTAAACATAGATGTAGATTCTAGAACTTCTTTCCTTTGTTGATGTGAAGAATATTTCTTGAATTTTCACATCCAACATTGCCTTCTTACTTCCTCACAAATACGGCAATAGTATTTGACTTGTCATTCATCCGCTCATGCTTTGACACATCAGCTCACACATTCATTTCATCAAAGCATGCGTTTGTGATCAAATGCAGCTTCCTATTCCACACATCGAGCTGTTCTAGAATATGCATCTTCACTAACCATTTTTTTCAAATAATCTGATCAAACTGTTTTTTAAAAACATTTTTAAGAACAAGATCAAGAATTATAATGATTTGTGTTAATGTCAATCTATGTGCATATGGTCCAGATATAAATTTGGTAGAATGCTAGTATGTTATATTAACAATTTTTTCTTTATAAATAGTTGGCTTGAGGCTTCTTTTGTTGTAGTAAGTTTTAATATGATCATAGCTGTTTTAACAAAAAGAAAAATGTGATAAACTTACTTTTTTTGCTTTTGATTTTCTTATTTTAAAATATTTAATTTCTTGTTAATATTCATTTTAAAATGAGTTAAATTCAAAAATGATTTCATTCTAGATATGTAGTTTCGTTAGTATAGTAAAACCATTGTAGTCTTATGTCCCAAGTATGGTTGTTTTGTTCATTCATGTTTTCGTAGTTGAAAACTTAGACTGAAAATATTAGAAACTTGCATATGATCATAATTCAGCATTAAAATGATTTTTTGGTTAGTGTCAATTTATGTAGGAGATCAACAATCAATTTTAGAAGTTAACTCTCAAATAATTTTGGTTGATCCAATGTAATGAGATAACTAAATTAAAGTAAACGTGTGAAAACAAAATTCACACGACAATGTCACAAAGTAGAACACATTCGAAGTTAGCCTCGTCTTTACACTAAGCAAGGCCCATTGCCACAAAGTTATACAAATATTTAAATTAAATGTGCATTGTTAAGTTTATGAAAATCAAAACCTTTTTGTTTTAATACACTATATAGCAACTCTTTTTTAGTCAGAGTTATTTTGATATTTCCCTTGTAATGGATAGAAAATATGTTATATTTCTTTTCAGAAGGTACAAAATCATGACAGTAAAACAAAACTTTTAGTCAAAGATTTTTCTAATTAATACTTTAAGGGGGTGTTAGTAAATCATGTCAAAGGACAGAATCTATATTAACATTTTTTAAGTACATTTTGTGTTATCCCCTTGAAGTTTAACTTATTTAATTTGTTTTTTTTTTCGCAACATTAACCCCTTCAGATTTTCCTAAAATAACATTTCTACTTAATTAATTCCTACAGATTTTCCTAAACTAACATTTCGAATTAACTCAATTAATGGAACTATAGGAATGGTTCAAATTTATTAATGCTTATTGTCATATACAACATGACACCATCATTTAAGAGATCAAGAATAAATGCTCAAAACTTATTTAATACATCTTTATGATATGTTTAATGTAAATCGATCCACTTTGAGAAATAAAAGATTACAACCTCAAAGATTATTATGACGTAGATAACGTCCTTAAACACGAGAACCAAAATTAAGGAAATCACATTTTAGCAAATATATAACTTTGTAAGCAAGAAATACATTTATTTCTGTACATATCTCCTTTAGAAACTAAATATAGTTCTGCAATATTCTCATAACTCCATTAGACATACAGAAAAATCTCGTGTTTATTGCTAAGGATCGTTTGACACCTTGCTCAGCAAGCATTTATTCAATTATAAATATCAACTTCAAAAGAGAAACACAACACTCACAACCAAAACCTACATCCGCATAGCTAAACACAAGATGGTAAACCTTTTGCATTAATTCAAAATTGCCATATATATTTTTAGATTTTTTGCTTGCTTACCAATATATTCTCCATCTCATATCACATCTAATTTTATCATCTTCAAAGGACTATATAAATAATGTCTCAATAGCAATACAAAAATGCATCAATTCATACACTTGAAGTAACCTTCCCGGTTGAGACACTTGATTTGGTTTTGGCGATAAACAGGTGCATCTTTATTCTTTTATTAATTTATTGGTACAAAATGTTTATGCTTTCTTTATTTCATCTCTAATACCCTTCTTTTCTTATCTTAGATGGTTTAAAATCTATTTATTTGAAAAAAAAGAAGATTTGGTTTCACGTGAACATGCAACCTTCCAGTTAGTGGATAATCAAAATTTTTTTTGTTTGATTTATTTCATATCTAAACTTATTTTTTGTTTTGGACTCCATGTAGTTATGTACTTATGTCACAAATGCATGTTGAGAAAGAAACCAATCTGAGTTTAGCACATGGTGAGCTGCTCACCTTTCTAGGTATCCTCTTTATATTTATTATTATATATATACTATTCTTTTGCACTTACCAAGCTTTTCGGTTTTTGGTACACCCCAGAATTTTGCTTTGATCCATTTGTATATCTTTTCAAACAATTGGGAGCCTACGTTGAGGCCACAAAGGAGGAAAATATGTTGGAGGAGGAGAAAAGAAAGAGATGAGTTTGGCGAAGTTGTTCAAAGTTTTTGTTGAATGATAATTGTTTAATTGATTCCAAAGTAACTATTAAATGCTCTATGTACTTTGTAATGATTTAATAGAATAATATGTGAGCATGATAATCATGTAATTATATGATAATTTAGGATTCTTTTTCTTGTAACTAGACTAATATTTTATTGTATATGTATTAGCGGGTTGAATATAAAAATAGTAAATAAAATTGATTTAATTACGACTGTAAAAAACAAATTATTTTGTGTGGTATACGGGTGAAATCCTAGAATTAGCATTCAAAATACAATTATACAATATAAATACAAAAAAAAAAAAGAAAAAAATAATAAATAAATAAAATTTAAAAATTTTAGTTAGAAATTGTTCGGCGGTGTACGGCAGGTTAAAATCTAGTAATATTCAAACATTTTGTAACCACCAAACTAAATTATTTACTAGCTAATAAATACGGGTTGCCTTCCCTGTGCCCGATCATCTTCTTTTCCTCCTTCTTCATCATCCCTCAAATTCATTTTCTTTTCTCCTTCTCCATCATCCCTCATATTCATCTTCTTTTCTCCTTATTCATCATCCCTCATATTCATCTTCTTTTTTCTTCAACATCCTCTATTACATGCATCCAATATGGTTCCTTCAGAGTTGAACCTCATTCGGGAGATTGTAGGGACAATAGGTTAGTTCTGACTCACAAATTCTTAACAATTATGTCCCTCATTTTCTGTTGTCTGCTGAATTTTTTTTGTTTTTTACTTGGAATGATCCTGCTTGCAGGAAACGTCTGTGCTCTCAGTCTATTCTTGTCCCCTACGTAAGTTTTACCTTTATTAAAACTATAATCTTCTTAAAATCTTGAATTCTAACCGATCGCTTTATTAGAAGTATATATATATATATATATATATATATATATATATATATATTCTCTTAGAGAAGTTTTTTCCAAACTTATGCCTTTTGTTTTCGTTATAAATATTTTTCATATTACAATTATCTGATTTCCTTTGGGATAGTGAAAAAGAAATCCGTCGAAGAATACTCCCCAATGCCATACTTGGCAGCTTTGATGAATTATTTGGTTCGTATGCTTTATGCCCTTTCTATGGTGCACCATGATAGTGCATTACTCGCTTTGCTCAGTGGTATAGGGATCGTCACAAATATTGTTTTCCTAGTTATATTTTTCATGTTTTGTGGGTACAAAAAAAACGGCTGATTATAACTGCTATTTTAGTCGTTGAACTCGCTTTTGTAGCTGTCCTTGCTACAATAGCACTGACTCTCCAACACTCAACGTCCCAGACGACATTGAGCGTTGGAATAGTCTCATGCATCTTTAACACATTAATGTATGTGTCTCCTCTATCTATTATGGTAAGGGAGTTTTGAATTCATCTTGGACCAAATTATTGTATGCGTTTTAATTTGAACTAATCAATTTGTTTTGTTTTGGTTTTGGAGAAAATGGTGATAGAAACTAAAAGTGTGGAATTCATGCCATTTTGTCTGTCTCTAGCTGGTTTACTTAATGCTTCCGCTTGGACAGCTTACGGATTTCTTCCGTTCGACCGTACATGGCGGTGAAGTTCTTGTTTTTCCAAAATTATGAACAAAATTTTTTATATGTTTCTACATAACTGATTTTCTGTAATGATATCTTGTAGATACCAAACGGAATAGGCTGCGCACTTTGATTGGTCCAGTTGATCTTATACGGTGTTTACTACAAGTCGACCAAAAAACTGATGGCGGAAAGGCAGTGTTTGATTGTGGTGTAGGACGTCTCATCTCGTAATAGTTGGGCTTCTTCGTTGGTTTTAGGCTTTATCACGTTTTGAATAAATGCTTCATTGGGTTTTATGTTTGATTATTATTAAGAAGAGATCAGGATTAGGAGCTATAGTGTTTATCTCTTCCTTGGTTTTTAGATTTGAATTCCTTTGAGATCCCAAAATGACGTTTTACTGTACAAACTATTTAATCATACTAATATTGATTTGGAAATACGTTTTTAATTTAACCTTAAAAAGTGTAAATAATCACATCAAAATTAATGCCATTAGGATTAAAAAATCGTAAGGTTAATAACCTGATGAAACTAATAGCATCTGATTTGTTTGGATTCAATGGGTTTCGGGCTTACTCATGATAAAGCGTCAACTGTGAATCTATATGCGATTATTGTGAATATACCACTATTGGAGAACATGGTTCTGGTGAAAGCACTCTTGCTATTTCACTAAGCTGGTATGAACATTCTAAGCTGGTATGATTAAAGTGAAAGCTAGTTGCATGCTTTGTTAGATCTCAAAGCATGTTTAATCCCACTGAAATTAAATGAATTTACATGAGTTTGTAATGTTTGATGAAGCAAATCAATGGATGACAAGTTCACATTCTTACATATTTTTTTAATATGAGAAAGTAAAAGTTAACCAAAAAATAAGCAAAACATATGATAAATATAAGCAAAATATTAAGTAAAATACTTTACAAATGTGTTTTATAACAAATAAAATACTCTCAGAATGTCATACCATCTCTTTTTATTGTCAAATTAAGATTTTGGTAGCAATTCACTTTCATGAATCAGTTCAACCAATAAAATTTCAGTATATTGCCACGAAAAGATTAAGAATCATCAGGCACCTCAATACCACTGATTCTTGATCTCATATTCTATAAGTTTATTGCCTTGTATTACCAAAAAATGATCGAATTTCTACCGCATATATCTTAGGAAAATGGTAGGAAACAAAGATTTACTTCTATTTTCCTACGAATTTTTTTTTTCTAGGAATTATCTCGTAAAAAAACATAAACGATAAGAATTTCGTAGAAATTTCCTATGAAAAGAGTTCACAAGAAGTTTCGTAGGTAATATCGTCGGAACCAAGAAAGGAAAATATGACCATTTTTCTTCGAAAATATTTATGGGAAACAATTCCCTTCAATTTTCCTAGCAAATATTTATTTTGCATGTTTCTGCCTTATAATTTCCTTATATTTTTCTACCAACTGTTTTAATATTAATATGCAGATATATTAAATAATTATTGTCTCGCGGTGTACCGCATTTTAGTTCCTAATCAATATGTATACTAGATCCATTAATTAATTGTTAATTTATAAGTTATAAAAAACATTATTTTTGAAATAAAATTCTCATTTTTACCAGAACATTTCATAACATCGGTCATTCACCACCGTCAAACGCCTATTTTCAACGGCACATCGAAGGATTTTTTTCGGTGAGGGGCATGATTTGAATTCTCCAATTCACGTTTGAGATCCCAAAATTATGTTCTACTGTACAAACTATTAATCATACTAATATTGATTTGGAAATACGTTTTTAATTTAACCGTTAAAAGTGTAAATAGTTACATCAAAATGCCATTAGGATTAAAAATCATAAGGTTAAATAACACAATGAAACTAATACCATTTGATTTGTTTAGGTTCCATGGGTTTCGTACTTACTGATGTTACAGTAGCGTCAATCACTCAATTGTGAATCCATATGCGATTATTGTGAGCATATCTATTAAATGACATGGTTCCGGTGGAATCACTCATGCTATCTCACTAAGCTGGTATGAACATTTGAAAGCTGGTATTATTAAAATGAATACATGATTGGAAGAATGTGATGTTCAATTTCAAACATAGGACAAAAGCAAGATCAGCATTTTGATGTTCCCAATATATGTGGGGAAAATGGACCCATCAGATTACCACTTTTTTATATATATAAACTTTTAAAAAATTACAAACACCAAAGAGTTGTTTAACCAGCCACCCTTAGAGGGCCCATTTCATCCTATATTATATATACCTTTACCAAAAGACATTACTGAAAAACACCCTTAACTTTCTCCAAGTTCTAATTCGGCCCCTTAAATCTTAAAACTACTACTCATCCCTTCATATCCTATATCTGTTATTCCTCTCGGCAGCAACAGCAAGAAGCCTTGAGACACCTTGTGTCCACATTTCATACTCTCTCTGGCTCTTGCACTCAAATTCTACAATCCCTCTCGGAACTGTCTTTAACCCAAAGTATCTCAAATCCTCTGCTCCTTCCAGCAAATGGCGGCCTGGCCAAGCCGGAATATTTTTGATCACATCAATCACAACATCTGAAATAATTTATAAGAAGAAGAAGAAAAGGTTAGGGCCATTAGGCAAAGAAAATGTAACATAGAGTCTTGATATTCACATTTCAAAAGAAAGACAACAAGAAAAAGAAAAAAAGTTAAAGATGGCGTCTCCTTTTGTTTGTTCTGAACTTCTGATCCTCTGATCACTTTAGTCCCAAAACCCTTTTGCTTTTCTTTTTTTCTTTTCTTCTCAAATCCCCAAAATTCAATTTAGACCCACATCAAAGTTTAAATTCTGATACTATTGATAGTATTAGTAGATAGAGGCAAAGCTAAAGTATCCATCTTTAGTTATGTCACTTTAGTACTACTGTATGAGAATATCAAACTAATCCTGTCTTTGAACTGATTAGAATCTTGAATGATGTTAAGGAGGGATAATACGGACACTTACTTTTATTCTTCTTTGTGAATGTCCCTCCAACATGCTTGCTCTTCATCTTCAACATAACCTTCATGTTCAATAACCAAATCAAAACCATAAGAATGATGCCAAGAAATGGTTTTAATCAGAGACTAAAGCAGATCAAATGACTTAATTGGTTTCTTTATGCTTATTTTCTCGTAGTTTCTTGGTCTATGAGATCTCTTTTTCTGTGTTCCTTTGTATTCTTTTAACAAGATCCACTAATTCGCCAATAATGTATCTTATTCTCTCTCTTTAATCTTTTTTTTTTCCTCTCTTCAAAGTTCATCAGATATAAAAAACTAGACAGTCGAGACACAAGAAAAGAAGGAATCTTACTTGATTAAGCCTGTTTATGTAAACTGAGACTATTTTCCAATGCAGATCACCTGCCAAAACCATAACACATTTTAGTTAGAAAAATTGATCCTAAGAAACAAACCATCACTTGAAACCAAAACAAGAGACGCAGTGCTAATAACATAGCGTATTCACCTTTGCGGGTGCGTTTAAGAAGTTGGCAACCACGAGCGAGCCATTCTCTGTTGCAATGTCCCAAGAAATTATCCTCAACTAGAAATTCTCCACTGTGACTGCTGTTCGAGCTGCCAATGCTGCCGTTACCATTACCATTAACATTGCTACAACCTCCAGGATTGATTCCTTTATCCATTGGAATAACTGATGCAATGTTCCACACCTCCTTCATCGCTCTCGCCTTCAATGTAGCCACTCCTCTCAAAGCTACACCAGAGACACAAGAAAATAAGACATTCAGTTTCTAAAAGACATTATTTCACCAAAATGTCAATGAACTGAGAACTAATTAAAACTTAGAAAGTACCTGTGGCAGCTCCAGCAGTTAACGTCATGATATCTCCAGCGGACCGAACATTAACAGCAGAGCTAACAACTGAAGCTAAATGATCCCTCTCAGCTCCCATAACTTCAGCAGCCTCAACACATTGAGCAGCCACAAGAGTTGCAGCAGAAGCAACAGCCATATCCGTTTTAGCCATATTCTCATCTTTCCCAGAGCTGGAAGAAGCAGCAGTTGCAGCCGCGATCGCAGCCACCGCTGCAGCCACACCAGCAACGGATACAGCAGCGTGTATCTGAGCATTTTGAGCCCTGGTCTCTTCCTTCTTTCTCTCCCTCCGATCTTTTATCCACCTTCCCACAGTCTTAGACTGTGTAGTTGTTGCAGTGATAGGTCCTGGAGTTGTCCCCGTTGAACGGAACTGAGCGTTGTAGTTGTTTGTAATGTTGTTTGATCGGCAAAATTGCTGCATACACAATTAAAGCAAAACAAAACGGATAAAACAAATGAAGCAAAAAACTAAATAAGGTAAAAACTCTAACAAGAAACCAAGATTGCTTTATATTAAAATACTTCAATAATTTAATAGTAATCACAAAAATCAAAGAATGTTTCATCGAAGTAACCAAAAACGAAGATTATATGATCTCTACGTAACGGTGAGGACCATAATTAAACAAGTATATTATCGTATCTTAAGAGTCATTAGCTGCAGAGATTAAAGAAGAGAACATAATGAAGAATGTTTTTTGAACCTTAATGTCGTCGACTTCATGAGGAGAAATCGGAGGACTGTCGGTTAAAGAACCATTGAGAGGACCGCTGCTGTGAGAAAGCCGACCAGATGTTCGTGGCGACACTTCCTGCTGCAATCAAAAGCATCGGCATGAGAAGAAGACAAAGAAAAGAACAGTGAAATTGTTAGCTTTTTGACTTCAAGAAAACTCCAAACTTTGTGATTATGTATAGGGCCCATGAAAGCCAGGTGAGTGTTTTAGAGAATCATATCGTTTATTAAGGATGTTATATAATTACACATCATTACGCATGAAAAATTTCTCCTATTGTGAAACTCACTGATAAAAAGTTAATGATTCATGATGCTGAAGAAGAAGAAGAAAAATGTGATCTTTAGACTAAAATCGTACTTGACTCACGAAATTGTTATGACCCTTTTGGAAATTTCGATGAGACTGAGCACACATAAGGTCAAATTGAGGAAATTAAGAGAATCGAGACAGAACAGAACAGAGAAAAAAATTGTCTTTTTGTCTGTAAATGCTCTGTTTTTTTTTTTTTCCTTAAAGAAGAGCGTTACAGAAATAAATAAAAAACTTACAGACTGAGACAAGATACGATCCATGACCATCTGAGAAGTTTCAGAGCAAGCGAAGGAGAAAGGGTTTCCGGAGACGAAACCGTTCTCCTCCGTCTCGTTATCACCGGCGGTGATGGGTTTTTGTTGTTGTTCCTCTTCGAGAATGACGGTGGTGCTTTCGATTGAGGCTTTTGAGAGGAGTTGCTGAGATGGAGTGAGGGCTTTAGAGACTTCGTGAGCTGAGACGCTCCAAGAGCGAGATAGAAACTCCATCGGCTCTAACGGTGTCTCCGGTGGTCGGAAAACTGGGTCGGACCGCCATGGAGCAAACACTGGTTTTTCCATTTTTACTGAGAAAGAGAGAGAGAGAGGTGGAAGACAAAGATGTGAATGGGTTGCAGTGTGTGTGTGATAAGTGACAACGAGAGAGAGAGAGAGAGAGAGAGAGTTATGTATATCACTCACAGTGCTTTTAATTTTTTCTTCTGCTTCAATGCTTTACTCTCTCTTATTAAAAAGAAACAATTTGATAGTTAATTAAAGGTGAACTTAAAGGATTTTAAAGTTAATTAATGAAATTAAAAGATTTTAAAGTTAATTAATGAAATTAAAGGATTTTAAAGTTAAATAAGGGGTTTAAAGTTAATTTTGCTTCTAAAATAATTAGTTCACTTAGCTGTCAATTTTCTTGTATTTAATTGCATCCTTATCTCAATTTTATACTACAATGTTTTCATTAAAATCCTTTAAATTTGTCATTTTCTTAAATTGAAAAACATAATTTTTCACATTAAATTTGGGTCGATTTGGTTTTATCTTCTTGTAGGGTATAGTATTTTTTATTAAGTATGAATTTTATGAAAAACAAATTCTCAAATATTTAGTTTTATTAAGTATTAAAAATTTAAAAAAAAAAAGAAGGGAAAATGGTAAAATTTTAAAAATGGTGAACCAAAAATGGCATTTTGAAAAACAATCCCTATAAAAAAAAAGCAGAGGGAATATGTTTCTTTTGTGTTTAAGATATTTGCACTGAATGACTTGAACCACGATTATGTGAATTAATAACAGTCCTATTTAACTTAAGACTTACACAAACAATACTAATATTTCACTTTTATTAAACAAATGAACAAAAATTTAGAATTTAAGAAGGCTCTGACTTCTCTCCTCTATCTTAAAAGAGTGATAAATGGAAACAAGGCATAAATGATAAGGGACCTCATGAGTCATGAGTGACCTGCAAAATGCGGCAAATTCATCATTATTGAAATATTGGCAGGAGAAAGGTGTGCTCAACTTACATCATTCCATGGATCCTTTGTTAACATTAAAATAAGTTGGTATATTTGTTAAGACCATGATTTGGTCAACGCTTTTTATATGTTTCGCTTATATATATTCTCTTCTTCTTTTTTTTTTTTTTAAAACTTCATATGTTAGTTTATTTTTTAACTTGATTAATTTTTTTTGTTGGCAATATAAATCAAATTTATGGATCGTAAATGGCAAAGTAATCTATTGGACGGAAATCTAGAAAATGAAAATTTGCACTTGGACTCTTAACTGGTTGATGGATTGGCGTTATAGTTTGACAGACAAGGAATACAAGAAAAATATAATTAGGCGTTACACTCTGATAAACAAGGAATACAAGAAGGAGAAGACTAAAAAAAGAATTGTGAAAATTTAAAATAATGAGACTTGAAAACCTTTTAACTATACATATATAGTTTTGGTAAATAGACCTTCCAATTTTTCTTTTAGATTCAACTCAAATTGGTTTCTTGGACATGACTCATGAGTGTCAACCAAAAAAATGGTGCGAGCTAGAGCCAACCTTCGTTGCTGCTACTTGTCCCAAGGCCACAAACATTTTAACAAAAAAAAGATAGGAAGTAAACAGAAAAAGGCATGCATAAGTTATTAACAACTCGTTTGTCCAAAAAAAAAAAGTTATTAACACATTGGTTTTGTTGTGGTGAGAGAAATAACATGATCCAATCTCACGTGGCTCACATCAACGGCATAGGACGGACCCACAATCTTGTTGCTGAACCTGATGGTTGGTCTGGACTCTGGACCGGACCGAAGAGCTAGCTACAGAAAAAGGTACGAGATAATACGTGGTCGGCAGCGAATGGAGGAGTAACGGTAGTGGACAAAAGGGATAACCTCAGCAGAATTGGTCTCATTTGGTTATAAAGAAAGAGAGTATAATTCTTTATGTGGATACTAATGTTCTCTCACCCTTTCGAATTTATTCCATGTGTTCATCATTTTTAACTGTTTTATAAGTATTGTTTTTAGAAGCTATACAAGATTTTTGTTACGACTTCTATTGCAAAAATATGCATGCACACATAACGATATAATATTTTCTAAAGGAAGCTTAATTATTAGCATTGTTTTTTTTTTTCTCGTAAAGAGGCTATATGCGTGAAATGTAATTTCTTTTGTGGAATCCCTGATAACTAGAAGTAGTCCACCATGGTACTATATACATATTCATGCACTATTGTGTAACGTAGCGAATTGTGATCACGCTATAAAGGTCGTCGAAAAGAGATATGGCACTATGAAGCTGGATCGGATCACAACATATTTGGGCCATTTGATGGGCTAGACCCTGGGAGAAACTGAAATTCTTTTAAAGCAGGTGTGATAGATTATTTGGCTGGTGGATGGGCAAGTTCTTCATCATAAAAGTTCGACATGTACCTCTATGTCCCTAAGGTTTGTCCTTTCCTTTAACCACGATTATGAAATTTATTATTTTGTACTTCCTGTACTACATATAAAATTTTAGAGAAATCATTGGCTATATGTATGCAGAAATTTCTTGTCATGTAAATTTCAAAGTATCTTTGCCAATTAGGTAATGAAAGATCACTTGATTTAAGATTTAAAAATGTATGGGGGTAAACTAATTCTTTGTTATTTTCGTAAAATCTAAAAGTATTAGTAATGCAAAGCAGATACACAATAATCATCATGTAGACAATTTGAAATAGTCATATATACACATGTACATGAGAGTTTGATTTGCTGTAGTGATAGACTCCTAGGTGAGGATCTATGCCCAATGACACACTTTGCAAGGTCTTGAAGAGGGATGAATGACATGATGAAGATAAATGGGTTGAAGATGCAGCGGAATGGAGAGATGAACGGCGGAGAAGGTAAAGAGGTGGAATTGCAGCGGATTGAAGGGAAAAATGAAGTGTACTTCTAAGAGAGATGGAGATCTCTTAGACTACAGGCTTGATTACAACTTAGATATGACACACTAAGAAGTAAACAAGTTGAGAAGATACTACACACTTCTCAGATCAAACAAGTAAAAAGAAGGTTTTTGATTAAAATGTTTGATGAGTAACAAATGAGAACTACATGGTGTTTTTATAGTAGAAGGGGGCACGAAGTAGAAGAGAAGAATTAAAGGCCTAGGAAATCATGCAAAAGCTTTAACAAGGTCAAACTCATGCATAATGTCTAGAAAATTACAAAGCAATAAATGCAAGTTTGAATAAAAGAAAAAAGATAGAAAATGAGCTAAGACAAAGAGATGGGCCTTGGACCACGAATCGGGTTGGCAAAAGGGACTTACAACATGTTACTTAGGCCTCATTAAAAATCTTGTCAAGAAAACCCAATGGGACAAAACTTGACAAGGGAAAAAGAGTGCTTAAGCAACACTTTACCCTTTACCGAACACCTTGAGCTGTGAGCAACATCCAAATGGTTTGAACCACATCTTCCTGCTTCTTGTCCAGCTCCTTGATTAGTCCATTGATATCTTGGTTGAACCTCCTGGATCTTGACCTTGTTAGAGTACCAGCCGGAACGATCAACGCTTCCTCCGATGCTTCCTCCGTACAAGCTGCTCCTCCGGTGCTTCCTCTGGTTCAAGCTGCTCCTCCAATGCTTCTTTTGGTTCAAGCTGCTCCTCATGTCCATGTTCATTGGTTGAGCTGTCCATGGTCTCATCATCCTCTCCCACTTGAAAAGGATTTGACCTCAAATCTGAATTATCTGCATAATAAGGAAGAAGATCAGAAACATTGAAACTACCATTCACTTTGTACTTACCTTGAAGATTGAGTTGGTAGGCATTGTTGTTGATCCATTTGAGCACTTTGATCGGTCCATCGATCTTTGGCACTAGTTTTGACTCCTTTTCATCTGGAAATTGTTTACTCCTCAAGTGTACCATTAGTTGTTCTCCAACCTCAAAGATCATCCTAAAACAACCATTGGATTTATGATCATGCATCAAAACATCTTCAATTTTGGTTCTCGCAAAGAATTTGGGCAAAATAAAATCTGGAGGCTCCTCTTTTGTACCTGCAAAGTAGTCAATACCTTAGGCAAAGAACAAGTGCGTCATTATTGTCATGGTACAAATCTTAGCTTGATACAGATCATTATCCTTGTAATTTTCTGACTTTTCTTTGAATAAACGTAACCTTTTCCCATGATTTTCTGAATGTAAAATCCTGATAATCAAAGCTCTAGAATCATGAAAAACAAATTGGGTTAAGGAATTACTTATCTGGATAATGCCTTGGGTATGATTGATGCTCATCATGGTTAATGGAAGTGGATCTGGGGGTTCTTCTTGGATCAGTATGAAGCTGCTGACATCTTGGTGCTCATCTTGATCCAAATCAGGTGAATTAAATCTTTTGTCTCCTACTTTCTTTTCAGTTTTTCTTATGCGCTTCATGACTGCTCTAAAATCTGCTATTGGCTCTTTTGACAAAGACAAACGAATCATATCTGTGTGAGCTAGGATAAAAGTATCCTTGAGAAGAAAAATACTTATCTTATGATTGTTGGATATGAGCACAATTATTGCATCGGGTGGTTCATCTTTGAACATCAAGAAAGCTTTGACAATTTTTCCATGCTCCAAGTTTATTGATTTAACTAGTAAGAACGCAAGATCTCCTACATCAAAAGGAAACAGTTTTATCACATTGAAAAATAGCAAACAAATATTAATGTAATTGTTATCAAAATAGAGTTTTAGGGTGGAGCATCCTTGGGTGATGGAAGTTGTTTTCCTGAGATATTTCCAGCTTCTAACTCCAAAATGATAAATCATATGTTGACATATATCTGGTGGTTTCTCCTTAATTTGAACAGAACATGTTTCTTCTCCAATGTACTTATGCTTCTCCATGTAACATGTTCCTTTCTTAGCACTTATGAGATAGAATAAATGCATTATACTTGAAATAGAGAAATCAAAAATATGATCTTTCACAGTTGGTTTGCAAAGCTCATTTTACAGTTTACAATCACACAACTCTTTTTCAAGCAAATGTCTCATGTCAGAAAAAGGTTTAACCATTACGTGCTCAGTTAGAGTTCTAAATGGTTCCAATGCAATGCTACACAAAAAAATTCTCAAAGAAGAGTTAAAATCAAGAAACTTTTTAAACAACAAACCTTTTGGCTTAAAGAACTTTTCAAGGGCAAATATTTCAAAAGTTGGAATCATTTTGTCAAAAACAGATTTTGAAACACAAAATTCTTTCACATTTTCTAAACAAAAACGTTTTTCATCTTGAGTAGAAATCATCACAAAATAATTAGGGTCTGTCCTAACCAAATCATTATCCTTAGAGTGCTTTCTTGGATAGTCACAAATATATGGTATAGAGACTAGGTTTGGCACAATTTTGATCTGCTCCAAATCACTAATCAATGGCAAACTCATTTGTGTTGATTCTAGTGATTCTTCTTCCTGAACCTGTAAAAAGGAAATAATGCTACTTGGTTGCTCCGGTTCAAAATGGGTTAGTTTTTCAAGCACAAAATCACATTGGATAGAAGAAAGATCACACTTAGCTTGAGATAGAGTCATAGGTCCAATTGGTATAGCGAGATCATCCTCAGCAATGAACTGTCTCTCCTTGGCTTCTTCTCCAAGTTGTTTCTCCTCGGTTCTCTCTCCAAGCTGTTCCTCCTCGGGGTCGGGGTGATCCTTTCTTTCAAACTCCTTATTCTCCTTTTCTTGCTCTGCTTGCTTCCATTGTCCTCCATTAGAATCTGTACCTATCTCAACACTTTTGGGAAAAGACAAGTGCATTATACAAGAATTGGAATTTTCTAAACCTTGATCAATTACTTTCTTGGATTTTGAAAGTGTAGAATACTTACATTGCTTCGGTTCTCCACTTGGTTTGAGTGATGATTTTAGACTTTGCTCATGAACGACAATATGTTCAGGGACCTGCTTTGGTTGAGATGTTGACTTAGCCTTCATCTTCTCAAATTTAATGTACTCGGTTAACGCCTCAAAAAGATCTGACTGCGTCTTTGCCTCCATGGATTTTGGGGTTTTCTTTTCATCAGGGACTAAGGCTGGTTTCTTTTCAGGAACTGGTTGGATTGTGCCATTGGCTTGGGGAACAAAGTGTAGCGCTTTTGGAGCATACTTATTCCTTAGAAGCTTCTTAAGATCTCTCCACGTACAGTGTGATATTACAGTGTGATATTTGGCTCCTTGTAATACCAACAATCATCAACTTCTTGCAACCACCATTTGTAAGTGTCTCCTGTGAGTTGGGTAAGTGCAAAAGCTAATCTTTCATTTCTTGGGATGTCCTTATAGTAGAATCAATCATCCATGTTTTTTTCCCACTCAAGGTAGTCTCATTTTCCTGAAAATTTATAGAGTTTATGAGCTAGAGAAATTTTAGAATGAATCACATATTTAGATTTGGGAGTGTGAGAGGTTTTCTGTGGGCTGCTCCGGGTTGATCTAGACATGTCGTTTGGTGGCTTGGGTTTAAGATCTTGGTGTTGCCTTTGACGCCAATTTGCTTCTAGATTGGTTTGATTCAAGTGAATAGCGCCAAGTTTTGCATCAAGCATGGTTGTCATAGCTGCGGTGAAAGATTTAAGGATCCTCCTTTCAAGACTAGATGTAGAAGACTCTTCCTCTTCCGAAATCACCATGGTACCTGCAAAGAAAATAAAGATCCACAAGTAAAAAGTTCCAAAAACACGCAAATGGAAACGAATCTGGGAAACATATAAAAACGAAACCAAAAATTCTCAAATCAATTTTCAAAAATACTAGACTCTTTCCTGATTCCAAAACAGTTGATTTTGTAATTTTTGAACGAGTAACACATTTTATAAAATTCTCGCAAGATAAATAACAGATCTGAAAAAAAAATAAAAAGTGACGATTGAAATCTCAAAACCTGGTTGCAAAGTGGCTCTGATACCACATGATAGACTCCTAGGTGAGGATCTATGCCCAAAGACACACTTTTCAAGGTCTTGAAGAGGGATGAACGAAATGATGAAGATAAATGGGTTGAAGATGCAGCGGAATGGAGAGATGAACGGCGGAGAAGGTGAAGAGGTGGAATTGCAGCGGATTGAAGGGAAAAATGAAGTGTACTTCTAAGAGAGATGGAGATCTCTTAGACTACAGACTTGATTACAACTTAGATATGACACACTAAGAAGTAAACAAGTTGAGAAGATACTACACACTTCTCAGATCAAACAAGTAAAAAGAAGGTTTTTGATTAAAATGTTTGATGAGTAACAAATGAGAACTACATGGTATTTTTATAGTACAAGGGGGCACAAAGTAGAAGAGAGGAATTAAAGGCCTAGGAAATCATGTAAGAGCTTTAACAAGGTCAAGCTCATGCATAATGTTTAGGAAATTACAAAGCAATAAATGCAAGTTTGAATAAAAGAGAAAAGATAGAAAATGGGTCAAGACAAAGAGATGGGCCTCGGACCACGAATTGGGTTGGCAAAGGGGACTTACAACATGTTACTTAGGCCTCACTAAAAACATTGTCAAGAAAACCCAATGGGACAAAACTTGACAAGGGAAAAAGAGTGCTTACCCTTTACCGAACACATTGAGCTGTGAGCAACATCCAAATGGTTTGAACCACATCTTCCTGCTTCTTGTCCAGCTCCTTGATTAGTCCATTGATAGCTTGGTTGAACCTCCTGGATCTTGACCTTGTTAGAAGACCCGCCGGAACGATCAACGCTTCCTCCGATGCTTCCTCCAGTACAAGCTGCTCCTCCAGTTCTTCCTCTGGTTCAAGCTGCTCTTCTAATACTTCTTCTGGTTCAAACTGCTCCTCATGTCCATGTTCCTTAGTTGAGCTGTCCATGGTCTCATCACGTAGAATATCCAATGAACATCCTGAAAATGTGTAGAATCACTAAGAACAACACTCAAATTCGTATCATACATGTGTTGACCAAAACTAAGAAAGTTGTTTCAACAACTGTCAATATATAGAAGACGATCTATCTCCCAATTCCATCTGATTTCTTCTTCACATCAATTGTTGGCTTTTGTATAATTCATTAGTTTATGTATGTTAACGGTTGGTCATATATAGTTCATACGTGAATTCAGTTTCGCGATTTTATATATGATTGTAACGGAAGTCAACTGTTGCAAAAAAAAAAAAAAAAATTATAACCGAACATGTAGTATGATAGCGTGATTCGTTGAAAATATATTTTGTTGGAAGTCACATGGACCAAGAAAATGGAAATCACATGGATTCCTCCTTATAATGAGCTGTCAAACGTGAGAAATAAATAGATCTCCACATGACATGAATCCATTGTGCCAGTATATAAAGGGGCGCTAGTACGGGGTTTAGGGCACAACACATAAGTTTTCTAAACAACTTCCCTATCTTTGCCAACTACCTAGATCGCTTATATATATATATATATATATATATATCAAAATATCCCTTATAAATATTGTCGACACATGGCTTGCCCAGAGAATCAATTTGTGACTCAAATCACCGAATTGTACGAGAAAATCTTGAAGCTCGAGAGCTTAAAACCTTCCAAGGAAGTCGATACTTTATTCGGACAGCGCATAACAATGTGCTTGCCCACGGATACACAAATTGACTTCTCAAAGATGAGCCAGGATGTCCAAGACATGAGATCTAATCTCATCAAGCTACGTGGAGAAGCCGTCGGATATCTAGAGCAACACTTCTCCAAGTTATGGGGATCTCTCGAAGACCCACTTAACCACATAGATCGATTCCCTACCTACGCCAACTACCTCAACCTAAGTAAGCTCGAGTACGATCTCCTCACGCAACACACGACTCATGTCCCAACCAAGATTGCGTTCGTGGGATCGGGTCCGATGCCCCTCTCGTCCATCATCTTAGCTAAAAGCCACCTGCCAAACACGATGTTCCACAACTTTGACATCGACCCTCAAGCCAACGCCCTCGCCTCCCATCTTATCTCACGTGACCCTGACCTCTCCGCTCGCATGATCTTCCACACCACTGACTTACTCAAAATGACCAAAGAGGTTTTAAGTGACTACGACGTGGTTTTCTTGGCTGCTCTTGTTGGATTGGACAAAAAGGCAAAGATTAAAGCCATTGAGCACTTGGAGAAGCACATGGCTCCTGGATCACTTCTCATGCTCCGGAGTGGTCATGGCCTTAGAGGTTTTTTATATCATATCGTTGATCCTTGTGATCTTAAAGGTTTCGAGGTCTTGACTATGTATCACCCGATGACCGACGCATTTGTCAACTCAGTGGTGGTCGCACGCAAGCTCGGTACTCAAACCACGACAGTAAGGGATAGTGAGGTTCGTAGCGGCCAGATCTGATGCAACTCAGCAACGGTGCCAATATATGTACAAGGTATATGACTAATAAATAATCCTGGAAGTCCGTATTTATTTGTTGTTGTCATTTAATGTCTATGTGTGTGGTGTTTTATATTTTACGATCCGTGATTATGGAGTACTATTATTAAGAACTAAGCACCAGTGACAGTGGTGTATTGTTAATCGATTTCTCGATTATTACATGAATATTAATTGGTTGATTTCATTTTACTACAAATAAACAATACATATGCCCTTCATAGATACGAAATTCAAGCACGTACTCCTATACCAAAAGTCAAATTAAATTGTAGATTTAATAAGAATTCAGGTACGATTGATAAATATAAGGGTTTGTTAGCATTTTAGTAAGTTTTTGAAACTTAATTGTCAAAAACATACATACACTATTTATAATAGAGAAAATAGGATGTTGTGAGATAGATGGTGGTATAGATAGAATTATGAGTGGACTTAGGGGAAGGAAGAACATTACTAAAAGGTTTTAGTCAATAGTTTTGAGAAAAAAAAAGAAGAGAGAGTGAGAGGGAGAAAGCGGATAAATAGGAGAGAGAGGAAGTTGATTTGATTTTTTTGTTTTTTTTTTTGAAAAATTTCTTCTTTTTTATATTCCAACAATCTAAAACAAAAATGCTGGCTAATGAAAATTTATTTTAAAAATTTCTAAAGATAGATAAAAATCTATATTTTTTTTTTGTAATTTGATATGCAGCTTGTTTGATGATTTTATTTGAAAATGTTAAATATGTTTTCCAAATTTTGTATCTCGTACATCTTATTAAGTGTACAGATGTCTGTACATATTATTAAGAGTACAGATGTGTGTACATAATATTAATAGTACAGATGTCTGTAAACATTATTAAGTGTACAAATATAACTTGTTTAATTCTTTGGGTTCTAGATGTCTGTACAAATGTTTGTACTGCAATGGTTTTGTAAAAACTACATTTGTACACTTTATAATGTGTACAGACATCTTTACTTTTAATAATGTGTACACACATCTGTACTCTTAATAATGTGTACGGATACAAAAGATATATATAATATATTTAAAATTATTAAACAAAATTTATATCAAATTTTATATCAAATTTTAAAGAAAAAATATAGATTTTTTGTATTTAAAAAGTTTTCTAAAAAATTACATTAACAATTATTTGAAAAAATCAAGAAATGAAAAGAAAAAGAAAAATACAATGGCATAAATGTAATTAAGAAGATTGTTTAATGGCAAAAAAAGCTAAAAAATAGACAAATAGTGATAAAAGTGGTTTTTTCTAATTATAAATAGTGAATGTATTTTATTCCTAATTATGTTTGAAAAATGTATCATTTTACCAAATATCTCTGAATATAAATACCTTTCAAGAATTTGGTGAAATACGACATGATAGAAAATGTAGAAAAACTATTTAGCTCCTATATATATATCCTCAATGACTTCTTTTTTTGTACTATTAGAGAAATTTGTTTTCTTGGTCAATATATATTATACGGTAAATACACAAACATCGACATCAAAAAGATATATAATAGACGAGCAAGGTATTGGACTCGCGACGAACGCGATCTTCGTTTGGACTTTGGTCGTGTGTTGGGTGAGGAGATCAAATTCGATTTGTCGTTGGAGAGCTCCCAAGATCTAGTGTTGGTCTAAGTTTCCAATGGCTTGACACGTTGTTTGAGAAAAGTGGGGATAAAAAAACGACGTAATAGTCACTTAAAATCTGTGTATATTGAATACGTCGGTGGTGTGGAAGATCATGCACTTAAAGAAGAGAGTAAAGCTCAAGCCATTGAGCACTTACAAGAAGCACATGGCTCGAAGCGCGTCTCAAATTAGAAGCTCTCGTGAGCTTTCTTATATCACTATTATATCGTTGTTCTTTGTGATCTTAAAAGCATCGAGGTGACATGTAGCTTAACTCGGTGATTTGTTTTAGGGTTACTAGCTGGCCAACATATTTCGGCGATTCATTTGGCTGAGTTAAAGTTCAGCATATTTTTTTTTCAAATTAGCGATCAATTGTTAAAAAATATAACAACAACTACAAAACAAATTTAATCAATGTAATTTACTGTTATTTCTATACTTTGTTGTTGACAACTACAAAACGAGTAAATTATGAAGACAGTTACTGTCATCTAAAATTAGCGCATGGTTTGTTTTACATATGGGTTCTCAAGCAATTATTTTGAGTATGATGTACTACTATGAAGATGTATTGGATGAGTGAAGTAGTGTCTGTGTGATTCAAGACGTGATACATGATTGTTGTTGTTTTATGTGTGTGAGAAGTTTCTAAAAGGTTTGAGAATACAATATTGAAGGACGATTTGAGGATTAATTAAAGAGGAAAACTATTATTTATTGTGATTAAATTGGAGTTTTACAAAGAAAAGGAAAATAGCAAAAAGGAAAAAGGCATTTTCTTATGAAATTTGTAAATTTCTTATTGATGGGTATATAAGGAGGTGTTGGGCATGTCCTAGAGAAGCAAGAGAGCTGAGGCATCAAAATAAATCCTAGGGAGCTTTATGTGTTTGTGTGTGGCTTAGTTTCGCGGTTTGGTGCTTGTGTTGTTCAAACTTATTTGTTCGTCGGTGTGACGTGTGTGTGAAGGTTGCCCAAGAGAGTTGAAGATCTGAAATCTAGGCTCAGGGGGAGTTTAGCCAAGGTTAGGTTATCTTGGTTTGAATCTAGACTCGGTGTGAGTTTAGCTAAGGGTAGAGATTTATCCTTAAGATTTCATGTTATAGAACATAGCGGTGAATTAAGAGGGTTGTGTGAGTTACGCGTTTGCGAATAGGTTGTATTTCCTTTCTTGTTCTAGTAGAATCAAAATCTGGACGTGGTCCGGGAGAGTAGGAAAAACTGAAACTTGTTAACAAAGCTCTTGTGTTATTTACTTTCTGCACTTTATTATTAGCACTTTAGTGAACTGGCCCAAACAAAAACAAAAAAATCTATAGCTGAAACGATACAACTTTTCCAGGATTAGTTTGTAGCGACATTATTAAAAAAAATTCCACAAACAAGTGGAGATTATATGATTCTATCAAATGCACTTGTGTTATAGATGAATGTGATGTCAGTATGAATCTTTGGCAGTTAATCAAATATTGTGATAATTAATCGTTTGACCTAGCTAGCCATCGAACTTGATTTTGAGGAAATATTCGGATAAGCAAAAAATCTCGAGTGGCTTGGTAACTAAAATATAAATAACAGTTGCGTATAAGTGTACATACGTATTTACGGATCGGAAGTCAAAAGCTTCGGTATTAACTACACGCCAACCCTCATAATAATTTCAGTACATGAAACCAAAAAACATTATGATCCTCAGGTGATTATTAATCATGTGAATGAGCTTAAATTGAATTATTTAAAGAACTTTTTTTAGTTTAAAAACTTGAAATTATATGGAGTTCTTAACATAGATCACAAATAGTGAAGAAGACCACTAGTCTTAGAGACCATCAAGTTGTCTTAATTAAAGTAAAGATCAAGGAGGAGATTTTGTTTCTGTCCCAATCCACAGTTTTCAACATTTTGGTTTGTGTTCATGCTTTTTAGGAAAATTAATACTATATAGACAGTATAGGGATAGGTCATCGAAACCGTGTTTCTGGTGGTAATTAACAAGTAATAACCATCCGATTATTTTACTAAATGCATCCTATGAAACTATGAATGGATACATAATACATATTACATATGGTTTGTATGCTAGATTGTGTTAACGGAGTAAAACTTGTGTCGAAGAAAGAAGGCAATCGTCGTAGACCTACTTATCATATGGTTAAGAGCCTTTTCTTTATTTTGATAAAAACTTAGTACTATAAAGCTTATTTGTTAATTTTAAAATTATTTACTGTTCTTCTAACACATGTAGTTCAAGAGTGCATATGCCAATATTGTCATTAATGGTTTATTCAGGAGTTACAATGATTTCTGGCTTTACTTTTTTTTTTTTTTTTTGCAAAAGTAACTTTATTTTATATTCTTTCAATAAACCAATCTTTATTTGTTTTCATAAAACAAAAAAATTATAATAAAACGAGCCCTGGAAGCTGTTAGATCCATGGGGGCCAGCAGCAGGTGACCACAATTTTAAAGAGTTTTTGTTCGCAGGTTCGACCTCGGACTCTATCTTTTATAATAAACATCCAGAAAACTGAAAGAAACATTTTTTTTTGGGAGAGTTCTATTAAACCTTTGCATAGTAGAAGTGTTTATGCTTAATCGAAATTTATTTCTTGAAAAAGTCGAATTTGTAAGATACGTATGTACACAAAGGTTAGACAATGTGAGTAGATGATGCATGATTAAGGTATTTTAAAGAACATTCTTTGCTAATTCTGACCTTCTCTACCAAACCAACGAAAGTCAAATCAATGCTCCCCTGTCACCCAATATATATATTTTCTTTCTCAAAAACTTATCAATCATCACAGTTGAATTAATCATCTTTATGAAATATTAATAAACATTGAACAAACATGTAAACAAAGACCGACTCTTCATTAATAACCATTCTCTACAATTATTTTTCCAACATATCAAAATACAACTTTTCAAAGGGAAGTGGTTACACCCCCAATTTGTGTATATACATATGCTACCTTATAGTCCCATTTCCAAAAACACAATATCCATCCATCTCACAAAAACTCTCTCATCAGTCATCATCACTCATGAAAGAAGAAACCTTCTTTTTCCGGTGGCGGTTCTTGGCCTCTGGTCTCATTTTCCTCTTCCTTCTTCCTCAAGCTTTCACTTACAATACTTATCCGATCTACCCGTGCTTCCCACATGCTCCTTTCCTTCCTCCAATTGCAAACCCAAGGCTCTTAAAAGCTTTCGCAGCTCTTCAAGCTTGGAAGTTCACCATAACCTCTGACCCAAACGGCTTCACTTCTAACTGGTGTGGTCCTCATGTATGTAACTACACAGGCGTGTTTTGTGCACCGGCTCTAGATAACCCTTACGTCTTAACCGTCGCTGGTATAGACTTAAACCAAGCTAATATCGCCGGTTATCTCCCTATAGAGCTTGGTCTCTTAACCGATCTTGCCTTGTTCCATATCAATTCAAACCGTTTCGAAGGTCAACTTCCCGAAACTCTAAAATGTCTCCAGCTTCTCCATGAGCTTGACGTCAGCAACAATAAACTCTGCGGTGAGTTTCCTTCCTTGATCTTCTCCTTACCTTCTTTGAAGTTTCTCGACATTAGGTTCAATGAGTTCGAAGGAGATGTTCCTAGCCAACTCTTTGACCTAAACCTCGACGCTCTCTTCATTAACGACAACAAATTCCGGTTTAGGTTACCGAGAAACATAGGTAACTCTCCCGTTTCGGTTCTTGTCTTGGCCAACAACGATCTCCAGGGATCTTGTGTACCTCCAAGTTTCTACAATATGGGAAAGACGTTGCACGAGGTCATTCTCTCGAACTCACAGCTAACCGGTTGTTTAAACCGAGAAATCGGTTTGCTTAACCAGTTGACGGTTTTTGACGTGAGTTACAACAACTTGGTGGGTTCTTTGCCGGAGACAATAGGTGATATGAAGAGTTTGGAGCAGTTGAACATCGCGCATAACAAATTCTCCGGCTACATTCCGGAGAGTATCTGTTGGTTACCAAGACTCGAGAACTTCACTTACTCGTATAACTTCTTCTCCGGTGAGCCACCGGTTTGTCTGAGGCTTCAAGAGTTTGATGATCGTCAAAATTGTTTACCTTCAAGGCCAATGCAACGGTCTCCCGCTGAATGCAAATCTTTTGCTTCTCATCCTATTGATTGTGGTTCTTTCGGCTGCTCTCCACCTAGTCCACCGCCTCCACCACCGTCTCCTCCACCTCCACCGCCATCACCGCCGCCACCATCACCTCCACCACCGCCGCCACCATACGTGTATCCTCCCCCACCACCACCGCCACCACATGTGTATCGGTCACCATCGCCACCGCCTCCGCCTCCTTGTTGATCTTCCACGGGCGGTGCATGACTAAGGCGTCTTTTGACCTAGTGGGATGCAATAGTTGAAAGTTGAAACTGCCATCTGTTTCGGTGTTGTGTTCTACGTTATGTAACGCTAGTGTTCATTTTATTGTTTCTTGTTTTTATTATTTATTTTCTTAAGAATTTAATTCTCAAAAAAGTTGAATGAGCTTCAATTGTTTGTGTGGTAAAAAATATTATAGTTAAATGAAAATTGAGGTGAGATATACTATTTGTAATTTGACCTGGCGAGACGACAAGTTTATTAAATATGATCACGAGTCGTTTCTTTCTCTTTCCCATCGGTTACATTCTCGTACTAGTGGCTAAGTCTCAATCCGACAATACAAGAAATCATATCGAGTCTAGTAATTGCACGTCCCATTGTACATTAAATTTCCACCAAGAATACCAAACGGACGGCCCCTTTGAGTTAGGTGTTTCTTTTTGCCTCTCCCCTTAGGTCCTCTCCATCAATGTACCTAACAAGTTTCTTATAAGTTTGCTAATAATAAAACAGAATAAATTTAATGTAAAAAACTTAATTTTTACTAAGCATCAATCGTTAGGATAGATAGATGTTTTAGATTTTGTTAGAAACATGTGTGTGTCAACTTGTATGATTGGTTGGAAAAAAAAGAAGAAAAAAAGTTTTTTTTTTTCCTCTCTGTCTCTCTATCGAAATAATTATCGTTTTGAGTTTTGATTGCTTGGTGTTTTTTTTTCGTGGAAGAAGTCTATAGCTTTCTCGTCTAGGGGTTTGTGTGTGTGTGTGTGTTTAGAGCTGTTGTTGGTACTGTTCTTCTTCATCGCCGCTGATTCTGATTTTTTTTTCCCCATTTTTTGGGCAAATCATTACTCTTGCAATTGAATTTCATGTGTCTTGGTTTGTTTGCAATTGAATCTTTGGGTTAATCAGTGAATCAATTCTTGTTGAAAAGCTGAGAACTTTATTAGGGATTTGAGAATTCTCCAGTTAAGAAAGATTCTCATCGGATCAATTTGGTTTTGTAGATTATAATTGCTCTGTGGACTCGTTGGTGGCTTCAAAATCAAAACTTTAATACACAATCTAACAACAAATTGGAGATCTTTAGCCTCGTTTGTATTAACTATGGCATTCACTGTGACATCTTAACATTGAAACCGAGGTCTCTATGTTAACCTTTTATATTGATCCTGAACCATTTGGATATTATTAGATTTAAACTTTGTCTGAGTATTCTCTTTCTTACTCTTGAAGCTATGACTGAATTGCAAATGGAGGTAGATACCAATTCTTCATCGCAGGAGTCTGTCCTGAAGGAGCATGTGCCTCAAGTCATATATATAGATGTAAGAAATGCGTCGATGTGTATATAGAAGGTTACAAACTGGGCTGTCTGATTTATTACTTTTGTGGATTGTTGCATAACATGTTTCCTCATCTCTGAGATGCTTTAGGTACCTGAAAAACTTAGCTATGCATTACCTTATTCTGTAATTTCAGTAAAACAATTTATTGAGGCAACTCTAATGTTGTCTCTTCTTATCCTTTCTTGTTTGTTCTCATATTTATATATTTGCTTCCTCTTGTTGATCCAGATGTTCTCGTAGAAAATGTGACTTCAACTGATTCATAACACATTATTAGCCAATTTCGGAACTGTGGGAGATGAGCAAGTATTATTTCTTGTTATTCTTTTAGACAGTGGCAAATTTTTCGTCATCTACTTTAATGATGTATGCCTAAATACAACGCAAACATGATCTATTGCTAATGTTTTGGACTTTGCTTTAGAGATGGTATCTAATTTTTTTTTTTTGACAAAAAAAAAAAAAAAAAAAAAAGAGATGG
>NC_025685.1:11062387-11110031 GCF_000633955.1 Camelina sativa | reverse complement strand
AAAAAAAAAAAAAAAAGAAAAAAAGAGATGGTATCTAATATGTGATATAAAATGGTGGTTGAAACATGTATGGTGCAAACTCAGGTAGTCAGGTGGTGATCGAGTCTAAGTGTAGTCTCATTCGATTTGTATTCACTAGTATGAGCAACTTCACATCATTTCTTTCTTTTAAACAAAATAAATTAAAGACCCCATGTTTAGCAACTATCAATGGACTCATGAAATTTTATAGTTTCTTAAGAAGTTCTTAAGATAACTTTTTTCAAAATTTATAATGATTTTTTTTAAGCAATTTTCTTAAAATACATTGATGGAGATGCCCTTATGACGTTAAGGCAATTTTTGAGAAAATCCCTTTCGTAACTCTTATCGATGGTCGACTCGTTGTCCTCGTGGGTTTAATTCATTTGAAACCGCTTTTGCAAAACCTACTTTTTTAAGCATTTAAAACTAAAGCATTAACATGGCCATCGGTAAATAGGTTATGCGGCCCAATCCATGGTTTCTTATTCCGCGTTGTTACTTTTATCTTTGCATGTGATTATTTGGTTTATAAGTGCACATCTTAAAGGATAATTTAAGTTCCAAACGTATGATTCTTTTCCTATAATTGGGAATTCCATGTCAGGTTTTAGAAAAAC
This sequence comes from Camelina sativa, assembly GCF_000633955.1. NCBI lineage: Eukaryota > Viridiplantae > Streptophyta > Magnoliopsida > Brassicales > Brassicaceae > Camelina > Camelina sativa. Next base: position 11,109,390 of record NC_025685.1, on the reverse strand, counting down.
TTAATATGATATGTGAAAAGAACCAAATGTACTTGTTATAAAAACGTTAACAGTGATTAACCATATATGAAATCACAGTGAAAACTCGAACCATAATCGGTAAATTCTTAAACCATTATATTGCCATGAACCCATATGACTTTTCCGAACATGTCAATGTAATTTATAGATTGAATAACGTAACGATAAAGGTTTAAACATTTTTTTGGAAGTGTTGACTTTTCTTTGTGTTGACTTTTCTCTCCCAAACACGCGATCCTCTTCTTTCTCCCACCACCTTCGCCAATCTCGGCGTCGGTCCCGCCGCCCCTCATGAGTAAACAAAAATCCAGAAAAAATCTCCCGGCAGCATCCCCACTGGATCCGCCTCCTCCGCTACCTCCTCCGCGAGAACAACCCTACCTGATTCTCCAAAATCAGTTGGGGATAACTCCATCTCTTCTCCCGCAATTGTGTTGCCTGAAATCGCAATGAAATCAGCCAACAACCAAACTGCTGATTCCTGTTCACAAAACGCCAACCCGGTGTCCAATGTGCCAGCAATCGGGAATTCTAGATCCCCAAATATTAGGGCTACAGCTCCTACGGCTGTTACCTCTGCAATTGTGCCTTCAGTAGCAGCCATTGTCTCTACTACGACAACACCAAGTTTGGTAGCCGCTATACCAAAGGCAACTGTGACTCCCCCGTCGGAGCCTGTGACGGATCTACCTTCTCAAGCACAACTCAGGAAAGCACTGCTTAAAGGTAATACTTCCCTGCAGAAAAAAGGATCTCCTTTCACTCTTGAATCTGGAGAGGTATGCGTTACTATTCCAAACTCTATGATTGAGAAGAACAAAAAAGTCTGGGATAGCTTTATAATTGGTCAGTTTTATGAGGAACCGCCTGCAAGAGGAGCTGTACATGCTATTATAAATGGTATTTGGAGTCGCCAACGTCGTGACATCTCTTTTTCAAAAATGGAGGGCCACTTGTTCCTTTTGAAGGTTCCCTGTCCGAATGCTAGGAGGAGAATCTTAAGTCAGTGCCTCTGGAAAGTTGATAAACAAACAATTTTTGTTGCCAAATGGTCTCCGAATGTTAGCCCAAAGAAACCAGAGTTGACAATGGTCCTTGTTTAGCTGGATTTCCATGGAGTACCACTTGAATTCTTCAACCGGGAAGGTTTGGAACACATAACGGGATTGGTTGGACATCCTGTTTGTCTTCACCCCCAAACAGAGAAGCTACTGAATATCGAAGTAGCCAAGGTGTACACGGTGATTAATCCTCGTAAACCCCTTCCGGATGTAGTTAACGCTAGATTCAAATCAGGGCAAATTAAACGAATCCGAGTCTCAAGCCCGTGGCTCCCCTCTACATGTAGCCATTGTAAAAAGATAGGTCACATTGTTGCCCGATGCCCGCTAGCCTCGCCTACCTGTACCCTATGTGGTTCAGTAAAGCACTTCACGACATCCTGTCCACGTGCAAAGAAAGACAAGAAGCTTGGTAAGGCTCCCATTCAAAGCCCGATACCAGTTGTTGAAGTAACTGAGCATATGAACCTTGTTTCTGCACCAACACTGAATCCACCTAAAGACACATTAGCACATCAAATCACCTCAGTTGCTAAATCTGGAGCTTCTGCTCGAGAGGTGGGAGAGCCAAGTTTCAAATTGCCCTTTCCTGCTCATCAATCTCACCAAGCTGCCCCACCGCAATGTAGCTCTTCTAAGGTGTATAATCAGACTTTTGACGCGGCAAAGCTATGTGTTGATCTCTCTGCAAATCTATTATCTCATCTAACCTCGGATGTTGGACTGAGAGATGAACAAGAGTCTTCCTTAGAGCATGACAGTCTCTCAGGTGATGATGATAACCCGGAGGAGGATTCCGATAGATTTCTCAAGATTTTCTCCAAAAGACTGCTGAAGAAGAAAGGCAGTAAAGCAAGGGGTAGAGGCCCCATATCCCTCTAACTCAATATCCTTTTTATGGATATTTTTTGTCGTAATGTAAGAGGGTTTAACGACCCCATAAAACGTATAAGCTTTCGGAAATGGCTAAAAGTACATAAGCCTCTTTTTGGTGGGATCCTAGAAACTCGAGTGAGTCCGGGGAAGGCCCACAATTTTGTCTCTAGTGTGGTTCCAGGATGGCACTATTCAGATAACTACGAATACTCAGACCTTGGTAAGATATGGGTTATATGGCACCCATCGGTTAAGGTCACCATTTTGTCCAAATCTCTACAGATGATAGTCTGTGGAGTTCAGCTACCTTTTGTTCCTACGGAGGTGGTGGTCTCTATTATCTACGCATCCTCCTCCAGTTGTGCTGAAAGGAGAATAATATGAGGTGAAATAAAGGATCTTACTTCATCACCAATAGTTTTGAACAAGCCATGGACAATAGTGGGGGACTTCAATCAGATTCTCTTTCCTCATGAGCACTCCACACCAAGTAGTGTCTCCCCTTCGAGAGGAATGCAAGATTTCAGTGAATGTTTGATTTCCTCTTACTTGACTGATTTGCCTTTCTGTGGTCACACCTACACGTGGACCAACAAACATGATGTCGGGTTGATCGCTGAGAAGCTTGATCGCATCCTCGTCAATGACATATGGCAAACCTGCTTCCCAACTTTTTTAAGAGTTTTTGGCGAACCGGGTTTTTCTGACTATAGCCCATGTTGCCTTTCCTTAGACTCTGGTAAGCAACAGAGGAAGTCACCGTTCAGATTCTTAACTCTACTTAATCAAAACCCGGACTTTGCTCCGTTGATAAATATGTGGTGGAAGGCTCTTACCTTTGATTGTTCAAAGATGCTAAAGCTTTCCAAAAAGCTTAAGGAGTTAAAGAGTGTCATCCGAACCTTCAGCAGGGACAACTACTCTAACATCGAGAACCGTACAAATGAATCTTATGAGGAACTGCTGGTATGCCAACAGAATCTGCTTGGTTCACCCACTGATCAAGAACAACTTAAGGAAAGTCAAGCTCATCAGAAATGGTGCATCTTGGCAAAAGCTGAGGAAAATTATCTAAGACAAAAATCGAGAATCTGTTGGTTAAGGGAGGGAGATAGTAATTCAAAGTTCTTCCACAGGGTAATTCTATCTCGACAAGCACAACACCAGATTCTTTTCCTTATAGATGATGATGATCATTTGGTGGATTCAGCGACGGGTATTCAGCGAGTTGCAGTGGAGTACTTTCAAAACTTCCTCGGAACGCAATCAACTGCAAATCCGCCTACTATTGAGGAAATGGCTAATCTAATCCCCCAACGCTGCTCTTCTTTTGCGTTGCAGGTATTATCCAAACCATTTTCTCCTGACGAAATAAAACAAGATGTATTCTCTTTGCCTCGCAACAAGGCTCCGGGACCAGATGGTTACTGCGTTGTGTTCTTCACAGCTCACTGGGACACGGTGGGTTCAGATCTGACAGATGCAATACCTGAGTTCTATTCCTCAGGACAAATGCTAAAGCAATGGAACTCCATTCTCCTGTCGCTTATTCCAAAAACGCCAAACGCATCTCGAATGAGTGAACTTCGTCTCATTGCTTGCTGCAATACTATCTACAAAGTGGTATCTAAGCTCTTAGCAAATTGACTCAAGACAGTATTACCAGATCTCATTGCTGATTCTCAATCTGCTTTCATTCCAGGCCGTCTCTTGGTGGAGAATGTCGTGCTGGCAACGGAGTTAATACAAGGCTATAATCAGAAAAACATCATACCCCGTGGTCTTCTAAAGGTTGACCTAAAGAAAGCTTTTGACTTAGTTCACTGGAGCTTCATCACCAATGTTCTACATGCTATGAACTTCCCCACTCACTTCGTTAAGCTCATAACTCAATGCATCACAACTCCCATGTTCTCAGTATCGGTAAATGGTGAATCTTGTGGCTACTTCAAAGGTGCAAAAGGGCTTAGACAATGAGACTCTATATCTCCATACCTCTTCACTTTAGCTATAGAGGTGTTTTCTCAGATCCTGAACAGGAGTTTCAACATCAATCTCATTGGGCATCACCCATCAGCTCTCATCCCACAAGTTACCCACTTGGCGTTTGCGGACGATATCATGATCTTCTTTGATGGAAAAAAAGATTCTCTCCAGAATATCACAGCCATGCTCCAGGATTTCTCAGACAGTTTCGGGTTATTCATGAATAAGGACAAGACTGAGCTTTATATTGCAGGAGTGAACCAGTATGAATCCACAAGGATTTCTTCCCTTGGTTTCAAACTTGGTTCACTTCCTTTCCGATACCTGGGCCTTCCTCTGATGCATAGAAAACTCCAAATTGCCGAGTACAAACCACTAATTGACAAGATATCCCTCGGGTTCACTTCCTGGTCTGCACGTGCTCTGTCTTAAGCAGGGAGAAAGGAATTGATAAAATCAGTCATCTATGGGACTATAAACTTCTGGGCCTTGACTTTCATTTTGCCAAAAGGATGTATAAAGACCATTGAGAGCTTATGTTCTAGATTCCTTTGGACAGGTGATATAACCAAAAAGACTGCAGCAAAAGTAGCCTGGAAGCAACTATGTCTCCCAAAGGAGGAAGGTGGCTTTGGTTTTCATTGCATCTCTACCTGGAACAAAACTCTTTGCTTGAAACTTATCTGGAGATTGTTTAATGGTGATTCACTCTGGGCCAAATGGCTAAGAAACAACAAGATAAAGGATGAGAATTTCTGGCTGGTTAATGAAAAGAAGGCAACATCTTGGACTTGGAAATCTCTTTTACATCTTCGTAATCTTACAATCTGTTTCCTTCGTTGTGCTGTAGGTAATGGGCAACATGCCAACTTCTGGTATGATTGGTGGACACCTTTTGGTCAGCTATTCCAGTTTATGGGACCGACAGGTCCGACTCAGACATGGATCCCATTAAACAGTACGGTAGCACAAGCATGCTCTCCTTCTGGCTGGCTCCTGAGACCAGCACGATCACCGCAAGCAGAGCTTCTTCAAATTCACCTTACAACGATTTACTCTCCCGCACTGTCCTGAAACCGACTCTTTTTTCTGGAATATCGATGGCGAGGAAAAAGACACGTTCAGTGCAAAAAACACTTGGGAAGCGTTACGTCACAGAAGTCCACCACTAACCTTGACAAGACAAGTCTGGTTTAAAGGAGCAACACCGAGGCATGCGTTCCTGCATTGGCTTACTCACCTCAACAGATTAGCTACCCGTTCAAGATTGTCTAACTGGGGAATGCAAATAGACACTTCATGTTGCCTGTGTGGGACAGGCGTCGAAACGCGGGATCATTTGTTCATACATTGTGAAATCAGGGAAGAGCTATGGCTACAAGCTACACGAAGACTGGGTTACCGGTCCTTTGTATCCACACCTGGAAAGCATTTTCAGCTTGGTTGGATATATCAGATTCAATTTCTGCTCTCACTCTCCGGAGGCTTGTAGCACATGTAGTCATATATACCATTTGGATGGAAAGGAATAACAGACTTCACAACAACATAATCACACCACCCCATGTTCTGTTCAAGGCAATGGATATAAGCATTAGAGATGCATTACTCACAAGAAGCCACATAAACAAATTCAAAACCCTTCTGCGAGATTGGCTTCAATTTTTATAATCGGTATAATGATATAAATCACATACCATCTAGATAGCCCTTGATTTTTTTTTTTTGGCAAGGCTTATCTTTTGTTTTCACGCTATTGTAGTTCCTACAATTTACTTTCATTAATTGAAAATTCACAAATTTTCAAAAAAAAAAAAATTATAGATTGAATTAACTAACATGCCGTCCGTTCATTAATTTTCATCGTACAAACAATTAGTAAAAAAAAAACACATTCGGGCAATGTGCCAATGATTGACAAAAGTTTACAATTGTTTAATCAATGAATGTGCCTTCATTTTCGTATTACAAGCAAATAAAATCATATTTGAGAAATGTGCCAATGGTTGACAGAAGTTTGTAACTCGTGTTTCTGGTGGAATCAGTAACAACCATTTGAATAAATTAAAGAAAGTTCATTGCTCTAACACTGAGAGATAAACCAATTTAATTGTGCAAGCATAAAAAAGGTGAAATTTCATTATTGGGCTTTCGCTAAGCAATTTGGTATTGCTTTGGGCTAAGCAACGGAAGCTCAATAATTTAGCTAAGCAATTTGATAATGGTTCTGAACCCAAAACCGGCGTCGATTTAGAATAAACCGGAGATGAAGAAGAGTGCTTCAAGGAGACAAAACTGGTGGAAACTGCAAACTGCGAAGTTGATGTGCTGTTTACCAAACCGACAACGCGACCTTTAAACCATGACACTTCGGCATCAATCTTTAAAACATTGACCATTCACCCACCGGTTATATACTCTTTACATACACATTGCCTTCCTAATTTGTAACTTCATCATATTATTAGATACATATACAATATATGCACACATATATTTTATATATCACATGTGGATGTTAATAATCATTAAAGGATGTTAATATATCATGCATTGGCCCCATAATCTTTCTGCCTTTTTTTATTTTTCTTTTTGTAATAAGAGGACTTTACAGAATTATAGAGTTGCAAATGTTGGGAGCATTCTTTTAACAACCAAAAAAAAAAAAAACAATATATTTGCTTCTAACATAGGACACTTTGAAGACATCTCACCTTTTCATTCTTTCAGGTGACTCCTTTTTCTTTTTCCTTTTTTTAAGGAGATTTTGATGACCCCTTTGGTTATCCTCTTTTGTGATTTTGAAGATATTTCTATTGATGTTTGTTGGTGGGCTTATAATGTGCGTGCAAAAAAGATTAACCGATCGAGTTTAGAGAGTTGGGAACTTGGGATACATCTTTATATAAACGTGGTAGCTAGGTTTGGACCACAAGTGAAGATAGAAGATCTTTTATCAACAAAAATCCATCTTATCCTTTTTAGAAAAAAAGTTTAGTACCGTGTTTAGTGAAACAATCGATTAATCTCAAGAGTGAAAAAATTTATTGACAAAAAGTTTACCGCAAATCCATCATGAGTAAAGCCAAAATCCAAACGACCAATATGGTCCATACACAGAGTTTGCGAGTAGTGGATGAATGAGCCAATACACACGGGTTTACGAATGCCATATTTTTTTTTTCACTATTGATACATACGTTTGTGATTGTTTTAAACAAGTATATATCTAAGCGATTTAATTCTTTTGCATTCCCACGTAAAACACACGATATATATCAACATCATGTTTGTGGATTTTGGCTTCTTAGAATGAAAATGATATGGCATTATTGAATTTACTAACATGGCATGTTTATTGCGGCAACCAAACAATGATCTTTCATTGGTTTAAGCATGTATGTATGACAAATTATTATTTTCTTAGATATTTTTGATTCATGAGCTATGTCGTTAAAAGGAAAAATTCGGACTTTGCTAGTAAGAAGAACTATAAGCAATATAAATAAAATCCAATTGTATACTTTTAGAAAAAGAATTTAATGAAAACCAAATATATAAATAAATGGTAATTGAATAATATCATGCAAAAGAACCTTAAAAAGCAGAAAATCGAAGAAACCGAACCATACCACCCCCAAATATCATGCAATATGTTAATCATCCTTTCATCTAATTAACCAAAAAGCTATCGTGATGTCTCATTGCTATTCGGAAATATTACTATAGGTTGTTACTCTTCTGTCCATTTCGTAAGAAATTGACAAATAATTTATGTCTTTCTTATTGTTTCTGGTTAGGCCGTAACAATACTACTAGTTAGTATTCTATTTCCATTGTTTTGAGCGACTATATTGTATGGTTAGCAATAGCATGTGAGACCAGTATAGTAATAATGTAAGAAAGTTTATTAAGAATTCGTTTGGAAGCAAACACACGCAGCAAAACATCATGGACCGGTTTATCATTATGCATGCGATGAAAGTTAACTTTGACAATAGTAATTAAATTAGTTGGGAAAACATTAGATAAAGCTTTGCTTATTTGATCGGTTACTTCTTCGTTAATGGGTTTATATTAAGAATAAATTAAAAGCTAATACACACGTGAACAAGACGAATTATAGAGTTCTTTCAACGTGTCTCTATTTATAAACTAGGTTTTGAATCCACTCTACGCGTTGATATATTTTGATGAAAACTATATATGATTGATGACGGTAGTAAAATATTATCTTATTAAAATTTTAAATTAGTATTAAGAAAAAAGTTAAATTTCAGATACACAATTTTTTGAAATATAAAAATTAGTTGTGTTATAAAATCAAATCTGATTAAAAAAAATCATGAATTTAACTCTACATCCAGGCGAGGTGAATTAAACTGATGACCTCACATATCCTAAACCATTTCTTTGACCACCAGAAAAAAAAAAAATTTTATCATCATGAATTTAACTCGTTCTCATATTTAATTGATCGCTACCACCTATGTTTTCGTGTTTTTTATTCAATGTTTTATTTTTCTTCATATTATTTCTTGTCATTTCTATTGTCAAATTTTGTGGTAATCATCATCATTACTTTTATCGTCTGGTTCTTCGCTATAGTCTTTTTCTTCTTCATCCTCGTCAACTTCTTCACTTTCTTCCACTAAAAAACATTTTTTTTAAGACTACCACACAACTTGTTAATCCATCAAACTTTAAGAACAAAATCATTTCTTTTTCATAAAAATAAAAAATAAGATAAAAAATAAAAAAGTAATGAAAAATATCAACTTATCTATAAAATCATACACAAAAATATGTTTTACAGCTCATAAGAAATAAACAACACAAACGTAGATAAATAAGATAATTTATGTTTTACATAAATATTTATAATATTTTAAACTTTTAAAAAGTTTCGAAATATAAATTTTGAACCTTTTATAAAGTTTCAATATTTTAAACTTTTAAAATTTAAAAATTATAATATTTAAAAACTTTTTAAAAACTAAGAACTTTTAAAAGTTTCAATATTTATAATATTTAAACTTTTAAAAAGTTTCAATATTTATAATATTTTAAATGTTAAAAATTTAAAAATTATAATATTTAGAAACTTTTTAAAAGCTAAGAACTTTTAAAAGTTTCAATATTTATAATATTAAAAAATTTAAAATTTTTAAATATTATAATTTATTTTTTTGAAACTTTTTAAAGTTTAATTTGATCAAATAAAAAACCGGATCAAACCGAATATACTTTTAAACTTGGACGTCTGATAAATCAAGTTTTCCTGTTCATTCGTTGTTAGAAGCATATTAATCTTATTTATACTGGTTCTAAACCATTATCTAAAAATTTTATAGCCGATGTGGAATATTGTGCATAGTTCTTTTATTTCCATAAATTTAAAATTTTCCTTTTTCTAAAAAATTCTGGAAATTTAAAAAATGTTAATGAATGACATGTCAAATCCTGATTGGTTGTTTAAAATAACTCTTAATATAGAAAATTCTGGAGATTTTAGAAAATGTTAATTAGTGAAGTGTCTAATCATAATTAGAGGTTTAAAATCATAATTGGAGCCCTACTTTTTATTAGTATAGAAGTGTTAACTAATTTATGAAAAATAGTACTCTATAATTAATAAACAGATTTTAATAGATGGAAGATTGCATTCTAAATATATCATCGGCATGTTAGTTTTTAAATAGATGTCGGTCACATATACTTATATCTCTCTACTTTTTTTATTAACTTCTCTATTGTTTTTAATACGTACTAATTATAAATTTATAATCAAAATAGTACGTCATCATACTTACCAAATGTATTTCAATTAATAAATAAGAAAATTTATTAATTGTACTACTATTTTTATAATGGGTGGCTTTCCATAACTATTATTATACATGTGGATATATTTAAAGAAATATCGGGCACTAATTTCTTTTAAGAGATTTATTTATTTAATGTATGCATAAATTTAATCATGCTATTTTCAGAACATATCTCATGGGGTCACAAGCTTTGAAATGATTGTACTCTTTCCAAATTTATAAATTAACAAAAAAATAACATTTTAGTAGAGAGATCTTTTTCATGGATCCATTCTTAGTAAACGTGATAGAAGACTTCCATCTTCACAAACCTTGTGTAAATGTGTTCTATTCTACTTAAGTGTGTATGACTAAACAAAAGATTATGCAGAACTAAAACTAATTTACCTTCCTAAAACTATATAATTTTCTAAAAAAGTAATTCACAGTCAAATTCAGCAGAAGAAGACAGTGTTAAAGGACCTACCTTTTGTAAAACCAAAGGAAAAAACACAAAATTGAGAAGGACAGATTTGTCATTTTCGTTCATGATTCTGATCTAATTTTTCAACCTACATTTTAATGTCACCTAATCTTTCATCGTTGCACAAATCACTAGACCCATACAATACAAACTAATCCGATTTACAAAAAAAGAAAAAAAAAAAGATGAATAACTTTGAAATTTGAATAATGATAATCACAAGTTAACAAACTTCGACACAATCCCCAAATCTCCGATTACGATTAATAAGAAATAGTTAAAATTTAAAAACTCCACAACGGCCGTATCATTTTCTCTTAATTGCATTGATTACACCAATTTTTTTTTTTTTTATAAAAAATATTCAACTCTCTGGAAATAAGTTTTCTACCCCTAATTAATTCTCATTAATAGCATTACTATTCAACGTTGCAATTTCCAAAACAAATCTCATTCATTATTAAGCTAAAAAGAGGATTTTAAAAGGTAAGAAAACTATTTTTATATAGTAAAAAAAGAAAAGAAACTACTGTTGTGCGTCAAATCATTCTCATCTTTTATCTTTGTCGCACAAAAAAAGAGTTTCCAAATCTAAAAGAATATAATTGCAGAAGACACAAAGAGAGAGAGAGAGAAAGAGAGAGAGCTGTTGGAGTGTGAAAGAGAGAAGACAATGAGATGACTTTCACTATCATTTTGCAGCCATTCTCTCAATCTCTTTCTTCGGTATGTTTCTTCTTCTTCATCTCTCTCGGCTTTGCATTTTTCTTACTATTAGAATCTGTTCTTACTTCTATATCTCTTCTTTGTTCTGACACTTCACTTGTAAGATACTTGTTTGGTCTCATTTCCGATTTGTACATTTTGGATCCAATCTACTTAACGAGTCATTTTGTGTGTCTGTCTCTAAGAAAGACTCCATCTTTTTGAGTTTCTGTAGCTACCCATTTGCTCTTTTCTGGTAAATTTGATCTGAGAAAAAAAAACTCGACAAGTTATACTTTTTTTTGGTTCTTCAGTGTTACATTTTTTTCTTTGTGTGTGTGTGTTAAATCTGCAGTTTTGAGTCTCTTACAAACATTACGGTTGGTGTGTAGTCTGATTCTAGTTTTTTTGTTTTTTGTTTTTTCCTTCACTAAACCAAAAAAAGTCTTCATTTTTTTTTGTTCCTCTGTTGTTTGATTTCTCTGGTTTTACTTAACATTGTTGTTAAGTGATCTCTTGATTTCGACTAATACTTCTCTTTTTGGAGATTCTTTGTATCTGTATGTGTTGGAATGTATCTGTATCTGTATAGTCCTTATTCCTTAAGACCAGAATAAGTTAGAGATCTTGACTCTGCTTCTGTTGACCCTTATAGTGTGTGGCATTGTTTGCTTCAGTTTTGTAGGTGAAAGCCTGAGGTAGAGAGAGATCAAAGAGCTCTTCAGTTTGGAATATAATTTAGTATAGATTGATTCTGGCCTGGAACCCTTACCTTGGACTTGACCACCCTTGGGTGAAGTCTAAACCACTCTTTGTGCTTCTAGCAGCCGGTGTCATGGCTACTGTGTTGCATTCAGAGTCCAGGCGGTTATACTCCTGGTGGTGGGATAGTCACATTCCCAAAAACTCTAAATGGATTCAACAGAATCTTGCAGGTGCCTCTCTCTCTCTCTTTCTCTCTAAGTGTTTGGTGACTCATTTGGTCTTATTTAACGGGGAAAAGAATTGAATTTTTGCATGATGCAGATATGGATTCCAAAGTGAAGGCTATGATCAAACTCATCGAAGAAGATGCAGATTCTTTTGCAAGAAGAGCAGAGATGTACTACAAGAAACGTCCAGAGCTAATGAAACTTGTGGAAGAGTTCTACAGAGCTTATCGTGCATTAGCAGAGAGGTACGATCATGCGACTGTGGAGCTCCGCCATGCGCATAAAACCATGGCTGAGGCGTTCCCTAACCAAGTGCCTTTCGACATGCTTGAGGATTCTGCTTCATCATCTTGTTCTGAGCCACGTACACCTGAAAAAATGCCACCACGAATCCAGCCATTTTACGACTCTGAAGACCTGCAAAAGGACAGTGCCACGAGTAAAAGAGGGTTAAGTCAGCTGACTGAGTACTTAGGAAGTTCTGAAACAGAAGTTGAAAGCTTGAAGAGAACATTGGTTGAGCTTGGTGCTGAGAAAGAGGCCTTGAATCTTCAGTATCAGCTGAGCTTAAACAAATTATCTAAACTGGAGAAAGACCTCGAGGTTGCTCAAAAGGATGTTAATGGGCTTGATGAACGTGCTAGCAAAGCCGAGATTGAGACTAAGGTACTTTCAGAAGCCCTTGCAAAGCTTGAAGCCGAGAGGGATGCTGCGCTTCTCCGATATAATCAATCCATGCAGAAAATAGCGGATTTGGAGGAATCTTTTGCTCACGTACAAGAAGATATGAAGGGGTTCACCAACAGAGCAACTAAAGCAGAAACAAAAGTGCAGAGTCTCAAACAAGAGCATTGTAGATTGCATTCTGAGAAAGAGGCTGGCTTAGCTCAATACAATCGATGCCTAGAGATGATATCTACGCTAGAGAAGAAGGTTAGAGAGGCCGAAGAGAATGCTCAAATGTTTAGTGATAAGGCTGCAAAAGCAGAAGATGATATTAAAGCGTTGAGACATGAACTTCTGAAGGTAAATGAAGCGAAGGATGGCTTGAGTCTTCGGTACCATCAGTGTTTGGAAACTATATCTAAGCTAGAGAGAGAAGTTTCTCATGCTCAAGACAATGCCAAAAGACTGAGTAGTGAAGTTCTGGCTGGAGCTGCAAAATTGAAGACTGTAGAGGACCAGTGCATTCTTCTGGAAAGCTCAAATGAAAATTTGAAGCTAGAAGCAGATGGTTTAACACACAAATTAGCAGCTAAGGATCAAGAGATTGTTCAGAAGCAAAACGAGCTTGAGAAGTTTCAGTCTTTAATCAAAGATGAGCATTCTCGATTTTTAGAAATCGAAGCCAGCCTTAAGAGTTTGCATAGTGTGTATTCTCAGTCCCAAGAGGAACAAAAGGTTCTTACTTCAGAACTTCAAAGCAGGATTGGCATGTTGAAGGACTTAGAGACTCGTAATCAAAAGTTGGAAGGGGATATCAGCTCAGTCGAAGAAGAAAATCTAAACTTAAGCAAACTAAATGATTCTTCTATGATCACCCTGGAGAGTCAGCAAGGTGAGATCCATAGCTTGAAGGAGATAAAAGAAAAACTTGAGGAAGAAGTTGCAAGACAGATTAACCAAAGCAGTGCCTTTCAAGAAGAGGTCTGTCGTCTGAAGGATGAAATTGATAGCTTGAATAGGAGGTATCAAACGATAATGGAGCAAGTGAAGCTCGCAGGATTTGATCCCGAATCACTTGCCTGCTCTGTGAGGAAACTACAAGACGAGAACTCAAAGCTGACTGAGTTATGTAACCACCAGAGAGATGATAAAGATGCTCTTACTGAGAAGCTGCGTGAAATGGATAGCATTCTAAGGAAGAATGTTTCTTTGGAGAAATTGCTTCTGGAATCAAACACCAAACTAGATGGTTCTAGGGAGAAGACGAAGGATCTGCAAGAAAGATGTGAGTCTTTACGACGAGAGAAATCTGAGTTTATCGCTGAGAGAGCTAATCTGCTTTCTCAATTGCAAATCATGACTGAGAATATGCAGAAGCTCTTGGAAAAGAACTCGTTATTGGAGACATCCCTTTCTGGTGCTAACATTGAGCTACAAGGTGTTAGAGAGAAATCAAAATGCTTTGAAGAGTTCTTCCAGTTGCTCAAAAACGATAAGGCCGAGCTTATAAAAGATAGAGAATCTCTTCTCTCTCAGTTAAATGCAGTTAAGGAGAAGCTAGGGGTTTTGGAGAAGAAGTACACTGAATTGGAAAGAAAATATGCTGACCTACAGAGGGAAAAACAATTCAAGAATGTTCAAGTGGAAGAGTTAAGAGTCTCACTTGCCACTGAGAAGCAAGAGCGTGCTAGTTACGAAAGATCGACTGACAGCAGATTGGCTGATCTTCAGAGCAACGTGAGTTTTCTTCGAGAAGAATGTCGCTCCAGGAAAAAGGAGTTTGAGGAAGAGCTTGACAAAGCTGTAAATGCGCAAGTCGAGATCTTCATCTTGCAAAAGTTTATAGAAGACTTGGAGCAGAAGAACTTTTCTCTCTTAATTGAGTGCCAGAAATATGCTGAGGCATCAACATTTTCAGAGAAACTCATTGCTGAGCTGGAAAGCGAGAATCTTGAGCAACAGATGGAAGCAGAGTTTTTGGTGCATGAGATTGATAACTTCAGGGGTGCAATTTATCAAGTGTTTAAGGCACTTCAAGTTGAAGCAGATTGTAAGACAGCTGACCAGAAGGTTGCAAAAGAGAGAATCCCCGTTTCACGTGTCTTGGGTGACATTAAAGAACTAAAATGTTCACTCTCTAGCGCTGAATATGAGACGCAGCGACTTGTGATTGAGAACTCTGTGCTCTTATCTCTACTTGGACAGTTCCAATCAGATGGCATGAAAGTGGAATCAGAGAAACGTGTTGTAGAGAAAGATCTGGAGACGATAGTACATCGCTATGGAATGCTGAAAAAGGATAGGCTCGAGCTATTGGAGATGAACCGGCAGTTGAAATCAGAACTGGTCGACAGAGAGCAGCGGGAGCTAGAGTTAAGAGCTGAACTACAAACTGAGCATTTAAAGTTTGAGAGTCTGCATGAGTCATACATAGCTTTGCATCAAGATCACTCAAATGCTCTCAACAAAAACCAAACTTTGCTTCTGAAATTCTCAGAACTTAAAGGTGAGATGTGTATACTTGAAGAAGAAAACGTTGCAGTTCTTCAGGAAGCTCTTGCCTTGAACAGCATGTCTGTGGTTTACCAGTCCTTTGGGTCTGAAAAAGTTCAACAGGTTGACGCTTTTGCTGAAAACTTGTCTAGTTTACAAGACATCAATAGTGGCCTGAAGCAGAAGATTGAGACACTGGAGGAGAAGTTAAAAGGGAAAGAGGTGGACAGTCAGGAGCTTAATATCAAGCTGGAGAAGTTACAGGAAAGCCTCGAAGAAGCCAATGAGCTAAATGATCTCTTAGATCATCAAATTTTAGATAAAGATGAAATCTTGAGGCAGAAGGCGATGGAGCTCCAAGAAGCTGAAGAGATGCTCAAGGCTACACATATTGCAAATGCTGAACTGTGTGAAGCAGTTGAAGAGCTGAGGAAAGACAGTAAAGAATCTAGGAAATTGAGGGGAAACTTAGATAGGCGGATTACTAAACTGTGTGACCTTACTGGGAGACAGGATGAAGAGATTAAAAACCTTGGCAATTTGAAGGAGAATTTGGAGTCGGAGGTAGAGTTGTTACACAAGGAAATCCAAGAACACCGAGTTCGAGAGGAGTTCTTGAGTTCAGAGCTGCAGGAGAAAAGCAATGAGTTTGGACTTTGGGATGCTGAAGCAACATCTTTTTACTTTGATCTACAGATTTCAGCTGTCCGTGAAGTATTGCTTGAGAATAAAGTTAAGGAACTCACTGGAGTTTGTGAAAATCTCAAAGATGAAGCTGTTACAAAAACCACAGAGGTAGAACAAATTAAAGAAACAGTTGGATTCTTGGAATATGAAGTGACTGAGCTGAAGAATCAATTGTCTGCCTATGATCCTGTGGTAGCATCTCTGGCAGAAGATGTCAGGTCTCTTGAGCAAAATGCCCTGTCTTTATTGAAACTCCCTGCACCAGCTGATCGTCACAGAGAGGTAAACTTATTCCCATTCCTTCTATTTGACATTTTACCGGTTCTTGAAACTTGATTACCTTTACTAATTGACTGATTTTACTGACCACGTTAGTGGCTTCCATTTGTTGAAATTGTGCATTTTCGCATGTATGCACCACGAGTTAATATTTTCCAATTTCCTCAGGGCGTCCAGAATGATGAACATCCAGAAGCAGCAGTCTCTCAAGAAGAAGGACATAGCAGTACCAACCTAGACAGTGGATTTGTGCTTTTGCAGGACATGAAAACAAGAATCAAAACCATTAAGAAAGCAGTTGCTGAGGAAAAAAAGAGGCGTGGTAAGCTGAGAAGACGAAACTCTTCTCACAGAAGCAGAGACCGCAAGCTGTATGAAGAGATTGAACTTGAGGACCAATTCTCAGGTGAAATCAGACAGCCTAGATCACCTGCGTTGACTGAGTTGAAAAATGGTTCATTGATGAAAGACATTCCCCTTGATCAAGTTGCAGACTCAACGTTCTATGGAAGAAGCCGGAGAACTAGTCGTGGTTCTAGTGACCAGATGCTTGAATTATGGGAAGAATCTGCTGAACCAGAATCCAGCATTAAGTCTCTGATCACCAATAAAAACTCAAAGAAGCCTCTGATCCCTCGTCTTCATCGCAGAAGCAGGAATCCCTCCATTGAATCACAGTCTGAGAAAATGGTTGGAGTTGTTGACAAACTAGAGTTATCTAGAAGCACTGAGGACAATGCAAAGATTCTGGAGAGACTTTTGTCTGATTCTCGAAGATTGGCAAGCCTCAGAATCAGCTTAAGAGATCTTAAAAGCAAGCTGGAGATGAACGAGAAGCCAGGCAAGTTCACTAACCCTGATATTGTTAGAGTGAAGAAACAGCTGAAAGAAATGGAGGAAGCAATCTTTCAGCTTACAAACACAAATGAGATTCTTTCTAATGAAATCGAGGAGACCGGAGATGCCAGAGATATATATAGAAAAGTGGTTATAGAGAAGTCAAAGAATGGGTCTGAGAAGATTGAGCAGATGCAGCAAGAAATGCAGAACATTGAGCGAACAGTGCTAAAGCTTGAAGAGGGAGCATCAAAGAGTAAAGGAAGGAAAAAATTCTCTGAGAGTAGGACAGTGATACTCTTGAGAGATATTATCCATAAAGGTGGCAAAAGGACAGCGAGAAAGAAGAAAAATCGTTTCTGCGGCTGTATGAGATCTTCGGGTAATGAAGAGTAGGGTGGATAATTATAACGTAACAGCATCTATCTAGTCACTATCTATTTTACTTTAATCATGGAACTGACTTTAGGAGTACTTGTGGAATGGTTTCTGAAATATTTATTAGAGCAAATTAGTAAACCTTGTAGCTTCTGCTAATGTGTACGTATCTGGTTTGACTCTTTAATGTTTCAAACTTAGTGTTTCTCAAAGTCTATTTTTTAGATACTCTTTATGGAAGATTATGAACTAGAATGTGATAATATACTACCTACTGGAATAAAGTATCTTACAAGAACGTTACTTATGTTATGGAAACAGGGATGTAGGCTAACACGATCTGGTACATTACAAAGATACAAAGAATTTTTTCCATAGCTTAACTAAATAGTTTTTGATTCACTGATTTGGGTTGAGAGAAGGAAATGCTGGAATAGACCGTAGTATCAGCTTACGGCCATTACCTCTCCTCCTTAGGTTTGAGCCAGATTCCGAAGAGCCGAGCTGAGGGGGAGAAACTCTCTTACTGTTAGGAGAGATGGCCTTATTGTTAGCAATAGGGGAATTGAGGAGAATCTCAGGCATAATCTCTGTTTTATCTTCAGTCACGGGATCAACAGGCTTCTTCCCATTATGTGACTGTGTCAAATCACTGTCTTGTTTTCTGAAAGATGAAGAACCCATGCCAATAAAAAACTGTGTGGGAGGCAGTCTGTTCTTAGACAAGAACGGCTGATGAACCACCAAATGTCTGCAAAACAAAGGTTACAGCAATTCAGGAGCTGTCTTGTTTGTATATTGTTTGAAACCTCGGTACAATTACCTGTACGGTGGCAGTGGTGTTGAAGGTTGATCAGAGCTTGGGTTCTGCTCCACTTCGCTTGACCCCTCGATCTTGTGTTGGATTTTTGCTCTTCTTTTCTCATATGTCTCCTGATCCTCCTCTTGTTTGCTCTCCATGATAGCAAGTAAAGCCCCTGAGATTGTAATTATGTCAACCAAAGACTTTGTAAAGAGATAGTAATTAAAAGATGAGCAAGGAAGCTTACCTTCTTTTCTGCCGAATACATTTTTGCATCCTTCACATCTACAATTTATGGAACAGCCGACTCCACCCTATAAGATTATCCGGAACAAAGTATCAAAATCAGATCCTGGGAATATAACTTACACAGATGGATATTGAGAACAATGATGAATAGATGATGAAAAAAAACCTGATAGCATTCACAGTATTTCTTCAGACAGTTTGATTTCTTGCAGTTGCAGCCGCGTTTGTGTCGTGCAGAAGCTGGAGTTTTACTCGCATCATCCTGTTCAAGATAAAAGTGTCATCACTCAGATAAATGGAGGACAGAGAGGAGATAGGGGGGAATAAGAAGATGGAATAAAGAGCTCTTACACCAGCTTCCATGATGGAATCTGCGCTTCTGATGACTTTAGGAGCAAATGCAAGTGGATTTCGGGATTCAATCTGTTTACGGGTAGCCAGGACAGTTTCTTCATGGACAGGTTTGTTAAAGCAATCTATACATGAACATGGCTCTATACAATAAACTCCAGCAGCAAAGCATTCACAGTAACTGCAGAGAGAAAAAGAGACTCAAACAATGGTTAACTACTCCAAGGCAATTCATTTTAAATATTTGAAAACAGACAAGAATTAAAGAGAAGCTAGGGGTATGCAGCTTACAGCTTCAAACACTTTGACTTTTTGCAGTTGCATCGCTTACATGACTCACCCTCTCCAGCTGGTTCAGACACACGCCTGCACATTTATGCCAAACTGATAAGAAAAACAAAACAGAAGATACACAAATCTGTTATGTAACTTTTGTTCAAAAAAAAATAACTTGCTTCTTTTTCTTAAGGCTGCCCGTATTCAACTCTGGAAACACCAATGCTCTGGGAACTTCTTCGACAGGTTCATTTTCCGCTTGGTCCGAAGTTTCTTGCACAGTGTCTTGGGAGTGAATTGGAGTGGTAGAGCCTGAAAAACTCTTTTGAATCTCTCCAGATATGGAATAGTCATGTACGACATTGATGTTACTGTCCCTTGCGGACAATGCAACGGCGTTTAGATGAAGACCAATACTAGGTACAACACACCTCGAGGAAGATTCACCAGCCGCCTTATTGTCACACACAGATTGCTGATCATCAGCTATCTCCTTCTTCCGCTTCCCTGGCATCTCAAAGTCCAGGCAGCGTCTTCGCATGCCACCACGGTGCAAGCTAAAGACAGACTAGCACAAAACACAACGCAAAATAACCAATTCAGTATAATCAAGATCCCAAACATACTTAACACTCACATCTGAGAGCCATTTCAAAATGTAGTCCTGAATTTACCTCATTGGGAAGCACAGCCAAAGGCTCATTTTCATTACTGGATCCATTAACTGGAACAGCTTTGTTGATATCAGGCCGCTTTGTTGACTTCACCCCAGCACAGAAACGTCTTTCTGAACTTGATATTTTATCCACCAAGCACCTAAAAGCCTCAGAATCATTCGGAGACCGAAACACTAACAGCTCAGTTGCATCTGAGATCAAACGTCCACAGTTAGGAGTGTCATTCGCTTCCCGAACATCAAGCATCTTCTGAAGACCCATCTTGACATCGTCAGAAGACGAACCACCTTCTCCTAGAGGAATATCAGATGGAGCTTCCACAGTAACATCGTCAGTGCAAGGTGAATCACTACGATCAGGAGTTTGACTGTCAGACTTCAGTATCTGTGGTAGCTCAGAAGACGTTTCAACAGAAGTCTCTTCTTCTTCATCTTCCAAAGGCGCTTCTTTGTTTAGATCTTCAATTACCGGTACTTCAACTTCTTCTTTACAAACAGATCCGTTTAGATCTTCTAAAGGCTTAGTACGATCAATAGAGTTATGACTGAAACAACAACAACAATACAGTAAACAACATCTCCTACTAAAACAACAACAAGAGCTTCTGTTATTCAAAGAAAATGATTATTTACCATCTGAAAAATCTGGATTCTCTATGAGAACTGACATGAGGAGAGGTGAAAACAGGAGGAGGAGATGTGAAACTCAAAGAGCTAAACGTCTGAGCAGTGGAAATGGATTTGACCGACTCAATGGGAGAGAGATTGCTTATGTAGTTGAACACAGGAGAATCCTACATTCAAAGACCCCAATTATAGACCCAAGGCAAAATTAGCAAACCACAACAAAAAAAAAAAATTGCATTTTCCCGGAAAAAAAAAAAAAAAAAAGACAAAATCTATTAAATTTCGGAAACAAAAAAAAAGATAAAATTTTTAAGGTCAATTCATGAAATTTGACAAAACCCAACACAAAAATTGCAAAAAACCCAGAAACACATAACACCAACTTCGTAAAAACTAGAAAAAATGCAAGACAAGGAAAAGGAGTGAACTTTATTTAAGCAGAGACAAAAAAAAAAAAAGAGAAACCTCGAATTTGGATTTGGGAGTTGAAGTTCCGATCTGGGAAGTAGTAGGATTCTTCTGGGGTTTGTCCATTTTCCAGCAAGAATCAAATCTACATTGCCTCAATACAGACACTGATTTTGGTTTTTTTTTTTTTGTGTTGTTATGTATAAACTAGGGTTGTTGTTGAATATTCGAACAAAAAAAAAAAAATGTCCGCGCCGGTGCGAAACAGTGCGAAGAGCGTATAAACACTTTGTGCCTGTGGGAAAATGTTAAAAGTCCAAATCATATCAGTATCAGTCTTTTTAGTCCACTAGATGACGTCATCTTTAGTTCTTTACCCTTACCTGCACCTTCTTTAACACTCAGGCCCAGATCCACATTAGTGGCCCAAACACTGAAAATCTATGAGAAAGTGTTTGAGCGTGGTTATACTTTGGGAATTGATTAAATTTCATGTATGATTTTTTAAAAACATTCATTGATTTTAAATCAAACAAATAGTATAATTTAAAATCATATATGAGGATTCAAAATAACGAAAAAAATATATATTTGAAAACCAAAAATTTCTAAATAACAAAGTTTACCTATCAAAAGGATGATGTTTAAAGCACTTCCATTGTTAGATTTATTTATATCTAACGTTTTGAAATATGAAAATGTACATGGCCAGTGCATATATCATACATTGGAAACTGGTAGTACATATACATCGATAGATCTAAATACGAAGATGTGAAAATATATGTCTATTGCATGCTATGTGAAACAACCATTTTAGAAAACAAATTTAATCTATTTATATAAGAACTAAGTATGTTATAATTCTTTTATATGGATTTGATACATGGGATATGGAGGGTTCATACTATTAAGCCTAGACTTAAGAGGTTTTTATGTGATTGGGTATTTTTTACCATTCAGGAAAGAGTAATGAGTTCGGAAAAATGTTAAAAAGTTATGTTGTTTGTGATAAGTGTAATAATTTTATGATTTAAAACAAAATCTCAGAGTTTATGATATGTGATCTCCAATTTCGCAGAGAGCTCAGAGAGTTTGTGCTCCAAAATGGGTTTGGTGTCTTTGTCTTTTTTACCGCTAAGTAAATGAGTGACATATATTATAAAAATATTTAGTTAATGAGATTTTAGTTATTTTTTTTATTTTAAATTTTAAATAATTTTGTTTAAAAGGAACACATGAATTGATTCTGTACAGATATTTTAGGAACAATTGATTTTAGGAATATTTTAGTTATTTTAATTTTGTCCAAAATAAAAATAAAAGGATACAACCAAAATGTATTTCTCGAAATCTAATTTATATAGGTTTTTCTGTACCTGACTATACACATATGGTTGACGAATGTTGTGAACATATTGAAAAATAATCTCACATTTTTGTTTCACCACGAAACAAACGTAACTGCGCTCTAGAACTAATCTATCAAAAGTCTTTAACAAAAAAAAAAAAAACTAATCTATCAAAAGTTTGCGTATGTTGTGCGTAACAGTGTAAGTTAAACTACCAACTAGAAGTTGACATTCTTCACACATTTTCAAAGATTCAAAGAATTCTTCTAATGGTGTGGAGTGAGAGAAGGAAACGATGGGATCGAGTGTATCAGCTTCCTGCCACCATTTCTTCTCCATGGGGTCTCCTCTGATGAATCAAGATGAGGCAAAGACACCCTTTTGCTGTTGGGAGATACCACAGCTTTCATGTTAGTCATTGGAGAATGGTTTAGAAGATTCTCAGGCATATCATCATCATCATCAATGTCTTCTGTGATTGTCTCAATCCTTGAATGAGAAACCATACTCATGTCTGGCTTTCTGATGTTGTATATCCCAGAAGAAGATGATCCAGAAGCTCCATGATGAAAATGTGATACTGGAGGAAGTAGTCTATTGTTGGATGAGATGGCCAGTTGAGACAGTGGTTGCCTGAATTAGAATTCAAAGGTTAATAATAATAAAGCGATTAAGGATAACACATTGATTGGTTTCTGAATTCTGAGATTGTTTCTTTACCTATATGGTATTGGTGTTGAAGGTGGAGCAACAGGATTAAACAACTCAGCATTCTGTTGTGTTTTCGCTGTTACCCTTTTACCAGACACTTCGTTTTCCTCGTCTTGTTCGAACAAAGATCCTGCAGGGATTGTAATATTTGTCAAATCAAAGATCAAAAGCCTTCAGGTCTAGAGGTAAAGAATAAAAAGACTAACCATCTTTTCTGCCAAATGCATTTTTACATCCTTCACATCTACAGTTTATGGAGCAGCCAACTCCACCCTATAGGATCAGTGTATCAAAACTCAGAACTAATCCAATGAAAAAAGTCTTACACACATGTGTATGAATTTAATGACATTACCTGATAGCATTCACAATATTTCTTCAAACAGTTTGATTTCTTGCAGTTACAGCCTCGTTTGTGTCGCGCTGAAGCTGGAGTTTTGCTTGTATCATCCTATGAACCAACGCAACCTTTTATAGCCTTTAAAAAGATATAAAGGCTGCTAAGAAAATGGAAATGAAAAAACACTTACACCAACTTCAATGATGGAATCTGAGTTTCTTATGACTTTAGGAGCAAATGCAAGTGGATTGCGGGATTCAATCTGTTTGCGAGTAGCCAGGACGACATCTTCATGAATAGGTTTATTAAAGCAATCTATACATGAACATGGCTCTATGCAATAAACTCCAGCAGCAAAGCATTCACAGTAACTACAGAGATAACATCAAAAGAGACTCAGCAAACAAAAGATTGAACTATTTCAAGAAAACACAAGATTATAATAGGATTTGGTGTATTCAGCTTACAGCTTCAAACACTTGGATTTTTTGCAGTTGCATCGTTTACATGACGACTCGCCTTCTCCTGATTGTTCAGACTTACGCCTGCACAGTATAGAGCCAACAGATTGTTAAGAATAAAGTAAAAAAGATTTACCATTAATCTGTTTGTAACAAGTTTCAGGACAACAAACTTGCCTTTTCTTCTTCGGACTTGCTGGCTTCATTTTAACTAAAGCTAAAGATTTTGGAAACTCTTCTACAGCTTGAACTGCATCTTGCTGCGAGTGAAGAACCGGAGAGGTAGAACTTTGCAAACCCACTTTAACGTTACCGGACAATGAGTACTCATTAGGAACATTATTGTTTTCCTTAGAGGACATTGCAATAGCGTTAAGATGCAGACCAATGCTAGGTACTACACAACTTGATGAAGATTCGCCCAATGTTTGCTGATTATTCCCTGGAACCTCAAAGTCTAGACAACGTCTTCTCACACCACGATGCAAGATCGAATTCGCCTGTCACACACACACACACAGACAAAGAAGAGAAACATTTCAGAGACAATGATCAATCAAGAACCAAAAGCTAATACAATATCAAAACCACCTTTACTCACATCAAAGGACTCAGTTTCATTGTTGCCTACAACAGTACTCGAAACAGGCGCCGACGTTGACATTGTACCACCACCACCACGTACACGAGCTCCAGAGTTAGATCTTCTCTTCAACAAGCAACTAAAAGCCTCTGACTCACTAGGTGAGCCATAGATCAGTTCTGTCGTAGCAGCAATAAGAGTTTCCCAATCTGGAGTATCACTTTTCTTCTTGACATTGTCACAAATCTTCAGCAGATCCATTCCACCATCTTCACAACTACCATTGCCTCCTCCTCTCACATCATTACTCACTTTGGGAGTACTAAAATCATTCTTAACGTTCTGTGACGGTTCGTTTCCAATCAAAGCTTCTTCTTCTACTTCTTCTCCAACGGAAGCAGCCACATCTTTGTTAATTTGACTGCAAACCAAAAAAAAAAACAAATTCCAAAATCAAGAACTTTGAAAGAGTATAAAACTACTAATAATAACTCAAAGGACACAGAGTTATAACCTTCTGAAACGAGACTCTTTGTGAGAAACAGCATGAGGAGAACTGAAAACAGAAGGTGGAGATGTGAAATTGAGAGAGCTTAAAGTTTGAGCGATTGGGATTGATTTGAGAGTCTTGATTGGAGAGAGATTACATATATAATTAAACACTGGCGAATCCTGCATCATTTTCACAAAAACACACACTTTTGATCTCAAAAAACACATCTTCAAAATCATCAAACAACCAAATCATAAGAAAACCGTTTTAAAGATTCTAATAACCGATTACGACTGTAACATAAAAACTGAATCTTTGACTAAACTAAGAGATGGGTATTGTTACAAAGTCGAACAGACATACCAAAACCATCACAGAAACAGAGGAGCAACGAGATAAACAATGAAAGCATGAAACTTTGAGATGGGTATAGAAGTGAAAACCTCGGATTTGAGTTTAGAAACAGGAGTCCCGATCTGGGTAATACTCTTTTGCGGTGTATCCATTTTTTTATTTGTCTAACAACAAAACAATCACTCACATACACATTACTTCTCCTGCCTCACTCTCCCTCTCTCTCTCTGTCTCTATCTCCACTTAAAAGGGTAAGGAAGAAGAGAAAGAGATTCAAAGGAGAGTAGAGGCGGGAAGATGAGGAGTATCTCGTGAAGATAGTCCAAACCAAATCCAACAGAGGCCACCAAAACCAAACACAAAAAGGTCACTACTTGTCTCTCTCTTTCTCTTTCTTTATGTTTCTTCTTCTAATATATACACCTCTCCTCTACGTACACGTCTCTTTAAGAATCAATGGTCTCTCTGTAAAAAAAAATATCGTATCGATTTTTGTTTTTTTGGGTCTTTAATAAAGTAACGGACATCACCTTGATGTTTGCTTTTTTTTTTTCTTCTTTGATTGTAAAGAAAAAAAAACGAATAAAATAAGAAACTGCAATAATTACACAGTTCCTTTTCGTTGCTTCTGTTTTGTTTGCATTACAAAGATGAATGAATAAAGAAAAGAATAAAGATAAATTCCTCTTTAATTTTTTGTTTTATTTGTTCGTTTTTTTGTATAGCTATATATATGTGGTTTTACTAACTTCGTTGACTATACTTGTCATTGTTGATAAACATACTTAAATTTTTTTTTTTTGTGTTTGCATAATCATAATACATTTAATATATTTGACCGTATCAACAGTGTGATTTGTTGAGATACCTAATCGAAATTAAGGTTTTATTATCACATCATTTGACTTTGTCACGTTTTATTTTTCTCTTTTCCAAATACTATCATCTAACGGTGTCAACATATCCCTACTGTGAAAAGAAAAAATAATTTAATTAGTGTGCTCGATTAATGTAAAGGTGGTAAATAAACAAATGATTATAATGATCTCGTGAGAATACACAAGTGTGATAATTAATAAATGATATACTGTTGGACTAAACAAGAATTCTAGAACGGAATGAAAAGAAAACACACGTTACAGAGATGAAGATTACAACTTACAAGGCTTGGAGATTTGTAATTTAATTAAAGTTATTGCCGCTAATCACGAGAAAGCACTTATGTGTCTAATCATCATGACACTTCAATTTTTTTTGAAATTAATTGGTCAATTATTCGAAATAATAGTAGTGATAATGATTCAATAGTAACATCTTTTTCTTTTGAATTATATATTTGTATGTAACGTTCGCAGATATTCAAGCCTTTTAATTTGCATGGAATATTATCATAACCTATAATATCTCTCCCGTTTTCTAACCTATAGTTCAAACAACTTATAAAATCGTTAAGTAGAAGAAAAAAAAAAAACGTTGCATAGTGTATGATATATAATTACATGTTATTTAACAATGAATGGCCTCAATGTACTATGTAAATTTGTAATATAGTAGGAACAGTGAATGGCCTCAACGTCCAAGTATGTTGGTAACTAACAACAACTTGGAACGAAAAGATGTATGTTGTTGACAAAAGAAAAATCAATTATTCTCTCTCCTAGATTAGTTTTTCCTAACTCAAATCTCCGCCGCCTATCGATTTCTCGTCGGTTGGTGAGAATTTCACGATGACAAGGAAGAAAAAAAAGAAGAGATCTCGCCCCTTAGTCCCTGGTATTTCTCAGTTTGCGCGTTTCGCCACACCAATGGCTCAGTTGACTTCCCCTCTCTCAAGGGTTGATGGTCCTCTGCTTACGGAAAACAAAACTTCTCTACCACCTGTGGTAACTTCCTCGGAGGTTCTTTCGTCTCTTTTGGCAAATCAGGATACAGATCTACTTACCTCTGTTTCTTTGGCTTCTGAGCCGGTAGAGGACGCATCCTCCCCCTCTGCGATTCTTGTCTCTCCGGTCCCCGATATTTCCCCAGTTGCTGTTGAGGCTTCAGCCTCTGGTACCGCCTCTCCAGATTTGACTGCTGCATCCCTGGGTGCCTCAGTCTCGACGGCTCCCTCGGCAAATGCTCCGCCTAGTCTTGTAAAACGATGGACCTCCCTCTTCGGTGAATCGTCTCTATTAGAAGAAGTGGGTCTCCGTCGCAGCACATCTCTGGAGTTCCCTTTGTTCTCATCCCGGATGATAATATAGAAGCTCCTAGGGAAGAATTCAAGGACTTTCTCTTCGCCCAGTTTCATGGGAACCCTCCTTACATGGGTCGGGTTATAGGACTTGTGAATGCACTCTGGACTCGCTCGGGTCCTCGCATTTTTGTTCACAAAATTGGTTATGGTGCCTTTCTACTGTGGGTCTCCAACCCTAGGACCAGAGCTATACTTCTGGGACGAAATGTCTGGAACATTGCAGGGTTCCCCATGTTCATATCTCTGTGGTCCCCGGAGTTTACTCCCGACTCCCCTCCGTTAACCTCAGCTGTTATCACTGTAGAATTGCACGGGGTCCATTATTTGATGTTCAACAAGCAAAGCCTTAGTCGGAATTCTACTGCTGTTGGAAAACTGGTAGCTCTTGCCCCAGAAACTGAAAGAAAGGAGAATTTTGAAGTTGCAAAGGTCCTACTCCGCATTGACCTCACCAAGGAACTCCCATCTAAGGTAATTACGGGCTTCTCTGATGGTCGTGAAGTGGAGATCGATGTTTCCTATCCTTGGTTGCCTCCAAAATGCTCAGAATGTTGTGCGTATGGCCATGACGTCTCCTCCTGTCCATCTAGGCCATCCAATCAACGCAAACGAGCTATTAGGTCTCGTAGTAGACCTCGCAGCAGGAGACGCTCAAGGCAAGGTAGATCACCTGGTAGTACACCTTTTCAAAGGATTTGGAGGATCAAGGGAGGTTTAGAGACTGAGCAATCAAAACCGCAGAATGAGGCGGCACACCCTCTTACTGGTGAGCCGCCAGAGGCAAATTCGGTGAGGGACGAGGAGATTAGTTCAGCAAATCAAATCCTAGAATGGCTGGCTTTAGAGAATTATCGTGCTCCAATCTCTGTTTTTGCTCAGGTCAAGGAACGAGTCTCTGCAGGTTCTGAGCCGCCGGATAAAAGGAAAACGGTGGTTCATGACACAGTGCAAGAGTCGGAAGCCCCGTTTATACTGGTCTCTAACAGGAGAAGTGGCCGTAAGGCCCGAATGTCACATTAACCCCCTATACCGATGTTTATTGTGTGGAATATAAGAGGTCTGAATAGTACCAGACGTCAGAACTTTACAAAAGAATGGATCTCCATCCATAGGCCACTTTTTGGAGCGTTTCTTGAAACGCATATTCAGTCGAATAATGCAAGCAGAGTCGAAAGAGCTATTCCAGTTGGTTGGAGCTATTTTGGCAATTTTGATCACCACAACACTGCGAAGATAGTTGTGTGCTGGGACCCCTCAGTCTCTGTATTAGTGTACCAGTCCTCTGCTCAACTGGTCACATGCGATATATATATCACATCTTTGAGTTTAAATATTATTGTCTCTTTTGTCTATGGCCATAATCTCCCGGAGGACCGTCTGCCACTGTGAGAGGATCTGATCCACCTTCATGATACCACTCCAGTAAGCCGTTTCCCTTGGGCGGTGGTAGGCGATTTTAACCAAATCCTTCGGTTTTCTCATCACTCTCATCATCTCTCTCAATATGTGGATACTACTGGTGGATGACTTCATGATGGCACTGCAAGATGCCGAGTTGTTCGAAGCTCAATCCCAGGGCCTTCCTTTCTCTTGGTGGAACAATCAGGATCACAACCCTATTTCCAAGAAAATAGATCATGCTCTCATCAATCAGGCATGAGCTTTTCATCATCCTGAGTCTTTTGCTGATTTCATGGAGCCTAAGCAATCAGACCATGCGCCTTGTTACTTCCAAGTACCAGCGATGAGGCGGCAAATTCGCAAGCCCTTCAATTTTTTTCAGCATGTGATTGATCACCAGGATTATCACTAGACTATCTCAAAGGCTTGGTCACCTACGTCTATTCAAGGAACATCCCAATTCAAGTTGGTACGAGCTCTTAGAAAACTGAAGCCTGTCCTACGGAAACTCAACAAGCAGCATTTCAGTGGTATAAGTCATCGAGTTAAGTCACAAGCAGCTAAGATAGCTACACTGCAGCGACTCCTTCTCTCCTCGCCGGATGTGCAGACTACTAGTGAAGAGCATCAAGCAAGGTTCTCTGGCAGACCCTGATTAAGGTTAAGGACAAATTCTACAGAAAAAAGTCGAGGGTTCTTTGGTTGTACATGGGGGATAAGAATACGTCTTTTTTTTCACAAGTCTGTGATGGAAAGGGCAGCCAGGAATCACATTCACCTGTTATGCGATCAAGATGATAGACGGATTTTGAATGCAAATGAGATTAATTCTTTCGCAGCAACTTATTTTGAAGGTATCTTGGGCCAAACAGACATGCCTACCTCTGCCGCCTCAGTCGATATGTTGCGAGAGATACTTCCTTTTCGTTACTCCGATGCGCAGAGTCAGCTGCTTCTAAGTCCTGTCACTCATGAGGAAATAAAAGCAGTTCTTCTAGCAATGTCTCTGAACAAAAGTCCAGGCCCCGATGGGTTTTCTGTGGAATTTTTCAGAGCTTCCTGGGATGCTGTTGGACAGGAGGTAGTGGAAGCAGTTCAAGAGTTTTTCAGGAATGGGCGTCTACTAAAGGACTTCAATACTACAGTCTTACCCCTCATACCCAAGGTGCCTCAAGCAAGCAAGTTGGGGGATTTTTGGCCAATAAGCTGCTGTAATCTGATCTACAAGCTCATATCCAAGATTGTTGCCAACAGATTATAGCCGATTCTCCTAGAATATATCAGTCCGAACCAAGCTGCTTTTTTGAAGGGGAGAAGCCTTGGAGACAATGTCTTGCTAGCCTCGGATTTGATAAGAGACCATCAAAAAGCCTCTTGTCCACAGAGCTGTATGATCAAAGTCGATATTAGAAAGGCTTTCGACACTGTTTGTTGGGATTTTGTACTAAAGGTGTTAGAAGCTCAGGGGTTCCCTCCTGGATCAAGGAATGTATCTCCTCTCCTCGTTTCTCTGTCTCGATCAATGGTGAATTGGCTGGTTTCTTTCTGGGGAAGAAAGGTATAAGACAAGGAGACTCCATCTCTCCCTACCTTTTCATAATGGTGATGGAGGTCCTCTCCAAACTTCTAGAATCGGCTGCTGCAACTGAGAAGATACAACTGCATCCTCTGTGCTCTTCCCCTCAGGTAACTCATCTTCTATTTGCAGATGATCTCCTTGTCTTCACAAATGGTTCAAGATGCTCTCTCACGGGTGTTGCTGCGGTTATGAGCCAATTCAAATCGTACAGTGGACTTGACATGAATCCAGCTAAGTCTGAAATTTTTTTTGCAGAAAAAATCAGACTCATCTCCTCTGTCATCTATGGCATGGTTAATTTCTGGAGTTCTGTCTTCAACCTTCCGAAGAGGTTCTACGAAAAGGTGGACTCACTCTGCGCCGCCTTTCTCTAGAAAAACAAAGTTGGATCAACAGTTGGGGCGAGAGTGGCTTGGAAAGACGTGTGTAGGCCTAAGGAAGAAGGTGGCCTCGGCATTAGGAGGTTGGAGGATTTTCAGATGGTTTTCCAGCTGAAGTTAGTTTGGAACCTGTTTGCCAATGTTGGTTCCCTGTGGGTTGCTTGGCTACGAAGGAATGTTTTCCATAGAAAGTCTTTTTGGGCTATGGAAGACTCTCCGAGGCTCTCCCGATCAGTTCGTGTTATGATTAAGCTGAAACCCCTCCTCAAGGATCTTCTTTACTGCGAAATTGATAATGGTCGAACAATCTCCTTTTGGTATGACAACTGGTGTCCTCTATCTCCATTGATTGATTTTCTTGAAGCTAATGGACCAAGACAACTGAGAATCAGGAAACATGCTCATATCTCAGATGCGGTGAGGGATGGGGAATGGCGGATGCCTGCAGCTCACTCGGAACAGCATCAATCATTTATGGAGCTGCTCACCACCATCTCCCCCCATCGGATTCACATGGAGAGGATATTTTTCTCTGGCGCTGGTCTTCTGGCGCTTATGCAGGTTTTTTCTCATCAAAGAAAATCTGGGACCAACTCCGATCTCACTCTCCCATGATGCCTTGGTTCAAAGTTGTCTGGTTTAAGGAAGCAGTGCCACGCTACTCATTCATCACTTGGCTTGCCATGATAAGGAGACTTCCTACAAAGGACATAATGCGAAGTTGGGGCCTCACGGTTCCTACAGGCTGTGCTCTCTGCTCCTCTGGCGTTGAATCGCACTCCCATCTCTTCTTCGAATGCACCTTCTCTTCCTCTGTTTGGGATGCTTTTGCTTCTAGATTTTGGCCATCTCCTCCTCAGGATCTCTCGTCTATTTCACCCTGGATCCTCCAGGCAAGATCAAATACTCAAACCCAGGAAGCATCTCTCGTCAAACTGATTTTGCAGGCAGCTTGTTATTTCATTTGGCGGGAGCGGAACGCAAGGATCTTCACCAACACATCAACAACAACAACTTCAGTTTAAGCCAACCTGGATCGGTCCTTAAGGGATCGGCTTCTCTCACTCCCTTCTTCGCTACTTGGCTCTTATTTTAGTTGTAACAATTTCCCTTTCTAGGTTCTTTCCCTTTAATAAGTTGTATTAATATGTACAGAGAAAATCAGAAAATTTGGTATGAATTTAACCTTTTACCAAAAAAAAAAAAACTTGGAACGAAACTATTTTAACGTACGTCGTGTAAAAGAGTTGTTGAAAAGTTAATGTCACCTCTTATATAATAATAACTAGTATACATGATGAATTGTGATTACAGTTATTACGCACCGATTCTGAACTGTGAATAAGAGCGTGTATATATATAGAGCTATATTCTGTAAAAAATTAGTTTTAACTAATTTATTTCTCATAGCCAGAAAAAAATGTCTTACCCGTGACGCCATAAAGCGAATGCTCCAAACGTTCGCAGCAGGGGGTCCATTTCATTTGTACGTGGACGTGAGTAAGATATATAGAAAGGAAATCTACGGAACCACAAAAATGATCTTTTGTATGATGGAAAAATGATATTTTACTTGCTTATTCATTTTAATTCACCACTAACGTTGCGGATAATTTTAGCTAATTCTAATGATTATGTGACGATGCATGGACAATTAGCCATCAAATGTATCTTTTTTTTTTTTTTTTGATCAAAAGCCATCAAATGAAGCTTAAGAATACAAAATAGCCGAGTTTTTTCATAACTAGAAAGGAATGTGTATATGTATATAAGTTCTAGGCAGCGATTTTGTAACCCTTTATTTTATATATGTACTTACTTAGATACCAAAAAGACTATCGTCGAACTCATATTCTAACTATTCATATAAGTGCGCATATTATTAATTAAGACATAGCTAAGTTAAAATTAAAATGATTCAGTGAGCAATCAATGTTTCGAATAGATGTAACGCCCGAACGTTATTCAACCAAATCAAAACTGTTGACATATCCGACCCTTTAGCCATTACTTCATGCATAATACATATTTGGATCATATAATTTCTTTAGAAAACCTTTCATTTTGCACGATAAAGAATTAAAGACAATGAAGAATAAATTTCAGGTTCAGACCATTTATGTATCTGGACCCAAACAAGGTTCAACCTTCGGACGTCCAGTCTAGATCTCTTCTCGGTAACATCGATCTCACATCTTTCTTAGATGATGGTATTTCTTTCATTCTCTTTCTAGACATACTCAAATACTAGGTGACTCGGCTAGTTGATGTAAACAATATATTTCATTTTTTTTTTGTCCGTTTAAAGGTCATTTTGAACATTTTCCCTAATGTAATTATGCAAGTTCCACTTTACGTACGTAGATCAAATTAACAAGCAGATGACTGTTGTAGACTTGTTGTATAGAGATTGATCAGTTATAGACTATAGGTGATACTTAAATATTTTTCACCGGCCAGATTAAATGATGTGAAGAACTTAGCTAGAAAATATCAGTCTACTGAGTATTACATATACTAACAACTTATATAAAGTAAACTATATAATATATATAAGTCTCGGAGTATTGATACGGATAGAACCAAAAGCAATTCCTCTGCCAAAAAGGGCTCCATGCGATAATCATAATGTCGACCATTCTTCATTCAAACTGCTACTTCACTGTCACGTGCCACATGACACATCACGTGATATCAAAAACATAAAACTATGCATCTTTCATGATTCTTTTCTTAATATATAGGCCATACGTAACATTTTGATTGATATCTCTATGTATTTTTTGTCAGTCTTTAAATATTTTTTTGAGTATACAGTATACTAAATCAGGTGTTAAAAGAGATTGGGAAAGCTGTTCCATGAACTGTTTGTGCATGTCAGGTTATTTATTAACGGAATATTCAGATATTAATTACGATAGCAACTATTAGTTTTATATGAATTTAAATGTAAAGATCCTCTTGCTTACTACAAATGGCCATAAGAAAAGCCATTTTACCAAAGTCATCATTTAGCCTTTGTGTTTGTACCATAGAATCTCCCCATTCTTGTTGTTATCTTTCATGCATCTATTATACATAAAAAATTCATTTAAATCAGGATTATATATAACTTTAAATTCAAGAAGTTTTTTTTATCCATGTGATCCTTCAATCACATCTATGTCTATGTAATAGTTTATTTTTGAATGATCAATTGCTCTTTTAATGTCAAAATCAAGACTGCGGGCCTGTTTTTTTACTAATCGTTGAAATAGCGACATCGGCAATATAAAAAGATGGTGAACGTAAAAGGTATGAAAGCAAAACGACAATTTAAAACTGTAATAAAAATATAAAAGTAACGCCGGAAAAAATGGAAGTGGGATTGGAAAAACTAGAAGATTGATACAGCGATTGTGGAGTCGTAAAAAAACCAGCGATTAGAAAAAACTTTCACGTTATCAGTTCCAAAAAACTCAGCGACTATTTAAAAAAAAAAATGTGTCGTCCGTTCAACTTCCCTTTTTAATTTTCAGTCGCAGTCGCTATTGCAGCGATAAATAAAAGAACAGGGCTTACCTATATAGCTTAGAAACTGTATGTAGTGAGAGTCAATTCACGGCTTAGATCAATTTGGTAAAACCAACTGAAATATACAATCACTTAAAATCATTTTTGCTTTTTAAATCGTTAACTTGGTAAACAGGTTCTAATGATGACATATCGTCCTATGATGTACAAATCGGCAAATATGTGATCCCATGTTTAGTGTTACGTTTGGGGGTAATTAGTCAATCTAACTTTTAGCACTCAAGAGACTAGCACTAGCTATATATTGTTGAAATCTATATATTTTCTAATTATATACTCCATATATAATTCATATTCGAATCTAAGCATTTTGTAGGATGTCAACACCGAATATTACAAGGAGAAAGTGTACAACTCATAACAAACGTTAGAAACAAAAAACAAAACAAACGACGTTGTTTGGATTTTCAGAATGAATTTTTGCTCTTGTTATTTGGTTTTTCTCTTGAGCCATAATAATCGGACTTGGGACAAGTATGAGACGACAAATTCATTTCTTTCATCTTATTGCATATACTTAATTGTATGTCCATTTCTCTTAATATCTAATTTGTATACAGTTTTTATTTTTTCATATATTTTTCCATTTTTTTCATTTTTATGCATTGCTCAAACAATTATTGACTGTTTTGGTTGACCTTGGGGTTCTGGCGTTGCCCTCTTTCTGTTTTTTTTTTTTTTTTTTTTTTTTTTTTTTTTTTTTTTTTTTTTTTTTTTTTTTTTTTTTTTTTTTTTTTTTTTTTTTTTTTTTTNTTTTTTTTTTTTTTTTTTTTTTCTGTAAGTAAAACACTAACAATTGAAAAGCAAGTCTTGTATCTTTTGACTTATGTACTTGCCAAATATACTTAAACAAACAAAGCTTGGTCTCATATTTATCTTTTGGAACAATCATACCATTGTATTTTCCTGCCTCCACAGCTCATACAAGATTAAGTAAAGTGGGCAAGCGAAAATTTGGGACGTAATTATTCTGAATATTGGCATATTTTTGTCTCATTTTAAGGGGTGAGACCAAAATGAAACAATGAAGAGACTAAGTGTGAACGGAAAATTTCGAAACAAAAGATATGTCATATTTGTTAAATTTGAGTTTGGGTTCCAACCCAAAATTAATTCGTAATAAGTGAATAGAATGCATCTTATATGCTAGTCATGATACTTGGCCAACTTTCGATATGGGGATACTGTTATCCTTAATAGTATTTTCTACACACTACTCTCCTAGGAAAATTTTATAAAGTATTTAAAATGAGGATAACTCAATAGTTAAGAATCTTAAGATTGACAAAAAGAAATACAGTTTTGAATTTGATATTCCACTACAAAGAAAAGCCCATTTCATAATCTGGATTTGAATTGAGCATTGCATGGGCCTCTGGACTATTAACGTATAATTATTACGTAGGAGCCCTGTTTTAAAAACTCCTCTACCACCCGGTAAAATTGCTAGATCTATCCTCTCAATCTTGCTTAATGATTAATTCTCATCTAACATCGATTATCCGATTATTTTTGTCTAATTTGATTATAATCTGCTAATTCTATTACTTTCCGCTTAAATTCGTGTATACCAATTATTTTTGGAGCCAAATATAAATCAAATCTATATATTTTTGTTATTTAGATATTCAATAATTCAAAGTTTTTGATGTTTTACAATAATTAATGTACAAACTTTTAATGAAAATCACATTTTTTTTTTTAAATTACGTTTTTATGTGTTTACCGTAATTTTAATAACAATACTATCATTTTATATTGTTTTTGATACTTTTTTTTCAGCATAAACATAATTATATATATATATATATATATTTAGTACTATATATTTTTATTTTATTATTAATTTAATAAAATACCCCGAAAACTAGTTTCCGATTAATTTCGTTTAGTCTCTGATTTTCTCGCTAGGCGCTAGACCCACTCCAATCGTCCGACTAGCGTATAGAAATTTCTAAAAGAGGACGTAAGGGCAAACATTTTATACGATCTTTAGTGATTCTTTACCATTATCAGACAACAATTGTTAAGGAAAAGGTGTAAGAAACAAAATCTAGCTAAAGCAGTTTCACTAGAAAAAACTCCATAAATTAATTTTAAATTTATTGGTGGACAACAAAAATACTAATATTTATTAATATGTAAATTAAAATACATAACTTAGAAAATGGAGGAACTGGATTTTAAGCTGGATTCATGTACGTTCGACATAACTGTATTATTATTAGTAATCATAATTGTGATTGAGAATACTTTTAAGAAGGGAACCCAGTGTTTTTGTTGATTTTAAATTGAAATTCTTATCTGTAAAGCATAAAAATATTAAATGAAAGAGGCCACAAAGTCTTAAATTAGCAAATAGATACACAAACATGTCAAAACCTTATCTCATTGTTTCACGACAAAACACAAACACGAACCAACAAATATTAAGGCTGTCATTGGAGAACACTTAAAAGCGGAATTCAATGCATTTTTGTGAAAACCGCGTCCATAACATCAATCAGTAATTTTTTTATGATTTGCAGTTTTTGCAAAAACAAAAAGAATAAGTGTGGGTTTTTATCTTTTGAGTAATAATCTTGTACCTTTTTGTCCAAACAATAACACTATTTGTACAACAGTTTTTTAAAAAATGCCAGTATATATATTTGTAGATTTTTAATAAAATAATAATTAGATATAATTTTATCTATATAATACAAATGCAAATAAAAAAATAAAAAAAATAATTTCTCTCTCATTCAAATAATTTTTAGAATACAGTTTTTTCAAGTAAAAAATAAATTTATTTTTGGAACATTATATGCTTTAATTTTAATTTTAATAAATATTATATTTAAAGTTTAGTAATGATATATTAAAATTGTTTCAACAACACTGACTCTGAAAGTGCAATCCGCTCAAATCCGAGAGTCGCATCTCGCTTCCTATCACCTCCAATCTGTCCAAAACTCATTTCCAAAGCCATATGAATCCGTAGGAACCTATAGCAACCATACCCAGCAAGAAAAACACACAAACAACACCAAACAAGCAAGACGAAAGGAAATCTCAGGCTTACATCAGCCATGGTCATGCACTCACCTCTTTGCAAAAAGATTCTGACCAACGGCAATGAATCCAACCCTCCTAGCAAGCTTCTAACACCCTCCTAGCCTCAGATCTCCCAACAACAGCCAAGAAATCTCACAATCTCTCGCAAAACCTCAAGAACACTTATTTTCTCTCTTTTTCTCTCAAAACAATTAAACGGCGACAAACAAAACTTCCCCAAAACCCTTTTTTGTCGATTTCTACTTAAATATCTCGGTTCAATGGTTTTCCCTAAACCAAACCGATACAAATCGACAAATAAGTCAATCTGGTTGAACCAGAAAATATTGGTGTCGACCGACACCACCATTGGTGTCGATCGACACCCATCCCCAAACTTACATTTTGGTTCGCAGATGTTACAATTCTCCCCCACCAACATAGATTCGTCTTCGAATTTCGAACAACCATCAGCCAAGGACTCCTGTGCAACCGTCTCCACGACCCACACTCCTCTGACCGATCTACGAAAAGTCACCTCTAGACGATAGACTCACGTTTCAGGCATTATTTGCTCTTGACTTTTGGACTTTCCTTGACTCATAGGTCTTAACATTGTGTTTTTATTGAAACCTCATCAGGCCGAAACCTGCATGCCATGATATTGGCTCCTCATCGGGCCTAAGCCCGCATGCCATAATGTATAAGGAGGTCCAATAATCGTCTCTCGGGTTTCTACTCTACCACGCGCCCCCGAATCGTCATCCAAAGTCGATATACCAACCATACTCTCAAACCACAAAGTCTCAGAATATGGTGGTACCAGAAGAACTAAAGTCCTCCAAAATTTGTCCGGGACTAACTGTCCCTAGAGCAAACAATTATGAACACGTCTGAGTCCTATCCCTAGACAGGTTTCCTTCCCGTGGCTTGCGTAGAACGACATAATGCCCTACCAACCACATATCCCCTCTCTGGAATACCTCATGACCAGACAAGGATCATCACAATGCCACAAGGGCCGCCACAAATGCCAACATATGTCCTAAAAAAGACCGCCACAAATGCCAAACAAATGTCCTAAATAGGACCGCCATAAAGGCCAAACAAATGTCCTAAACAGCACTGCCACCAAGGCCAAACAATTTCATAAACAAGACCGTCACAAAGACCACTCATCCCGAAGGACCGTCACGAAGATCACTCGTCCCGAAGGACCGTCACAAAGACCACTCGTCCTGACGGACCATCACGAAGACCACTTGTCCCGAAGGACCATCACGAAGACCACTCGTTCCGAAGGACCATCACGAAGACCACTCGTTCCGAAATACTGTTACGAAGACCACTTGTCCCGAAGGACCGTCACAAATACCACTTGTCCCGGAGAACCGCCTAAAAAGGCAACATTGGCTAAATAGCCCGCCAGAAAGGCCACACAATTGGCTAAATAACCTGCCACAAAGGCCACATAATTGGCTAAACAGCCCGCCACAAAGGCCACACAATGTCTCAAAAGACCGCCACACACGGGCACACAACCACTAAAAATGGGCAAATTCTAACTCACATAAAACTTTTCAGTTTTAGACTTTCCACTCATGGAAACTTTCCTCTGTTAGGAACTCCTAATTCAGGAAACTTTCCCTCTTTAACCACAACCTCGCGGAAATTTGTACCCTGAACACCACCTCATCTTGTTACTTAGTCGTAGGGACCGCCTCAACATTGGCTTAATAGTCTCATCTTATTACTTTGTCGCACAATCAAACACCCCTAAGCGACCAAGTAAACAAGAGAAATGGGCTGGAATACTCCATCCTGCTACAGCCACGGACTACAACTGGGACAAGGCCTGCATCTCGAACCACTTCTTAAACCTTGCCTTCCATTCTCGCCTCCCAAATCTGCTACTCAACACCATCACAATCCCAAAGGACTCTCATCAAAGGAATCTTCTTCTTCAAAAGTTCCTTGATCCTCCTCTCGAGAACCCTCACTGGTCTTGCCTCCAAAAGTCATGTTAGGCTGAAGATCCTCAGGGATCTTAGCTAACAACCGATCATCCTCGCGGAGAATCTTCCGCATCATCAACACATGAAAAACCTTGTGGAAACGCACGCATAATCACTCTGAACGGACCCATATATCTCAAAATCAACTTAGTCTCTGTCAATGATCTGTTCGGATCCCGCAACATGGCCATTTTGAGGTGCACTCTATCTCCCACATAAAACTCAAGATCTCAACTTCTCCTATCGGCATAACTCCTCTGTCGATCCTGAGCTTCCTTCATGTTCAGCTTGAGAACCCGAATCTTCTCTAAGGTCTCCTGAACAAAAATCGCCCCGAACATGCTCCTCTCCCCCACCTGATTCCAGCATAACGGTGTGCGGCATGACCTTCCATACAAAGCCTCATAAGGAGCCATCCTAATACTCGCCTAGTAACTGTTGTTGTAAGCAAACTCTACCAAGCTTAGGTGTTCTGCCCATTGGCCACCCCATTCCAACACACAAATCCTCAGCAAATCCTCCAGCATCTGGATTGTTCTCTCTGACTACCCATCTGTCTGGGGATGATAAGCTGTACTCATATGCACCTTAGTGCCCATCTCTGCCTAAAACGCCCTCTAGAACACCGAAGTGAACTTTGAATCCCTATAAGACACAATACTCACTGGTACCCCATGCAACCTGACTATCCTTTCATATATTTCTTAGCCAAGACCCCTGTTTTCGAAATTGTTAGGCGTTAGTCGGGCGGTGAGGGAGGGCCTAGCGATTAATCGGAAAATCGGATTTAAATCGGGGATTAATCAGTGACTAGTTTTAGGGTTTTTATATGTATATATCTATAATATATTTAAAATGTGATGTATTTCCAATATTATAACTTAGTCCAGTGGTTTACATACTTACTCAAGTCCAATGAATCCTAGTTCGATGCCCACAGATGACGTTTTGCGTTTTTAATCAATTGTTAATGAGGGGCAAAATGGTATTTTTGTAATCATCTTCTTCACACGGCTTAAGCATTCATGCAACCCTAATTTCCGGCCGCCGATCACTTTTAAAACTTTTTTTGGCACCGATTCACTCCCGTTTCAATTGGTTTTCATACATAAATGATAGATCTAAGCTATAGCATACTATTATAGATCAAAGAAGAAAAATTCATTCATTTTTTTGGTTTTCCTATTTATACATCAGTCTTCTTAATGGCCAGAAAATGTGCCGACTTAGTCAACAGGTACATAATGACCCAAATAATGTCAAATGTTTGAGGCACTAACAATCCTACCACGAAATTCATAGTTATCATATCCCACTTCCACTCTGGAATGAGAAGACTCTTCAGTAACACACCTGGGACCTGATGGTCAGCCGTCACTAGCTGGCACATATCACACCTCGCGACCCAACTAGCTACATCCTTCTTCATCCCGACCCAGTGATAGTACCTCTTGAGATCACGGTACATCTTAGTCACTCGTGGATGAATAGAGAACATGTTTGCATGAGCCTCCCTCAAGATCTCTTGCCTCAACTCCTCATCTGTGGGCACACAAATCCGCCCGTGCACCAAAATAATACCATCCGCTGAGACCTGATACTCTGAATCAACATCCTTAGAGGCATTCACCAGCCCCACATCCTTCTCCTGAGCCAACCGCACCCTGCACAGAAGATCTCCTCTATCAACTACCACCAAACCCAACGGCTCATGAGAAACCGTACACAAACTCAACGCACTGATCTCTCCTACCAGAGACTCTGTATCCTGTTCCTGAGCTGAAGACGCCCTGCTTCCGGCTTAGAGCATCTGCAACCAAGTTAGCCTTACGAGGGTGATAAGCTATCTCTAAATTATAATCTGTCACCAGCTCCATCCACCGCCTCTGCCTCAGGTTCAGCTAAGGGCTAAGTGAATATATACTTCAGGCTCTTATAATCTATAAACACCTATTCTTTTGCACCATAAAGATAAGATCTCCAAATCTTCAGGGCAAAAACTACAGCAGCCATCTCCAAGTCTTGAGTAGGATAATTATCCTCATGATTCCGCAACTGTCGCGAAGCGTAGGCAATCACC
Organism: Camelina sativa; assembly: GCF_000633955.1. Lineage (NCBI taxonomy): Eukaryota > Viridiplantae > Streptophyta > Magnoliopsida > Brassicales > Brassicaceae > Camelina > Camelina sativa. The sequence continues at coordinate 11,068,192 of NC_025685.1, read as the reverse complement.
TTCCCATGCTGCATCAACACACACCCCAAAATAACTCTGGATGCTTCTGTATATACCACATAGGGGTTTCCCTGCTCTGGCAATGCCAATACTGGCGTAGTAGTCAACATCTTCTTTAAGCTTGCAAAGCCCTCCTCGCACTTCTCTGACCAGACAAAAGGAACATCCTTCCCTGTCAACTAAGTCATCGGACGTGCCTTGCTTGCAAATCTCTACACAAATATCTTGTAATAACCTGCCAACCCAAGGAAACTCCTGATCTCTGTGGTATTTTGCGGTCTAGGCCAATCCCTGATGGCCTGAATCTTCTCTGGATCTACATAAACCCCCTCTACAGAAACAATATGACCCATAAAACCCATCTCACGCTGTCAGAAACTACACTTGCTCAACTTAGCAAACAATTTCTGCTCCCGCAGCTTCTCCAGAACTGCCCTCAAATGTACTGCATGCTCCTCAGGACTCTTAGAATAAACTAAGATGTCATCGATGAAAATGATGATAGACACGTCCAGAAACTCCTAAAACACGTTGTTCATCAATCTCATAAACGCTGCTGATGCGTTAGTCAACCCAAATGGCATCACAACAAACTCATAATGCCCATACCTCATCCTGAATGCAGTCTTCCTGAAAACTGCCTCATCTATCAGAATTTGATGATAACCCGACGCCCGATCTATCTTGGAGAACCAAGTAGCAGCTCTCAACTGATCCAACAACTCATCGATCCTGGAAAGAGGGTACTTTTTCTTCACAGTGACCCGGTTCAGACCCCTATAATCAATACACAAGCGGAAACTCCTGTTCTTCTTCTAAACGAATAACACCGGCGTTCCCCACGGTGATACACTAGGACGAATGAATCCCTTGTTCAACAGATCTTCCAACTGCTTCTTCAGCTCTGCCATCTCTGCTGGAGCCATCCTGTAAGGAGCCTTGGATAACGGCGTCGTCCCCGGTTTCAGTTCAATCGTGAAAGGATCAGACCAAGATGGTGGTAACCACTACAATGACTAGAACACATCCTCAAACTCCTCAACAACCTGAATCCTGCTAACCGTAGACTCCCCACTGACTCCAGCATCGATCTAGTAACCAAATAAGCCTCACGACCCTGAAGTCGGTCTAACTCCCTCAAAAAACCACTTCTCTCATGGACGCTCAAACTCCACTCTACCACGATGACAATCAAGACGAACCATATGACGATGCAACCAATCCATCCCTAAGATAACATCATATAGATCCATTGGGCTGATAAGCAAATCCGTTGGTCACGCCTCCCCTGCGATCTGAATATCAACTCCCCTCGCTCGTCCAATGACCCTTAGGAACTTGCCTTCCGCAACTCTGTCAACTCTCGCTCGCTCTCTGAGATTTCCTCTGATATCGGCACTCTCTGCACACTCCGGTGTAATGAAGCTATGAGTAGCTCCAGAATCGAACATAACTTGAGATAGGGATGTCGTGGTGGGTAAAAAAACCCAGCCCAGCCAAAACCCAAAAAAAACCTGAATTCAATAAACCCGAATGAGTTTTTAGTCTTCTGGGTAAACCCGTGGGTACCCAAATTTTTTGTCTTATGTGATGTATTTTGTATTTTACATTATATATTTTTGTGTCCTTTGCCTTTTGGTACTGAATGTGATATATATTATGTAGTTTGTGTATTTTATTATATTTGTGACAATTTTAAATTCATCTAATTTATCTTAATTATGAGTTTATAATAGAAACACGAAAAGCCAAATATTTGTTATTAGACCTGTGTAGAAAATGTCTTTTAAAATAACTGTTGAACTGAAGTTAAAAAATAAAACAAATAATAATAAATAACTGTTGAATTCTAACAAAAACTGAAAAAATCCATTTTTCAAAGGTTTACACGTGTCATTTGCATCTCTTTTTTTTATTTTTTTTCTGATACAAAACCCGACGGGTACCCATTACGCAGTAGGGGAAACCCATGTGAGACTTTAATTATATGGGACCGACCCGTTTTAAACCCGCGTTTTTTTAACTTAAAACGTGAGACCTAAACAAGCCCACCAACAACGTCTCTACACAAACCTCGTGTGTTGAGAACCTAACATTTTATCACAAACAAAACATAAAATCTGAATCTACTGAAATTCACAAAGAAAAGATACCAGAAATTATACCTGTGATCGCACCAGCACTGGTTCCACCAATCTCCACGGTTGTGTACACCCATGGCGCCTGCTCAATCTGTGCCACCTGCTGCACTCCAGACTGCACTACATTCTGCACCGCTGCTGCTGCCATCTGCTGCAACTTGGGGCACTTGGGCTTGATGTGCCCATGCTCCCTGCAATGATAGCATACACGAACCACTGCCGTCAGAGTACTCTTCTGGGAACAGCTAGCAACCTTGTGATCCATGCTCCCACACCCGAAATACCCTGCACCACTCGGCGTCTGCGTAGCCTCCCACCACCATTGGTGTCGATCGACACCCATCCCCAAAACTTACATTTTGATTCGCGGATGTTACATTACCTAATTGCGAATGGATGTTGTTGCTAATTAGGTGATCAGTGAAATGATTAGTCAGTGGAAGTGGATTAGTCATATCATTGAGTTCCATGTTCTAGGATGGTGCTTAATTCTACATTTTCATCATTGCATGATTGTTAATACATTCTATTGATAGTTAAACTCATGGTCCAATGCTTTATCTTTATTTTCTTTTTTTTTGCATTTATTTCATTTTAATCAAAAAAAAACATAAAAATCATTTGCTCTCAATTAGTTTAAATCTCGCATCTCTATTGTTGTAATCTTGATTCTTCGTGGGATCGACATCTAAAATATTTATGTGATAAGATGGTTGATGCAATTTATATATTATTAATTAATATATAAACACATAGATCAAATTATATTATAATATTTTATGAAAGTGATTACGAAACAATTAACGGTGAATTTTGTCAACAATAAATTGATGGATTTTGGAATTTATAATTGTATTTCGATAAATATATTACTACAATACTAGGTAAACGACCTGCGCCTCGCACGAGATTATATGTTATTGAAAATCATTTCATATTTTTTTTTATATATATATATATATTTTTTTTCAACCAAACATTATATAAATTTAAACAGAACCCCAAGATTGGTAGCCCAAATGGGAGGGTAAGAGTTTACAAAAGAAATTTCAGAGATTAACGATCTTGAAGAACAGGCGAGACAATCAGCCCCAACATTAGACTCACGGGAAATCCTAGTCAAAGTGAAGGAGGGCAGGGAGGATCTGAGCAAAGAGAAATCTTCCAGCATATTCGAGAAAGTGGTACTGGTTAAATTTGGGTTTGATCGGAAGTGGATTTCATGGATCATGTGGTGTGTTTCATCTGTATCGTATAGTTCTGATGAATAGTCAGCCTAGGGGGTCTATTATACCACAGAGGGGTTTACGCTAAGGGGATCCTTTGTCTCCGTATTTATTCATTCTTTGTACCGAGGTTTTGATAGCAAATATTAAAAAGGCAGAACGAGAGAAGAAATTATCCGGAATCTCGATCGCTCAAGCTAGTCCAACTGTGTCCCACTTACTGTTCGCTGATGATAGTCTATTTTTTTGTAAGGCAGACGAGTCTGAATGTCGGACGGTAATGGAGATAATAGGTAACTATGGTAAGGCCTCTGGGCAAGAGGTAAATCTGACGAAATCTTCAATTATGTTTGGTAAGAAGGTTCCATCTCAGATCAGATCTCAGATTAATTCAGTTATTGGTATTTCTACAGAGGGAGGGATGGGTTCTTATTTGGGTATTCCTAAAAGCCTTCAAGGTTCGAAAAATAAAATGTTTAGTTATGTAAAGGATCGGTTGGATGACCGAGTGAATGGTTGGTCTGCAAAGTATTTATCAAAAGGTGGTAAGGAAATTATGATTAAATCGGTGGCCCTAGCACTTGCTACTCATGTTATGTCGTGCTACAAATTGCCACAGGATTTAACGTCCAAACTCACGAGTGCTATTTCCACCTTTTGGTAGAAGTCAAACGATAGAGCTCGAGGTATGCATTGGGTGGCCTGGGATAAATTGTGCAAAGATAAAAGCGAAGGAGGTCTAGGTTTTAGAGCTCTGGAACAATTTAATGATGCCATGTTGGCTAAACAGTTTTGGCGCTTAATTCATTCCCCAGATTCCTTAATGGCTCGGGTTATGTGTGGTCGTTATTTTAGAAATAAACATCCCATTATGGCCACAAAGCCATATAATCCCTCCTTTGCCTGGAGGAGTATTTACTCAACTAAGGAATTGGTGGAGCAAGGGGCGAGGTGGACGGTAGGATCTGGCAGTTCTATTTCGGTTTGGCGTGATCTGTGGTTACCGGATACTCGACCACGACCAGCTAATGGTCGGGGGAGATTATTGCATCCGAACTTGATGGTTAATCACTTAATTAACCCAATTACGAAGGATTGGCATTTGCCTATCCTTGAAGAATTTATGGATCCTGTGGATATAAAGCTTATACGGAGTATGACGGTCAGCAGAACTTATAAACCGGATCGCTTAATTTGGCATTTTACTAAATCAGGGAAGTATTCGGTGAAGTCAGGTTATCAGCTTGCTCGGGAATTAATTGCGGAAGTTGACTACGGGCCCAAGTGTAGTGCCCTTCGGGCACAATAATGGAAACTTGATGTTCCCTGAAGATTCAACACTTTTTGTGGCTGGTTACCTTTGGTACTCTTCCAGTTTTGGAACGACTCGCATATCGGGGCGTCCGATGTGATACTCGGTGTAAGAGATGTGAGTCTGCAGCTGAGTCTATAAATCATGCTCTTTTTGCGTGCCCTCGTGAAGGATATGGGAGATATCTCCTGTAACTTTAGATCCGGAGTGTTTTCTGTACGCCTCAATCTATGTGAACTTAGATTTTATTTTTTGGCGGACATCATCTCAGTCGGATGTCGCAGATGTAGCTGTCCATCTCCCATGGATCCTATGATCAGTTTGGAAAGATAGGAATAAAAAGGTTTTCCAGGGGGTAGAGGGCGAACCGAGTGATGTTTTAAATCAGGCGGCTAATGATAAAATCCTCTGGGATGAGGTCAAAATCCTTTCGGAGAGTTACACCTAGCCTCCGCCACTTTTGGAGGATAGGCAGTCTTCTGTACGTTGTCAAGTTGATGGTTCGTGGAAAGGTTCAGATCCTTTACAGGGTTTGGGTTGGTGGTATTGTAATGGTGACGATTCGACGATTCTACTGGGAGCAAGAAGTTTACGACGTGGTCCTACCCCCTTACATGCGGATTTACACGCTCTTATCTGGGCTATGGAGGCTCTTTTGGCGGCTGGAGTTGATTGTCAAGCCTTTGAGACGGATTGTGCAAAGTTGATTGTAATGATGCAGACATCCGATGATTGGCCCGCTTTCTCGAATATTTTTTGATATTTTTTATATAATTCATATAATTTATTTGACATATGAATTATTTCTTTTGCCAATTTTTTTAATTGATTTTGAATAGTTTATTATTATCATGTACTGGGTTATTGTCGTTGCAATTGGGCATTTGTTATTCGATTTTATCACCTAAACTAACATTAAATAGTTTATTATTATTTTCTACTGTGAAAGGTTTCAAGTCACAAAACATTGTTGAAAGAAGTCACGAAAAAATAAAAGATAGAGTGTTTGTAAATTGTGATTTTGTTTGTTTGGTGAACTGGGGGAAATGATGGTGATTCGAAATAAATGTATATAAGAGTAGTAATTTCAATTAGGATTTTTTTTTTTTTTTTTTTTTTTTTAAAA
>NC_025685.1:10961130-11062217 GCF_000633955.1 Camelina sativa | reverse complement strand
TTTTTTTTTTTTTTTTTTTTTTTTTCAAAACTTCATTTTTCTCCAATTAAGTAATTTAGAAAAATATAAAATATTTAATTAGGTATTTGATTTCGGGTTTTTTGGCGAGAAATAATTACGCAAATCAAGTTGAATGGTTTTTGTTAATATATTAATACATTTTATTTTTGTGTTAATATGATTTCGGATTATTTGATTCCATTCTAATTTTTTTTTTGCGCAAATCAAGGATTAAGTATGGTGTATATGATTCCTTTTCAGGTTGAAGTATCTCTATTTTATTTGTTATTAATGTGGTAAATTCATTTTGAAACTTAATCACTTTTGGAGGAGTTAATCATACTAACATATCATATCTTTTTGCAACTATAATCAAGGATTAAGCTATTAAGACATAATTTTAGAAATATTAAATTTATTTTACTGGTAAGATTTATTTGCTCCTAAAATAAAGGGCGTTAAATAGATTACTGAGGTGATGAATATTCATTTTTCCTTATATCTATTTTTATTTTTTTATCTAAAACTAAAAACGAATAATTGTTATATTTTTTGTTTAAATTTTAAAAATTTTAATATTAATAAAGATCTAAATTCTGGTAAAATCTAGTAAATCCTGAACTATAAATCCTAATTATTTAAAATAACAATTTTCTATTTACCAGTAGTTGATTAAATCAGGCAAATAATCTGTTACTTAATGTGTTGTGATTCTTGTTCGTTTTCTTTTCCCAAAATCATTATGCTGAAATATTAATATTTAGTAATATATGAATCATTAGACCTTAAAAATATATATTATTACACAAATTTACATCATTATACATGAATTTTATGTTAACAAACCACTATATATGTGGTATAAAATATATGATTCATTTGACCCTAAAAATTATATTATTAAACCCGATCATGTATAAAATTTATGATCCATTATATCCAGAAAATTATATTATTAAACCCGATCAAGTATTTTTAGATAATTTGTATTGGCTATTTCTCTCCAACCATGATGGAAAGCAAGAGACATAAAGCTTCACGAATGGGAAAGAATCTCCTTCCGATGCAGGAACAAATTAGGATTCATTATTTAGTTGAAACTTTGGATTGAATTGAGAAACACTGCTGAAAGAAGGCATGTGAAAATTGTTTATGTAGATAATGTAAAAATTAAAGTAAAAAAACCCAATAAAAACAAAAGTAACTGCCACTTAACGTAGCATAATTTAACATAATATATTAACGAGAAATTAACAACATATGTTAAGCTATCTGAAAATAATAAACAAGTTACTAATTTTTGTAATCAAAATTTTTAAATTTAACTCCTACACAATGATGAAAAAACTTCTTTCTATGATCTTTCTACTAACTCCCCCCACTATCTATTTATTTCTCACCACAATAACAATACTATACCTGCAGAATATGAATGAACAAAACACCAATGGTATCCATGCTACCAAGTACACATGGTTATCATTTGTTGCGATCAATCTAAACTAAATGATATCCCACAATAACAATATTATACCTACATAATATGAATGAAGAAAACACCAATGATATCCATGCTACCATGTACACATGGTTATCATTTGTAGCGATCAAACTAAACTAAATGATATCCCACAATAATAATACTATACCTACAGAATATGAATGAACAAAACACCAATGATATCTATGCTACCATGTACACATGGTTATCATTTGTAGCGGTCAAAATAAACTAAATGATATCATAGCAGAAGAAAGCATGTGCTCATGTCCAACAAACATATGTCAACAAATTAGGGTTAATGTACATGTGGTCAAAGTTAAGTGGATGGGCTTGGATAGAAATCACGAATCTTAATGTATGAATATACTTTGTTATTGCCGCACATTCCAAACTGGTGGTGGAAAAGAGACTAACCTTGGAAAAATTTACTTTGTTTTGAATGAATCCATGAAGACCTATACATAATTTATTTATCCACTAAACTTTGTTTATTTTTCTTTTCAAGTTAAGGTCCGTACTAATCATCATAAGCTCTTTTTTTATGTTCTTTGAGTTTTGGGTAACACATGCACTTTGCAAAAAGATCATAACATAACATAATACTGCAATTGATCAACCACTTATCATTAAACAAATGTTCAATGACAAATAGATACTGTATAATCTAAAAATTCATAAAAATATAGCAATATGTATATTAAAATGTAGAAAATATATAATCATAGCATATTATATATAAATAAATAGATAATTTGTTTTATGATAACCATTTAAAGTGTTAACAACAATAAAAAAGAGAAAAAGAGAGAAAAGGAGAGAAAGAGGAGAGGGGCAGTTTTGCCATAAAAAATGACACCTAAGCCAAAAAAAACTTGAAAAAGTATAAGAAGAGTAGAAAGTAGGTGAAAGTGAAAGAAGATGTAGGTAAAGTAGGTGTGAGTGCAAATCTCCCTTGTTATTTTGAGGGTTAATTGATAAAAAGTATCCTGAGCTCTATAATGCTGACACATCAACTTTTTTGCAAATGTGCTTCTCTATTAATATATAGGGGATTAGTCGACATTTAATTATTATTGATGAATAGTAATAATGAATAATAATTGCATATTGTTGCAATGTTTTATTCTCCTTTTAGCATTACTAATGATGGATGATAATCATTAATAATATTATTGCACTTGCGAAATGAGACCAGCGGGTGTTTCGGGATCGATTGCGGTTTCACTTGAGATCTGATCATGCTGAAATTTTGTGGAAGCTTCGTAACGTCTAGGGATAGCTTTTTACTGGAGGAATTTGATAGTTAACAGTTGGTTTTTATTTTAGGGTTTCGTCTTTGAGACTTATTTGATGATGTTTCTGTCCAGTTTTTCTATAAAATCGTTTTTGGTTGTGTGGTTTGTTGTAGGGTGTTTCTGGGCTGTTGTAGACGTTAGGAGAGTCTCAACTGGTTATATTTATTGTTATAATCAGTTTGATAAGGTAATGTGTGACGTGGGATCATGACAATGAAGAGGAGGATGATCTAGGGTCTCAATTGTTGTGTTGTGTTTCTATTATTTTGTTGTTGGAACATTGTTATAAGTATGCTAGGTTGCTGGTTTATATTTGTTATGATTGGTATTGTATTAATATATTGGAGTTGGTTTGATATGTCTTCCGCTGTGTATGTTGGGTTATTGTTGATTTATTGGTTGGATTGTAATTAAATATTGTGAGGTATTTTATTTAATTATATTATTATTATTATATTAAAAAAACGGGTCGGGTTGTTTCATGAAGATATTAGACAATATTAAAAATTTAAAAATATATAAAAAAGATGGATTGCAATTGCTAGGGACAACATTATGCTAATTTTATATTTGGTAATCAATGTGACAATTGTCAATTTAAATTTATTGAAGATCATATAACCTTAACCCTTTAAAAAAAACAAATCAGTGAGTATGGCCTTGTGGCGCTTGTGTGGCCTTAGTAGCAGTCTTTTGAGACATTGTGTGGTATTTGTGGCGGGCTTTTGAGTTATTGTGTAGCTTTTGTGGCGGTATTTTGAGACATTTATGTAGCCTTTGTGGCGGGCTGTTAAGCCAATGTGTAGCCTTGGTGGCAGTCTTTCGAAACAATATTGTGGTCTTCATGGTGGTCATTCGGGATGTGTGGTCTTTCATAGTGGTCCTTTGGGATATGTAGCCTTTTTGGTAATCCTTCGGGATATGGGGACTTGGTGGCGGTCCGTTTGGACATTTTTTGGCCACTGTGACATATTTTTACGCGAGCCACGAGAAGGGAAACCCTGATAGGAGATAAGACTCAGAAGTATTCAGAATTGTTTGCTCTAAATACCCAAAAAAGATCATAATATATTTAAAATGAGTGACTATTAGATTATGCAAAATTGTTATAGTTACTCGATAAATCATAAATATAAATTTGATTTTTAAAACACACAAAATATATATTGCCAGTAATTCTTAACATTTTATAAATATTTTCTTTACCACATTCACATATTTCAGGGGTGAAATGTATTCTTACTCGAAAACGTTGATTTTGGAATTTTATTAATTTTTTCATAATGGTTTTTTTGGTAATAATCGGTCATTTATAGAAAATAATAACATACCGACTAACATATAATAAAATTAAATAATTAAACTACCGAGTAATTTAGTATATATTGTTATGGTTACGTAAGAAACATGCAAAATTGTTATGATTACAAAATAAAACATAAGAAGGTATGAATTTGATTTTTAAACCACACAAAAGACAGGTTGCAATAAATAGTAACATTTTATCAATATTTTCTCTACCATAAAACCTCTTACACATTCAAAGATTTTATGGGTGAAACGTATTTTTTATACGAAAAAATGCAGTTTTGAATAAATAAATAAATAATCTTTAGTTACATACTACTATGTTTGACAAAAACAGATATTGGTTCTAAGATAATAATTTTACTTATAATGATTTTCTTTAAATCGATTTATCTCGCATATAGTGCGGATTGTTACCTAGTTAAATATTAAATTTAATATCATTTTTGTAGTTAAGACATAGCAAAAAATTACTGATGTAAATGTTCTTAGGAATCATTTTTTGCACAACCCAAAAAAGCGAAAAGAAATTGATGCCCTTAATTAAATATGCTAGCTGAGGCCTACACTTTCACTTGTCGTCTCTTGACACATCACTACCATTATTATTTTTTTTTTTTTGTATTCTAATATATTTTCTTTATTTTGCTTTGTGAGATAATTTACAAGTAAAAATATATATATATATATATATATATTCATTCATTTTTGCAAATATATTTACATTATAAATAAACTCCACATATTATTTATGTATTTTTGTACTATATTGCCTCTAATTATTCCGTAATGTTAGACCAATTCATAGACTATCATATCAATATTTGAGGAACACAAACTTGACCCAAATGGTCGATATCTAGTAGTTGTTCACTAATATATATCATCAACTTCAGGGACCTCTTCGTCTCCGTTCAAATACCTCATCACCATTCTCATAGACGGCCGAGAGACGGGCCTTTGACGGCAACAGAGCAATCCAACGGTGAGTGCTAGATTCGCCTCTTCAACGTCGTAACCACCAGATTTGAGTTTGGAATCGACCGCACATAGCTTTTCACCGCTTAAATGCAATTCCATAACCCAATCAGGTAAGAAGAAACTCTCGAAATCAGTAGGTTTCCTCCCGCAGACGATCTCCAGGACTAAAACACCAAATGCGAAGACGTCGGAAGCAGGCGAGAAGACTTCGGTACGAATGACTTCAGGCGCAATGTAACCTTTGCTGCCTACGACAACCGTGGTGTGTGATTGAGAGCCGCGTTCGTAAAGCCTGGCGAGCCCGAAGTCTCCCAGTCTAGGGTTCATTTCTTCATCGATGAGGACGTTGCTTGGCTTGATGTCTCGGTGGACCACAATTTGTTCCCAGTCCTCGTGGAGGTACAGTAAACCAGAAGCCACTCCTTTAGCAATCTGAAAACGAACGTCCCATGACAAAACAGCGCCCGTTCGGTTCGGTACACTGTAGAGCAGCGAGTCTAAACTCCCGTGTGGGATATAGTCATATACTAATAAAAGCTCCGCTTTGTGTTTACACCATCCTCGAAGCTTGACCAGGTTCTTGTGACTTAACCGTCCCAAGCTCTCAATCTCTGCGACGAATTCTCGAATACCTTGCATGCTATTTGGGACTATCTTCTTTCACAGCAATTTGATCAGAAGAAGATGATCCTCTGAAAACGGTCCCAAATCCTCCGGCTCCAATAATCCTGTCCACCTTGAATCCATCTGTAGCAGAATAAAGATCCTTGTATCTCAGTCGGTGAGGGTGATTGATTTCCCAGTCTTGGAGAATCTCTTCTTGTTGCAATCGCTTCTTGTAGATCACGAAGAATATCAACAACGCAAGCAATATCAACGTAACGACCGATAGAGCCACGATCATGGCGATGTACTTAAAATCGTAACCTGTCTTCTTTTCCGTATTTAGAGGCCGACGAGGAAGTTCCGCGAGGTTCAGCATAGCTGCCACTGGATGTTCTCCTTTACAGGAAAAACTCCAACCCATAACGTAGTGAGCACTTGCTTTTTTATTCCCCGTTGCTGCTGTGAATCCGATATACATTTCTTCTTGCACGATCTGTGACAACTTGGGAACCGCTACAGAGATCAAAGGCCTTATGGGTCGAGACGTCATATTCGCAGGGTAAACAGTAACGTTTAGCGTTTGTGTAGGTCCATCGTAATCCAAAAGTGCTCGGATCGGATCTCCGCTCTGAAGCATGAAATCCTCTTCACGGTCAAGATGGTAGTTGTCGTAATACACGACCGCTTCTTGAACATCTGATTCTAGACTATTATAGTTGCAGCCAATGTGGTTGCCTGTTCTGTCAAAACCGTCTTTGAATCCTTGAGCCGTGTCGAATTCCAGTGCGAAAACATGATTGCTGGGATTTCCATTATTTTCCTTGTTTAGCAATCCCATTGTCCAGAACCCGCTCCGGTACGATTAGGTGTCGGTGATATTGTCAATGTGAACCCATAACCCCCGTTACCTGGGCTTGATGGGATTATGACAAATACAAAATGTGTACTAAAGGACCGAACCATTGAATTCGCGGAACTTCTGTCAGTCGCTAGTAATCGTACCGGTTTTCGGACGACTAAACTTGTACCGGTTTTCGGACGACTAAACTTGCACCACAAACACCTCTACGACAAAGCAGCTTCGCGGCCAAAACTGGACTATTAGTTTTCCGACCGATTTTTATAGCTCAACTCATGTAATGTGGCTTGTCCTTAACCAGTTACTAACTTTGTTGTCTCCATATCCAAATCCGTTCGATCATCGCTCGCTTGTCTCGGCCATAACAGCTCCTCCTCGGTAAAACTAGTTTTCTCGGTACAATTGATCTTTCCATCGACCAAATTGTTTAACCCTTGATAGCCAAGTCCATAACCTTAGTAAACACTCAATCATGTCCTTTGACCGAATGCATATCATCTTCCCATAGCCTTACTGCCCAATGCCACTGATAGCCGGTCCTTCTCTTTTTGATACTTGCCGATAGCTAATAGAAATCTTTAACTCACTCATGGTTTGATATAAAAAAACAATTCAACCATTTTTCTTTGATCAATAATGCGGATAAGGCTTGGTCTGCTAACGGCTCCATCAAATTTTCCTTTTTGAAAAATTTTCGAAGTCTGGGCCGCACGTCCACGTTTGCGGCCTTTCGTCTGTATACTAGGTCAGAATCAGGGGTATTACACCACACCTACATATCATCACACAAAACAAGTTATACAACTCAATCGCTTAGATAAGCTCATGGTCACACACTCATCTTAACAAGCTGATTCTAACAACAAATATAACCAGGAGAGACTCTCATCGCGTCTAAAACATTCCAGAAACGTCCTACAACAAGTAACACAACCAAAAACAACCTTGAAGCAAGCTGGACAGAAACATCAGAAAAGAACAGTCTCAAAGACGAAACCCTAAATTAAAAACCAACCATTAACTATCAAATCCCTCTGGTGAAAAGCTAGCCGTAGACGTCCAGAATTTTCCCACAACATTTCAACACGATCAGATCCAAGGTGAAACCACAATCGATCCCGAAACACCTGCTGGTCTCAATTCGCGACTGAAAAAAAACGCCCCACGAAACTGCCGATAAGTTCTTTGACAACGATTTGATATATCGAAACTGTTTTTTCCCATACCCTAACAATTCTGCTCCTTCTCTTTCTCTCCAACATAAAAAAGTCCCCATAAAAAAAGAACTTTTGGCTGCAAATTTAAGTTGATAAAACAGCAATAGAAAATGCAGTAAAATAAGCTGTTAAAGTTGTACTGTATGACTCCATTATTGTGTAGACTCTCTATATAGTCCATACAAAGCATTGTTCCACTTGGTGCAAAGCACTCAAATCCGTAGGAACCATTCAAAACTTCATTTAAAAATTTGGTTAAGACATTCCAAGAATCAAAGGTTCGTTATTTGTACCCCATATTAAAATACAAATAAATTCTCAATTAAAAAAAAGGAAAGAAAAAAATCTTACCAATCCCACTAACAGACTTATTTGGACTACAAATAAAATCAATAAAAAAATTTCAACGGTTTTGAAAAATTGTAATTATAGAAACGAATAAATCTTTTTTTTCCCACTAATTGTTTCTGTATGTATTTATTTTTGCCTAATTAGGTCAATTTCTCTCTGTATATGTTGTTGGTTTTTTTTTTTTTTTTTTCAACACTCAACAATTAGCAAAATACGTCTCCTTAAAACAAGCCTGAATCAAAATTAAACCAATTCTTTCTTTCCCGTCTTTCACTCTCAGCCTCTCCTTCTTCGTTTCCTAAAACTCCTTTTTTTCTTTGGCTCTATCTTTAGATTATTTTTTTCCTTTTTCTCTTCCTCAGATCTCTCCTTTCATTGATCCTCTGTTTTATTATCTCTCTCTCTGAGGTTGTTTTTCGGAGAAGGAATCGTGTAAAACCCTTCTTTCAAATCTACCAAAATTCTCAGATTTTTTTTTCCTTAGGTTTTGTGTGTTTTTTTGCATGGTCTAGTGGATGATGATAACGTTTGTTTTCTGAAATTTTAGTGTTTTTTTTTATTATTATTGTGACGTTTCTGGGTACGATAATATAGAAAATTTTATAAATTATTTGGGTCAAATGATAATAGTGGCCAACGCGTCGGTGTCTTAGGGTTTACTTTTTTTTTTTTAATATAAATTTTCTTGTTGAATTATTGGCTTTTCACATTTTGGAATTCGATTTTCTAAAACAATATTGAAAATTTCAACGCTCTAATTGAAGAGAATTTTAGCTTGTGGAATTTTTTTCTGGTACTATATTATGTCATACTAGAATCTGTAGTGTCAGAAGAACGTGTGCTGGGGTTGGTGTAATAGTTTAAAAAAAAAAATCTTACAAAAAAAAATAAATAAATAAAATTCAGCCTCTCTGATCATTTTTTGTTTTTTAATCATTGTTTACAAATTTGCTAAATTCTCTTTTAGTAAAAAAAAAATTGATGATGATGAAAATTTTGATTAGTTCTGGGGTTGTGTTTGGTGATTACTTGAACCAAGAAGTCTGATTGAATTTTTAGGGGTTGCTTTGAGTTGTGTCTCTGCGTGTTTGGAGATTGTTTCACAAGGAAGCAAAAGCAGACATGGAAACAAGAAACGAGACAAAAGCTTCACCGGAAAACAACCTCAGAAACAGAGGAGGAGCTGTTGGGAACAACAGCAAGAAAGACATGATTTTCCGAGCTGACAAGATCGATTTGAAGAATTTAGACATCCAGCTTGAGAAACATCTGAGTAGGGTTTGGTCGAGAAGCATTGAGAAGAACCCTAAGCCTAAAGAAGAGTGGGAAATCGAGTTGGCTAAATTGGAGATGAGGAATGTTATTGCTCGTGGTGCTTATGGTATTGTCTACAAAGGCATCTATGATGGCCAAGATGTTGCAGGTGAGAATTTGAAGACTTTTTTAATTATGGAATGAGAATATTTTTGTACTTTGTGTGATAACTGTTTTAGTGTTTGGCTTTGTGTTCAAATGGTAGTGAAAGTGCTTGATTGGGGAGAAGATGGTTACGCTACAGCGGCTGAGACTTCTGCTCTTCGTGCTTCATTCCGTCAAGAAGTTGCGGTTTGGCACAAACTTGACCATCCTAATGTCACAAAGGTAAATAGAGATAACCTCCTTAGTGATCTCTTTGTGTGTGTATGTATGTATTGAATGAGTCTATATGGATAATAAAAACAGTTTGTGGGAGCATCAATGGGAACAACGAATTTGAAGATACCTTCATCAGCTGAGACACAGAACTCGTTGCCTCAGCGAGCTTGTTGTGTCGTTGTAGAGTATCTTCCTGGTGGAACGCTTAAGCAGTATTTGTTCCGAAACAGGCGCAAGAAACTCGCTTTTAAAATCGTGGTTCAACTCGCTCTCGATCTTGCCCGAGGGTATGAATGTTATAGAACTCATTCTTCAACTCCAAGAAAGAGACTTATGATTACATTCATAATGATGATGATCACATTTTCTGTAGGCTAAGTTATTTGCATTCGGAGAGGATTGTTCATCGCGATGTGAAAACAGAGAATATGCTATTGGATTATCAGAGGAATTTAAAAATTGCTGATTTTGGGGTAGCTAGAGTTGAAGCTCAGAATCCAAAGGATATGACTGGAGAAACTGGAACTCTTGGATACATGGCTCCAGAGGTACACAAAAACAGAGAGGTCACATTGTTCAAAAAAAGTGGGTATTAGTTTTGGTTTCAAAGTGTAATTCAAATTACTTTGATCAATTAGGTTCTTGATGGTAAGCCATACAACAGAAGATGCGATGTTTACAGCTTTGGGATATGCTTGTGGGAGATTTATTGTTGTGACATGCCTTATCCTGATCTCAGCTTTGCTGATGTCTCTTCTGCTGTTGTTCGTCAGGTCAGTGGAACTTTAATATAATCTCAATCTTTCAAAGTTATGAAATTTGTTATATTGTGGCATTAAGAAGTCTATAGAGGATTTGTTAATTCGATTTAATTCGGTTCAGTTTTTTTTTTGGTTTTATTGGTTTTCAAATTAACCAGTGAGACCTATTAAATTGCTCATTTGTAATCCCTGTTCGTTTCTCAATTTGTAAAGTTGTTGTGTTAAACAGAATTTGAGACCGGACATTCCAAGATGTTGTCCAACATCGTTGGCCATCATAATGAAGAGATGTTGGGAAGCAAACCCGGAGAAGCGACCGGAAATGGAGGAAGTGGTGAAGATGCTTGAAACTGTTGACACCTCTAAAGGTGGCGGAATGATCCCGGAAGATCAAAGACCTAGTTGTTTCTGTTTTGTCTCTGGTCGTGGTCCGTAAATTTACCCTTCTTCTTCTACTTACTTACCTTCACATTGAATTTTCAATTTTGGAGCAATGCTCTGTTTTTTTTTTCTTTCTTTAATCTCTCAAGGTGAAAAAGGTTTTCAATTATAACAAAAATATATTATAACTATTCTTTCTGTCACTGTGATTATAAATATTTTCGTTTGGTCCAATATACAGCGGCAAATCATATAACAATTTTTTAAAAAACTGATCCATAAGTTAAGTCCTCTTTGTTCCAATATACACAGAGTGCAAAAATGATCTATTTTAACATGTATCCTTTTTTAATATAATAGGCTATTCTATTTAACTGCATGAGAAGATTCCAAGGCTATGACTTGTTTAGTCATATAATTTTGAAAGAAAGTTACGCGAGAGAAAGAAGATTACACTTAAATAATCTTGTTTTTAAAGAGACAATCATAAGACTAAGAGAGGAAGTATCAAACTAGTTGATGGGGGTACTCGTCCACCTCGGCTTCCACGTCTCTTAACTGTTGTCTATTGCATTTCTTGGATCTTTTGGGTTGGTTCAATTGGCCTTCGTCCTTCTCAGCTCCTCTGAGCAGATGCATTTTCACATCTCCATTTTTATATTCCCCTGAACTCGTCCCTATTTCACCTACAGATCTAACTAATTACGATAGATAGAATAGAATAAAAAGTAAGGCCTATATAGATTTCTATTTTAGTCCCAACACCAGTAGGTAGATCACATAATTTGATAATTGTATATAGTAGTCTCAGTTCACCAGTAGACCACACAATTATAGTGTGTAGTGGACCTAGTGGTTGAGGCTTGTAACTTAGGAACTAGGAAGCATGACATATATTCATAACTTTTTTTTCTTCTGGATCTGGAAACAAAAGTAAATGCACGTGATGAATTGGAATTAGGTCGAGCATCCGAATAAAAATTAGGTGGATTAGATGTTTTGGCCATCTTTTTGTTCATTCTGAAATGACTTGGTTATGTCCAGATCACATGGTTCAAAAGAAGTTCACACAGTCACTCTTCTATACTATGAAAAGAGATCCACATAATTAGAGGTTTAATTAATATAAAAATAACTAAAAACATATAATATTGTAAAACAACGTATTCATCATCGTTTTGCTAAAACTTAACTAATTATGTGGAATGGAATAGAACAAATTAACATCTCACTCATTCCACTTAGAAAAAAGGAAGTTCCAAACGTTGACAAAAGAAATTTTTACATCCATCACTAGTTGCAACCAAATGGAGAAAATGGCCAAAATCAACTTCAACTATTTACCGAACTTTTTTTTATACCTAAACTATATAAAATGTTGTCAATTTCAACATAATTTTGAATAGTGTTAAATCACAGTTTAACTATGTTGAGTTAGACGATATGTGGCATCCATATGGCACTGGGAATGGCTAAAACTAAGTTGTTTTGGTCATTTTTAGGTGTGTTGTGGCAAGAAATAAAGCGTTTGAAAAAAAAAATGGAGTATTGGAGTCTGTTTTCGGATGTGTTGTGAGACTTCATTTTTGGTCATTTCTTGCTATAAAATACCCAAAATGACCAAAACGACGTAGTTTTGATAAGTCTCAGTGCTAGTTGAAGTCACAGACCGTCTGCCTCAACATCATTAAACTCCGATTTAACACTGTTCGAACAGATGTTGAAATTGACAACATTTTATATAGTTTAGGTAGCAAATTTGAATTTTAATACAGTTCAGATTGTTATTTGTAGTGTGTTAAAGTTTAGGTATAAAAAAGCGTTTGACAAATAGTTGGGGTTGATTTTAGCTGTTTTCCCCACCCAAATGTGTTGCTAATTAATCCCTTTTCTATCTCCTCTGTTTCGTAAGTTCTAATTTACTAAGCCTGTGCGGATTTTTCATCTATAATCTGTTTAATATTCTTTCATCAATTGAACTAATTTGATAAAATATGGAGTATAATTTTATTTTTTATTTTGTTTTCATTTTGATGACTTTCTCTAATTTTTAATATTAGAAATTTCTTTTATTTTTACTTTATTGACATTTTTAGTTATATAGTTTAACTTTTATTTACGATTAATTACCTAAAAACTTATTTTGTTAAAAATAAACAATTAATGTTATCTTATCTCATATTTTTCTTACACGGAACCATAAACTGAAGTTATATTCATTTCTCTTTTATAAACTATATATGTATATAAGACAATTGCAGATTTTTAATGTATGTACTTCTTTGAAATTAAAATTCAATTGATTTGTTGTATATGCATACTATTATAAAATTGAATATAATTAATTTAGCTAGGTGATTTATACCTTCATTGAATAATTTATTTTATAAATAATGAAAAGTTAATACATTGTTTAATGAACAATTCTTGTGTTCACTCCCCATCTTATTCACCCCAACTTACTAACCAATCAATTAGCCATGTCATCTTAATAAAATAATTCACATTATTTAAACAAACCAAAACAATTAAAATTAATTATGGAAACTACTAACTAATTGTCTCATGTACGAAAAGGAAAAAATACAGAATTGTAGGACCACTAACTATTTCTCCAAGAAAAAATCGATGAACTGCAACTCCTAAATGCAAAAGAAAAAACAGTAGGACCTTATTAATCAAATGGACATTCTTCAACGATCTGAACAAACACCACAAGTAGTAAATATTTGGATTTGCAGATAGTCTACTTTAGGACCTAGAGAATTACGTAAGTCGAGTAAGGGTGTGAATGGATGCAGCGGTTGGGGCGGACAAATCCGTCTGCGGACTGGACCGTTTTTTATTTAGCATTTAGTAAATGTAGTTTGCAGTGGTGCGGTCCAAATAAAGCAGAGATATGACCGCAGCGGACTAACTGCGGACCGCTTTTGCATACAAATAGAGTTGGTCCGCAGCGGTCTGTAGTCCGCCTTAAAAATGGAGCGGTCCAGACCGCAGATGGATTTGGCCGCCCTGACCGCAGTTACCATTCAAACCCTAAATGTCAAATCAATATGTATCCAATAACCAGAAGAAAAAAATGGAAATGAGAATGAGTAAGTATCAACGAGGAATTCGACGAAAGATATTAAAATAGTTTCAGAATTGTTTATGGATATAACGACTTGACCTCTTAACAAAAAGATGTAACAAAAATTAAATAGTAGCTAGATAATAATAGAGTTTCAACAGTTTTTTGTGTTGTCCACTTCAAGATATTAAAATAGTTTCAGAATTGTTTATGGATAAATCACCACAACACTTGTCAAATTCCTACAAAATATAAAATTTCAAATTAGAAAAATAACAGATAATTAAAATATAAAAACTAAAAATAATATATTTACTTGTAATTGAGAGGAAAATAATTATGTCGGTAAGGTCGGATCACTGGTAGCAACATATAACTAGGTATCAGAAATAGGAGTTGAGTCCTGAAACATTTATCAATTTTATTTTGATGTACCACGTTTTTTTGTTTCAAGAGCATTCAAATACAGACCATGAGGTCCGACTATTTTGTTCTTTGGTCGTCCAACAGTAGCTTTTCTTTTAATTCCACTTACGTTTGAAATTTTCTCGTCTTCTTCTCCTTCCACTGGTTCAACATGTGAAGTTGATAGCATCCATGCATTAGCTTTCACAAGTTCCTTTTTCTTTTCCTCTAACTTTTTAAGCAACTGACATGCAGTTTCATTTGCACACATCGTCAATTCTACATGTTCAGCAGCAACGGATGCAACCTCACGGAAATTGCAACATAAATGGCTGTAACGCTTTCCAATCGATTGTGTTACAAATCCATTAGTTGTCTCTGTACGATAAGAATATATGCTTCGTGATTTTGCCTCTTTAGTCCATCAAGTCAAGATTTAGTTAGATGGAATTCTTCTCACATCCTTCCTATCCAACACTTTCAATGCATGACGACATAAGATCCCAGCAAAAGAATACTTCATTCAGCTACATTCTACTACTTGGTTTATAGCATCATAATTAACCAAATGCTCTTTTGGTCCACCACGATAAGATACTTTGTATTCATACACCATCTCGGATTTACTGACCTTTTTTGCAACATAATCACCTATAACTGTATATTGCTTCTGAAACAAGCTAAAAATTTCAGGTGTATACATTTCTTCTGCATGTTGCAACATCTCTACGGAAGCAGATAATACTGACAAGGTATGCATCATTTTGAAATCTGCAGTTAATTCTTTATATCGTCGATCACCCAACACTCTCTCATAGTGTTCAAAGAAGGACAATAAGTCATAGCTGCTCTTCAAGTATCTTTTCAAAATATTATTCATACTTTCACTACGTGTTGTGCTCACCATATCTGCTGTAGAAGTATGACGTCCATATACCATTGCCCATTTTTCTCTCACATCAAACACATTCTTCAACCATTTATTTTCTGTCAAATTATGCTTCTCAAGCATATTACTCCATGCCAATAACCAATCTTCTTCCTCCTCGTGGTCATATACACAATTTCCAAAGTCTGTGGCAAATTGTCCTGGTCCATGAAATACATGACTCAACTTCTTTGCAGCATTTTGGTAAATATGCCAAACACATAACCTATTCTTTGTTTCAGAGAACACCTTTTCTATTGCATTCGCCATTGCTGCAGACTGATCAGTAAGAATTGTTTTTGGTTGTTTTCCAGACATTGCTCCGAGAAAAGTCTCAAAAAGCCACTTATATGACTCTTTGGTTTCATCATATAGTAAAGCAGCACCAAACACAACAGTTTGCTTATGATGATTGACCCCTAAAAATGGAGCAAATGGTCTATCATATTCATTGGTCTTATAAGTTGTGTCAAAGCAAACAACATCTCCAAAAAGATTGTAATCACTTATAGACCGATCATCTGCCCAAAAGATATTTGTGATCATATCGTCTTCATCAAGTTGCATTGAATAAAAAAAGATGAATTATCCTCTTTCTTCTTTTGAAAGTATTCTAAAACTGCTCCAGCATCTCCTTTTACCATTTTTTCCATTCGCTTTCAGTAAATGTAATTTCGATAATCTTTCTCCAAAAAACCCAAATTTTCTCGTCCCCCAACTTCTCTACTTATCATTTCGACGGTTGCTTTTGCTGAAATTCCTGATATCTCAGCATCATCAGCATGTTGTGTTTGAGCGACAAAGAACACCCGGTCTCCTTTCATAAAATGCTTCATAGGCGTCTCCACTAAATCATGGTTGTGACTCTGGTTGAAAGACACAATCTTAAAATTTCCTATCTTCTGAAGGTAGCAAGCCATATGAGCTTTACAACCACATCGAGTAATTCGTTGTGAATAACTTGTTTTTTTCTTGGTTTCCTTCCTAAACCCCTCTTTCGAGCAAACAGAAAGAAGCCTCACCACCTTATTATTTTTTATCTCCCTCTGTTGTTTTCTTACATCGAAACCATGTACTCCTCCAAACTTTTCATAAGCTTTATGCGCAGATTCATCAGAACTAAACTCCATTCCAATAAACAGCTCATCTTTCTTCTCATTTTTTGTGTTTGGTTCTAAAGTATAAATCTCTTCAGTTTCAACATAGTTTTCTTTGTCTATGTCATCTTCTTCTTCCTCAAATTTGTCGTCATCACTTACTGAATCATATTTTTCTATCTGAAACTCAAACTGTTGTTGACTAAACCAATTGGGTTCACCTCAGGCTGAGACTTGCATACTAGATTCATATTGATCATCATGAACAACTTTATGACTATTCTCCATCGCAACCTACAGTAATTTGTATGATATGATTGTAATATTTGTTAGTATATCATATTAATTTTGTCAATAAAACGAAAAAAAAAGATCACCCAACAAAACAATAAAAATAATGATGAGCATAACTATGATGACGAAGAAAAGAAAATACACACTACAAACAACTAATGGTGACGAAGAAGAGAATTAGGAGCATGATACATTGCAAACTGTAGATTCAAGAATTATACATATAGATAAATAGAAATCTGAGAGAGAAGACACCTATATGAGGTGGACGTGACACGTGAGGATGGGAAGAGGTCAAGATTTATTCTTTTGTTCTTAATGGTTGGACTTTGGTTCCTAATAGAAAAACAAATTTCTTTCATCATGTGAAAACTAGGGTTAATTGACTTTATATATGAGATTTAAAGTTATTCATTTAAGTATTTTTTTCCTTTTCGCACATGAGACAATTAATTAGTGGTTTCCATAATTAATTTTAATTGTTTTAATTTGTTTAAATAATATGAATTATTTTATTAAAATGACATAACTAATTGATTGGTTAGTAAGGTAGGGGTGAATAAAATGGATGTGAACCTAAGAGTTAATCAAAAAAAATAGTAAATGTGGTATGTCATACTCTCCAAAATATCTTTCAACTTATATATTTAGGATTGATCCGTGCGGATTTGTTTTATTCAATAAATAAAAGGAATAATTTTTCTTTATGACATATAGAATGGATTAAATTGTTGTTGGCTGTTGATTCACGGAAAACTCCTTACCAGATTTAAAAGGTATGAAACAAGAAAAACCCAATAAGTAAGGTACCAAGTATATGTATTATCATTTTTATAAACCTATAATTTTCACACAGAAAAAAACTTTATTGTGTTACATTTACGCAAATTGGGAAAGAAAAAAAGAAAGAAAAGAACTATTACATAATACTATACTATATATTAGTATTGATTAGTTGGATTGGATGGATGAATTCCCCACACGGCAGGCAAAGAGAGTCTCACGCGTAACGTTGCTGTCTGATCAAAAGTTTGCTCATAAATATCCACTTACTTTTGTTAACTCAGTTATCTGCTTTGAGTTAGTACTATTTCAGTTTCTGTTCGATACAGTTCGCTCGTTTTCCTCATCACAAAAGCTTATAGGTTGGTACAAACTACAAAGCATATAAGGTCGATACACAACTACGGTGGAACCTCTGTAAATTAATACTCGATAAATTAATAATCTCTTTAAATTAATAATTTTTTTCGGCCTCAAGATAGGAATATTGTAATCTTAGATACAATTTGATAATATAATAAGATAATAATATTTTTGAAAATCTTTCGTAAATATATGGTCTCATCAATAATATAAATTAATAATTATCTAAATATATGTATATATATACACATCAATTTTTATTGGAGTTCATTTTTAATATTTTTACTATATAAAAATCTTTGAGTGTTATATTCAAAACATGATAATTGGTATTTTCCTTGTAATTGATTTTATAAAAATATTAGTTATAACGATTAAATTTTATTTTTAAAATTTTTTTATCAAATGAGGAAAACCTCTCTATAAATTAATAATTATTAATTTATCGAAAAATTAAAACCATTATAAATTAATAGATTTTCATGCTCCCTACATTATTAATTTATAAAGGTTTTACTGTATATAACCAACATTACCATGAGGGTATACATGTAACTTCGACATTTCCTATATATAAGCATTCTAACGATCAAAGATAACATCTCATATTCGATATAGTTCGACTCCATCTTACAGACGTATACACACTTTGTTTATATTCAAAACAATATGGGATCTTTGGTGAAAGAGAAAACCTCGTCGTTGATGACGGAGTTTTTGGAGAAGTGCGGCGGCTATGCCGTGGTGGATGGAGGGTTAGCGACGGAGCTACAACGCTATGGGGCTGACATCAATGATCCACTTTGGAGTGCCAAGTGCCTAATTACTTCTCCTCACCTCGTCACAAAGGTTATATATACAATATATCATATGTAGAAATTCATACTCTTCTTCTAAGATGGGTTTAGTCGTACGGTGACAGATATTGACAATTTAGAGTGATCTATAGTTATTGTATAATCTTGTTTGATTCTTTTCAGCTGCAATTTTAAATAATTATTTGTCACTATGGGGATATCTAAAGAAATAGTATTTGGTTCTTCAAAATATCTTGAGAATTAATGGGGGGAAAACAAAAATATTGAGAATTTGTTTGGCACACTTATGATAGTATAGTAGTATATATTCTTCTATATATAAGTTTTAGAATTATAAAGTTGAGTGAGGACCTATGTACGGACAGATGATACTGGTTCGAGTTAATATTTTTGGTCTATTCTTGACTCTATAAACTTGGTTTTGTTTCTTTGCAACGATATTTTTTTTATTTATCAAGTTCGATGTTTTCGATGAAGCTCGTATATGCACAAATAAACAGTGATACCATAAACAGAGGTACTCGTATATGCACAAATCTAGACTAGAACTAATAATTTGCCACGTTGTAACACGTAACATTAGCTGCGACGCAAACGTTTACGTTTTATACCACGCAAACAAAAACTACTAAGTAACTAGTGCTTTTCTGTTGCAGCCAAAACTAAAAATATCAGAAATATTTTAGGAAAAATATATTAATATTATAGTTTTTTTTCAAATAGGTGCACTTGGATTACCTCGAGTCTGGTGCAAATATCATCGCTACGGCATCTTATCAGGTACTAGACCATATGCATTAGAAGGTTCTTGGAGAGTTTCTTTTTATAAAAGTAAATGGAAAATAAAAAATAATACGATTTAAACAAAAATAAGATAGAATCTATTTACGAAACCTTGAAAAATCTATAAGAACTAATCACATGGTGATACATGTTACTATCTCAATAACTATATTTTATTGTAATAATTTAAATCTCTAATTTTTTTTATTAAATAGTTTATTTTTTGTAATTTTTTTTAGAAATCTTAAAATAAAATTAGCTATTTAAAATTTTCATTATACATAATTTTAATTATATGTTTAAATTATTTTATTATTGATGATATGATATATGGTATAAAATATAACTAATTAATAAAATTAAATATATTAAATAAGTAATAATATGGCTAAAAATATTATTAATATTATTAATAATTTAAGATTAAATGCAAAACAAAAGAACAAATAAATATTCAAATAAAATTATATTTTTAAAAATTAAGTTACATTAAAAATAATAGTATTATGTAAATGAGAAATTTGAGTTTCTCACTAATGGATATATAATATTAAGAGGAGGTTCTCAAGTTTTTCTACACTAAAAAAATTAATACTATATTGGGTAGAAACTCAATGAATTCTCACCAATGCACATGCTTTAACTTTGGCTTATATTACTACTTGATTGGGACTTGAATAACTGATGAGTAGTAAAAAAAAAAAAGAGGAAATTAGTAGTTTAGAATCTGAATAAATACATAGAACTTAATTAGGAATCAAAGTGCATCAAGATGCTTATACAGGGTTCGCAATTTAGTTTAATCAAATTAATTTATTACAAAGGCAACGATCCAAGGATTTGTGGCACAAGGTTTATCGGTGGGAGAAGCAGAGAGTTTACTGAGGAGGAGCGTTGAGATCGCGTGCGAGGCACGTGAGATTTTCTACAACAGATGCACCAAAGGTTCGTGGGATTTCGACTACGCTGGAAAAGCTTCTGGACAACCTGTTCTTGTCGCATCTTCCGTTGGTAGCTATGGAGCTTATCTCGCCGACGGATCCGAATACAGGTTCTTTGATTGAATCCTAGTCATTTTTCTTACATTTTAGTGTAAAAATTGGAAAACTAAAGTTTAAGCAAATTGGTTGAATCTATCCATACAAAAAGTTTTGGTCTGCTAAATAAATTTAATTTCATTTGTATTTGTAATGAAATGTTTTGCAGCGGGTTATATGGAGATTCTGTGAGTAAGGAGACATTGAAAGACTTCCATAGAAGAAGAGTTCAAATCTTAGAGAAATCTGGAGCTGATCTCATCGCATTCGAGGCTATTCCAAATAAGCTCGAAGCTGAGGTATCTTAAGTTTACTACTTAGCTAACTTAAACCAACAAAGTGAAAGGAATATTCTAGTCGTTTTTGTTTAGTGTTGTGTCCTTGTATCACCACCCAAGTTCAAGCATTCCATGTTATAGACAAAAAAAAGGTAAAAATTACTCAAATAAAGTTTTTAAGTAACTACAGAGTATTATTAAGTAGTTTTAGACTTTAGTCCAATGGTTGCATGATGATAGTTTTGAAATTGTAATCACATTTCACATGCATATACGTGCTATTAGTCTAGAATTGACCTATGTGTATATATCTTTTTAGTTTTTTTTTCCCACATATTTATAGGCTTATGCGGATCTTCTTGAGGAGGAAGACATGGACATTCCGGCATGGTTCTCCTTCATTTCTAAGGACGGAGTCAGTGTGCCACGAGGAGATTCGGTTGTAGAATGTGCGAAAGTGGCAGATGCTTGCAAGAAAGTGGTGGCTATCGGAATCAATTGTACTTCACCAAGATTCATTCACGATTTGATCATCTCCTTGCGACAGGTAACTTTATAAACAATGATGGAATTACTTTTTTTTTATTATTTTTCTTTTCTCATCTCCTTTTACCCTGTTTTTTGCCTTGCGGCTAAAGCAACTGAAAATTTCTTTTACTAGGTAACCCGCAAACCAATCGTTGTCTACCCAAATAGCGGAGAAGTCTACGACGGTCTGAACAAGAAATGGATTGTGAGTGTTTATTATATAATATTGTTGTTAAACACAAGCTACAAATATGATTTTGGAGGTTTTTTTTTAATGTAATAATGCAGAAGTCAGGGGAAGAGTCAGAGGAGGATTTTGTGTCGTACGTGAGTAAATGGAGAGATGAAGGAGCGTCGTTGTTTGGAGGATGTTGTCGGACTACACCAAACACCATCAGAGCCATTGCTAAAGTTCTCTCCGGCGAATCTCCCCAAGCATCAAAAATAAATTTTGAGCAGTAGATTTGTCAATGGTGAGTTTCTATGCTTGCTCCTTGTGGTGTCAGGAAGGAGTTTGGAATGTATTATAAGGTGTGTAATTTTGTAATCTACTAAACTTATATACGTAAGTTGGGACTTGGGGTGTTTCATCTGGTTTGTTGATGTTATGAAATAATCAATTTATGTTGAAACTAAAAATGATGGTAACTATGTACAACTGCGTAGTTAGAGTATGACAATGATGTGTTAAGACGTTAAGTGATAGTTTGTAAGCTTTACTTATATTCTATTACTGTGCTGTAAAAAATAGGTAATATAAAAATAAACTACAAATATTTAATACTAACCATAGTTTCAGAAGATTTTTTTTCTTCCATATATAAAAACTTAGAAAATTACTCTAATAAATGTAATAAACGATGAAAACATATTTTCAAGTAAAATTTCCTGATCCTTTTCCATCGGAGACAATATAACAATTTTTTTTTTTTGGAATAAAATGTTAAATTATATTTAAAGAAAAAATAACGTTTTACTTGAAAAAATAACAATTTTTACAGCAGCTTTGTTTTAAAAATTGGCTTAGAACATTTGTTTTAAAAAATCCCCCAAATAATGAGAAGTTAAACTATCTCCTCAAAATCGGGTAGCTAGCTAAGTCTGGAGACCCATAGCATAGCGTCGATCACCCATCCTCTCAATAGCCAGCAGTTGAGTTCTTAGTTGCTTGTCAAGCCAGGCAATAAGAGTTACCTCAGATGTAGGAGCCTCCCCATGGCGCCGTGCATTGCGCTCCTGCCAGACAGGATAGACCGTGAGTTGAAATGTGTAACGAGTTAAGAAACCGGACACCCGATCAGCCTGAGTTCCAAAGACAATGTCCAGGAGCTGTGACCAAAAGGTAGTAAAACGAGTTTTATACAGAGTTTGTGCTATACCAGACCAAACTGCCGCAATGTAAGGGCAAGAGAAGAACAAGTGGTCTCTTGTCTCCACCAGAACAGAGCAGAACACGCAGCTCCCATTACCAATGTTTCTCCAATTGATCATCCTATCCCCCGTCGACAAGCGATTATGTACTGCAAGCCATGTGCAAAAAGAATATTTCGGAGTTGAATGAGCAAACCAAACACCTTTATGCCAAGCGACTTGATTTGAAGTCGTGCGTATATGATTCCACGTATCCCGCGTAGAAAATTTGGCCTTCAAAACATCACCTTTACCTCGCCATAGGACACGATCTGGCTGGGAAGGAGTTCTAGACTGATACGCTTGATGCAAAACCTCTTCAATATCATTTAACAATGGGATGCGGTGAAACCTTCGCCGGTGATGGTGCAAGGCGTCATGGACAGTCATATGTTCTCGTATTCCCAAATCAATCATACCCCGTGAACCAACTTTATCCAACAAACACCCTTGGACTGACCAGTTATCATACCAGAAAGATGTAAGAGCTCCACTCTGCACTTCCACCTTAACAAAAAGTTTTTGCCAATTCTCTGTATTTCAACAATCTTTTCCACATCCAGGAGCCCGAGAGTGATGCAGGCTGTATCAACCAGAAACAAACATCCTTAAATAAATTCATTTTTGACCATTGAACCCATAATGATGCTCCACCGGAGTTCAAACGCCAAATCACATTTAAACAACTTACATCATTTTTCTGCTTCAAGGATCGCAGTCCTAAACCACCTTCACACTTCGGTTGACACACCACTGACCAGGATAACTTGGCCTTATTAGTATTCAGACTCGGACCAAACCATAAAAAAAGCAGAACATATACTATCCAGCTCTGTAATGCTTTCCCGTGGAAGTCTAAAAGCACTCATCCAAAAACTAGCTATACTCCATAGAACCGAGCGTATGAGATCGAGAAGACCTGCAAAAGAGAGGTTGCGTGCTGTCCACGTTTGTACTCTATGCGGATTTGGTCAAGTAAAGGGGAAAGATTTGCGGTACTTAGTCTGCGAGAAGTCAAAGGGAGACCAAGGTATCGAACTGGTAGCTGTCCCAAACCAAAACTATATCATGTACCCATTAGCTCTCTGTTATCCGGTGAGACTCCACCAAAATATAAAGTCGTTTTCTCAATACTAATCCGTAAGCCTGACCTCTTAGCAAACAAATTCAACACCTTAACTATTCCATCCACAAATGTTATTTTCCCATCAGATAATATCATAAGATCATCTGCAAAACAAAGGTGAGTCAACCGTAGGTTTTTACAACGCGGGTGGTAGCCAAACTCCCGTAAACCAGCTGCTTTGTCCAACATCTTTGAGAGGACGTCCATACAGATAACAAAAAGGTAAGGTGAGAGCGAATAGCCTTGACGCAGTCCCCTAGCACTGCGAAAATAACCTGCGAGCTCACCGTTTACCTAAACCGAGAAAGAATCTGTAGTAACACATAGCGAGATCCAATGAATAAAGACAGGAGGAAATTGCAGAGCACTTAAGACATTGAACAGGAAAGACCACTGAACGGAGTCAAAAGCCTTCGAAATATCCACTTTCATCGCACACCTCGTTGAGATAGTATCCTTGTGATAGTCCTTCACAAGCTCTGTTGCTAAAAGACCATTTTCAATGACTAATCTATC
The DNA here is from genome assembly GCF_000633955.1 of Camelina sativa. Classification (NCBI taxonomy): domain Eukaryota; kingdom Viridiplantae; phylum Streptophyta; class Magnoliopsida; order Brassicales; family Brassicaceae; genus Camelina; species Camelina sativa. The sequence continues at coordinate 11,037,880 of NC_025685.1, read as the reverse complement.
CGCCACAAACGCTGATTGGTTGCCGACAATGAACTTAGGCAAAATGCGCTTGAGTCTATTAGCAACAACATTCGAGATAACTTTGTACAACACATTACAGCAGGATATAGGTCTATAATCTCGCATCTCATTAGCCTCCTTCTTCTTCGGTATGAGCGCTAGAATGGTTGAGTTGAGTCCGTTTGGTAAGAAACCTTTAGCAAAAAACGATTGTACCGCTACAACAAACTTTCCACCAATAGTATCCCATGCGGCCTTATAAAATTCAACCGTGTAGCCATCCGGACCCGGTGACTTATCCCTTGGCATTGCAAACAAAATCTTTTTTATCTCCTCCCCCGTGACCACCCTTGTGAGCCAGCGGCAATCGTCCTCTGAACAACGGAAAGTCAGCAGCTCTGTAAGACAGTCCACTGACATTCCCTCATAATCCGCTGGTATAGACTGCAGAAAATCTTGAAAGAAAGACTCCGCCTCCACTTTAATATCCTATGTGGTCGTCAACAGTCTCCCATCCCGAGCTACTATCTCCCGCATCGTATTCATGGCCTCCCGAATAGCCGCGACACGATGAAATGCCTTACTGTTCTGATCCCCCGCCTGGAGCCAGTGTAATTTCAATCTCTGTTTTAAAAACTTCTCCTCCAAAGCAGAGATCCGGTCCCAGCGTGCATAAGCTTCCTTCTCCTGCTCCAAAGCAATTGCAGACGGGGAAAATAAATTAGCCTCCTGCCTCTTACACAACTCATCCAGTGCTTCCTTAGTCTGCTTAGATAAATGACTCAGCTTCTGCTTTGCTAAACACCGGATATGCGGCTTTAAAAGTTTTAATTTCTTCGAGAATCTGTATAGAGACGAAGTACACAAAAAAAATACCCTCTGTGTCTGTCCAATAATCATGAACTAGCGGTTTAAACTCCTCCATCTCCGCAATGGCATTAACAAACTTAAAAGGTCAACGGGAGGGACTTGTGCCTGCATCCCTCCGCAAATGAATACGACATCTAAGATGATCTGAGATGCCACCAGCTTCAAACACACAATAGGATTGCATAAATGAAGTGGACCATTTCTCATTTACTAAAACTCTATCCAGCTTCTTCGAGATTAAGTTACCATCCTGCTTATTACTCCAAGTAAATAACGGACCATGGTAAGCCAAATCCTTCAACCTACAATCATTTACCACATAACGGAATTCTTACATCCCAGGAAAGAGAACAGGTCTAGTGTCCACCCCAGAATGCTCATCTATTCCAATGTGACGTTAAAATCTCCCATAACCAGCCAAGGTCTGTTACGAATGATTGGAGGGGCACGATGTGCTCTCAAATCGGTCCACAACTCTCTTCTACCTTCCACACTATTCGCCGCATAAACAAAAGTACATAAAAACTCATCTTCCTCCTTGAGCTTAACTGAACACGTTATGAGCTGACTACTTTTATAGAACGGAGTGAGTCTCACCTCACTTCGCCATACCACCCAAATACGGCCCAAATTGTGATGCTCATAATTAGTCAATAAATACCAATCCTTAAACAACTTATTTCCAAGTCTCGGAACTTTTCCTTCCTTCACCATAGTCCCCAGTAAACAGCCAAATTGAAACCTACCCTCATCAACCCATTTCTTTATTACAAAATGCTTTGTAGATTTATTAAGCCGCGCACATTCCAATAGAACATGGACATCTAATTGTTTTTAGTAGTATTTTTCTTTTTCTGATCTCTAGGAGGGTTCCTAGTGAATTGAGAAGAAGATTGATGGATCACCTTATAAGCTGTTTTTGATTCTAGTGGAAGAGAAGGACGTAGAGAATGCTCACCCACTCGGTCTCGAGTCTTAACTTCCTGTTCAGAGTTCACAGAAACCTTCTCAGAGTCTCCTAGACAAGCAGCAACCTCCACCTCTGTCTCCTTCAGATCCTCTGTTTCCTCTGTATCCCCATTTTCCTCCGTCTCATCCTTATCCTCGATGTCCTCAGTTTCTTCCAACACCGCAAAAGTATTTGAAGAGGTTGTGACCAGAGCTTTCTGCAAACCGATTGATTTTTTCCATGGACTCAGACTCGTTCAAGGCGTTATCCAACCCTCCTAATCTGTTACTTCAGTGTCCTTAGTTACATCCCCCTTAGAGGCTAAAACTGTTTCCACGATTAAGCTATCAGCTAGATCAACTACGATCTCTGCTTGCACAGTACCCTGTTGACTCTCAGCTACCCCCAACGTTGAGGATGTAGAAACAGTGACCTTCTCAGTGGCAAGACAAGCCGAGCTCAAATGGCCCCATTTTTTGCAGCCTGTACATCTCGGAGGCAACCAAGGGTAAGAAAACTGAACCGCTGATTCTAACTCACCTTCCTCCTCACCCATGAATACATACTCAGCTGGTAATTCTTTAGTTAAATCCGCTTCAACCAACATTTGTGCTTCATCAAATTTAACACAAGCTTCTGTCTTAGGATGCAGACGGACAGGCTTGCCCACCGCACTAAAAAGAAACTCCAACCCTTTTTCCGTGAACATTGTTGGCGGTACATTCTTCAGTGTCACCCAAAGTGGTATAGAACGCATCGCTGGTTGTGCTTCCTCTGCAAATGGTGTCCATTTCGACACTAGCATGGGAATTTCCATGATATTCCACATCCCTCTGTTAAGGATTCGACGTCGCATAACCTCGTTACGAATACGAAACTTAACTGTAGAGTCATTCACTTCATACACATCAATTAACGAGGACGTGTCACCTAATCTCCAGATCTTGTTAACAATCATATGTATTTTCCCGACATGTGGTGCTTTCGTACATAGAAACTTACCAATCAAAAAATCCTCCCATAGAGGTTTCGCATCCACAAAAACCTCTTTTGGAATCACTACCCTTGTTGTCCCATTCACCTCAGAAATCTCCATTTTTTGCTGAGTATAACCACGTCTCTGCAAACCCTGAGTAACGCGAGCATATGATTTCTTCTTGGTCTCCAGATCAGTACCCTGATCCGAAGCTACCTTAGCCCCATCCAATTGATGTTTGTCTCCCTCTGTATCAGAAACACTCTTCAAAGACAGCCCCACACCCTTCGGAGAGACTCCCCCCTCCCCGAGAGACGGAGCAATCACCAGCCGGGTGGTAGAAGCCGCCATCATCGGCCAAACGTGTTGAGAAAGTTAAGAAAACCCTAGTAGCCAAACTTGACTTTTCAGTCGCCAGGACACGTCAGCAAAAAAATCGTACATTTCTAAATCGTATATCTTTTTACAATATAACATTTATTAACATGAAAAAACAGTGAAATCTAAAGAAGAGTTCTAAAGAGACTTCCATTCTCTTTAGCTATCTCCTTCATGATTTGAAGGAGAGAGACAAACGACATTACCACCCGAATATGTATGTAGATTAAACAAAGTCAAAAAAATTTAAAATTATACTGTATTTATAATTTTATTTTAGGAGGTAGAAATTTGTCACACTACCTAAAAGTATCGAATATGAGAAAAACACACAAAGGGAAGAATGGAGACCTCCGCACGACAGGATCTGTGGTTACAAGAATCCCAGGATAAATATATTCACAACCGGGTTTGTTTATCATTTAAACACACAGGCTCTACACAAACTTAACACTACGATACTCTTGAGAATATTTACTTTGTGATAGAGAGTGATTGTTGGAGTTTTGGTGTTCTAAGTCTTTTTTCAACTTCGTTTCGTCATATGTGATTAGTTGAAAGTGTGTTTATATAGAGGTCTGGATTACTTGGATTTGAAATTGATTTCCCATAATTTTACCAATTCCATCGCAAATCTAGGAGGTGGGCAACGTGAAAAAACAAATACTTTTCAATGAGATCCAATCCAACTTTCCACTTGATCGCGAAACCAAAGAGACCGAGTCTCACGGAGACGTGAAGTAGAGATTTGACTCGATCCACTCCTTTTGGAGCTCCAACTTGGGCAAGGCCAAAATATTAAGGCCCAATTACTCATTCACACATTCAACTTTACTAAATTCACTTAGCTTTAAGTAAATTGAGGTCCAACAATCCTGCACATGAATAGAAAAATTACAAACTAAACATAGGAAGGCTAAAAAAAAACTTTTACAAACTAGACTTAACTAGACTAGACAAACGTTCCAGAATATACAAAAATGTTATTATATCTTAAAGGTAACATTTTTCAGCTTTTAACCCATTATTTTAATATATGTCGGATTTACTTGGTCGGGAGGTGAACATGATATCTTGAACCATCTAGATTTTGATGTAAACCTAGACAACAAGTATTGTGCAACAACATTTTCTCGTAAAGATTTAGTTCTCTCTACTGTGTCCATTATTGCCTTGGATATTCCTGGGTTAGTGAATGAACTTGGATAATATAACTTCAAAACTGTCCCATTTCACACTCATTAGATGATTTCCCATCAGTTTTGTTTTAGAAGCATCCTGTAATACTCCATGAATATCTTAAAACTATGGTATGTCATTAAAAGCTAACGCTTAATCTCAACTCGTATAGGTAACACTATTTATTTCTATCTTTAGGAACTGGGTATAGACATAGTCTTACAGTGTTCAATTCTAACTCAACTTTATTTCATTGTCCTTCTTGAACCTAGATCTTGGGATCTCCAATCACATAGGTGGGGTTTCCATCAAACAGAATTTTTATTTATAGGCTACCCATTCCTCTTAATAATCCAATGATTTAATCATTTATTCAGTGTCGGAAAATAGCTAATTGCTATAATAGTGTACACATAATATTGACAATGATTTTTCCTACTTAAGGATATCATCCACAAAGTTAAAAACTCACATAGCTTCTTGAGCTTTACCCAAAATAATGAAATTTTAATAACCTTATGTGGTATCATGTTGAGAATATTATTTGTGGATAGTAACGCTTCCCCCCACATTTCATAGACTAACCCTTCAACATTTTATTCATCCTTTGCCACATAAATAAAAAATATTTTGTACAATCATTAAGGAGAGTTACAAAATTAAATAACACCATTTTATGTGAATCAAAACTATATATATATATATATATATTTTCCATTTTCTTATGTTGGTGATGGCGTTTTTGGTGAGTCATGCTAGGACGGAAATCTCACATTAATCTTCTACTCACTTTGCATTTTCGAATAAAAAAGCAATTCGTGCCAAAGTAAAAAAAGAGTTCAGCAGCAAATGAAAACTAAAGTGAAATTTGTTATAAATATATTGTATTATACGGATGTTCATTATCGGCCTATTAATATAAATTCTAAATCTTAATATTATATATTATATATATATATATATTATATTCTATGTAATAGATGAATAATAGAGAAAACTATTTTTTTAAAATTCTGTTTATAACACATTATCAGCATGCTCTAATCCTAGCCGTCTAGAAAATATCCTAACCACTTATAAAAAAATCAACAGTATCTTCGTTCTTCCGTTGTTCTTCTTCTCGAAACACGTCAAATCAACAAATTTATTATAGAGATAAGTAATTTTATTGCTTATATAATTTGATTTTAATTTGTATACTTTGTTATATTGCTGGGATCGATGTTCTCGCTAGAATATTATTATATTATTACTGGTCAATATTATTATGTTGGTTTGGTTAAAATGTAATTGTATTCGAGAAGTATTTTAAAAAATGTTTGAGTATATAGGCATTTGCTGCACTTCATTAAAAAATAAATTATATTTGTTTTTTTATCTCTTCTGTATTTATAAGTGGTTTTTGTTAAAATAATGCTACAAGAACAAATGTAAAATATGTTGATGAAAATATATCACATACAAAATAGAGTTAAAAGAGAAAGTTTTACAATGAGAATATTGTTATAACAAGAGCTTTAGGGAATTGTTCTCTAGTATTATTCATCTGTTGCATAGGATACAACATATATATAGAATACAATATTAGGGTTTAGAGTTTATACTAATGGACCGATAATGGGCATCCATACAACAATGTAATCATTTATAACACTCCCCCTTGGATGACCATTATAAAGATGTAGTCCCAAATGCGCATATGAGATGCTGCCTCGTTAAAAACCTTACCAGGAAAACCCAGTGGAAAAAACCATAGCTAAGGGAAAAAGAGTGCAGCGCGCTTTTACTCCCCCTCATGAGTACATCACTTGAAATCTTCGAAATGTCGCAATCCAATATGATGAAGTAACTTCTTGAAGTAGTGGTTGAAAACGCCTTGATAAATGGTTCGCCAAATCTTCACTTGAACAAATTTGTAGGACATGTATATCACTGTACAACACCATTCTTCTTCAGGTTATTGGTCTCTTAAATGACTCATCTTGATCATTATCTTCATCTCTCACGATCTCATCAATGTATGTCAAAGACTTTGAAGATGATAGTCTTTTACCATTGGAATCATAATATTCCTCCTTAAGTGTTTATCTTTCACGTGTTCCTTTGTTGTCTCGTTAAAAACCTTTCATGGAAAAACCCAATGGGATAAAAACTATGATAAGGGAAAAAGAGTACAACCACGCTTATGATCATATATCTTCCCCTGAAAGCATCATCTTCACGTTATGTATTATGATCATATATATCAACTTTCTGAACTGTTAAAAACAGCGCTTGCAGGTACAAACTCATATGATCATCGTATATTCTCTCGGGTCTTTAAACTTCAAGTCATTTGAACCTTTTCATATAGAAGATCTATTTACACTTTAAGCCCAAATATTCTTTTATATACAATCTTCCAAATAATCATCTTATACATAGGAGTTATTAATAATCTCCTTGTAAAATTTTATCTTTCAACTCTTCTTCTTAGTATGGTACTACAAGACCATTTTTCTATGTAAGATGATGTAAGCATCCTAAGATAACATATCTTTCATCAGATGTCAAATCTGTAACCTTAAGAAATTTCATGAAATATATGATCTTATATAATATTATTTCTCCATATTTCAGGAGTAATATTTTTTCACTGATTATTTCTCCATATATTCCTTGGTATGTGAAAACTCTACCAGATATCAGATAATATTTTCATCATCAACATATTTGCACTTGTTCTTGTACCTTTCTTTTCTTTCAACAAGAACCACTTGTAAGTGCAGAAGAGACAAGAGACAGATATAATTTTTCTTTTAACGAGGTTCAGTGAATGCCTACGTCCTCAAACTTTGTTGAAAATACTTCTTGAACACAATTACAATTAGTGTTCCATCTCGGATTTACACAACCCTAAGATATTCACTTATCTTGTTACCGATTTATTTTCAATCCACTATGAGATCTCTAAGATCAACAACAATGATCTACAAACATGATTTTCTCATAGAGATAAACTCTCACCCTTTTCGCTCCAAAGGTAAACTCAAAATTTATCAAGACTTTTTTTTGCTTTTACAATATTCTCGAGAACTATAAAGTATTGCTTCTAACAATATAATTACGTTAATGGATATCTCTTATAGTTTGAAAACCTTCTAAATAGACTAAATCAAGTCTTGCCTTATTTTCAAACTCATAAGAGATCTACATAGTTGCTTCCACCATATGAGAGTGCATTTCTCATAGTAAATATCAAGTATTTATGAGAATCATTGTACTACTACATGTACTTTATTTCTCATAAAGATACCCTTATGTCCCACTCATTTTACACTTTCAGGTGTAAGGACTAGAAGTCCAAATATTATCTCTTTGAGGGCATCTCCAGTAGTGTTTTGTAGAGGGTTGCTTTTGATTAACAAATTAAAAAAATATTAAAAATGCATAACTGAGGAAAGAGAAACTAAAGAAACGTTTCTTCTTGAAGTACTTTAAGAACTGTCTGAGCAACATTGCTTTTCTTTTCTCTCTTTCTTATTGGTTAACTCATCTTTTATTAATAAAATATTAAATATTTAATTTTAAGCAATTTGAATGAGTTGCTTATGGGTAAAGATGGTCTAAGAGACTTGAACTATTTCATAGTTACTTCTTTCAATGATTAACCAATCATTCTTTGTGTACACTTTTCAATAAAACTTTTCTATTAACCACGGTTTATGATCCTCGATTTTTATCCATAACATCATCAACTGCAACACTGCATGCAAAAATATTTACGACGTCGATTTGCCTTTTTGTTCCTTTTCATTTGAGACATGACTCAACTTGTTGAGATTTCATTTCATTATGATTCTCAGGTACTTGAATCTCTTTCTTACTCATGTCTACATCTCTTCTAGAGACTTTCCATAACTCTTTGCTTCCTCGGTTGCATATTTAATTATGCTCCTTTTCTTTTCCGAGGATGCTTATATTTGGAACCATAAGTCTATCACACTTCATGCGATCTTTAGACTTACTAGCAGTTGATCTTATTCTTCTAGGACATTAATTGGAGCACAACTGGTATATGAGAATTTTAACTCAAGGTCAGAAAATGGCTCTTGCATGCCTTTAGCATCTTTGCAAACTTTGCCAGTAAATTATCTTTTCAATTTCTAGCGCACATTTCAAAGTACGAGGATCAAGATAATTTTTCTCAATATATTTCTTTACCAGCTGTTTATTTTCTCCCCCTCATGTTGGAAAGACTGACTCAATGAAACAACAATCTTTGAATCTCGAGATATTCAATCATCAAGAGAGATATATATCCAACATATTTCCAACATTCTTTCAAATCCCATTTTAATCACTGTGGTGGAGCAACTCAATATGTATAATACATTTAGATGGGATATATCTGGTTTCTGACCCAAACCCATAGTAATGGGGAGTACTCATGATTATTCCTTGGCCTGATGCAAACTTATTGACATATAGAGTCATTTTTTTCAATCACATAGTCTGGTTTCACCACCATTGTCAATTAACCAAATACTCTTTCAAACTCGAATATATGAAGGATGATCAGTCCACAATATCTATTTGTATACGTACCAGAAAATTGACACTATCCAAATTCATGGGGTCGGTGAAAGCCATATAATCGTCTTGCTTTGTAAAACAGCACACATAATAAATCACTAAGAAAACTCTTTAGGTTCTCTAATGAATCTTTTTAGAAATTTCTGATTATTCTTTCGCATCACTACTGAATCGGGATGACTTAACCGATCATGCCAAACAATGAGATTTTCACAAAGCATTTCATCTTCTAGATAATGCATGTAATTTCTAAAATACTTTAATTGCCTTGGGTAATAGTATTTTCTTCGCTTATTGTCTCAACATGATTACTTTTCAAATCCTTAAGATTTGCACTTTCATAAGAGTGATTAAACTCATTTTGGGTGTGAACATAATCTTATATTTGTTTCATCACCTCTTTATGTGGGATTCATTAATTCTTCCTCTCGAGATGATGACACTTCATGTCTATCAATCTCGATTTGAGTCCCACTCTATAATCAATAACATTCTCAAATTGGGTCATGTATTATATCTTGCACCCTTTTGACTTTGAGACTAATTGGGAGACTATAACACATTAATATCAAATTGTGTTCCTATAGACAATAGTATATATACTCTTCAAGAGCTTTCAATACTGTTTCTACTACTTCTTATTATTGTAATAGAATAGTGGAAATTGTCTCACACTAACTTCTTTCATCATCATATAGATGAGATAAGTACCTCATGTACTTATTATTCACTTATAGTGGATATACTAGTCGACTTAACCGCGATTTTATATATATATCATACCCACATTTATAACTACTTTTATAGGAACTTTTTTATCATTGATGTGACATTTTTTTTTTCGTTTATAGCATAAAGTCATATTAACTTCAATGAATAGACCAAGCCAATTGGATGTGATTATTCATCAGCATCTCAAAATTTTACTAAGTCACAAATAACAAAAAATTTAAATTTTTAAAAATATATTTTTCACTATATTGTGTCTACATGACAACAATATTATGTGACAAGTAAATTATGTATTTCTAACAAGAGGTTTAGAGAATTGTTTTTTTTGTATTATTTATCTGTTGCATAGGATACAACATATATATAGAATACAATATTAAGATTTAGGATTTATACTAATAGGCCAATAATGGGCATCCATATAACAATATAATCATTCATAACAAATATAAATAACTTAAAAAATCACAAGTAAATTAATATTTGGAATTTTGATATCTACAAAAGTTAATGTTGTAAGTAAGTGTTTTTATTTGTCATTGAACAGACACCCATTCATCATCCTTTTGCTAAAATTTAACTAATTATGTGGAATGGAGTAGACCAAATTAACATTTCACTCATTTATTCCATAAGAAAAAGCAAGTTCCAAACGTAGACAAAAGAAAATTTACATCCATCCCTAGTTGCAACCAAAACTGTTGCTAATTAATCCCTTTTATATATATCCTCTGTTTCGTAAGTTCTAATTTACTAAGTCTGTGCTGATTTTTCATCTATAATCCGTTTTATAATTAATTTGATAAAATATGGAGTATAATTTTATCTTTTATATTGTCGAACTCTTTTTAATTAGTTAATGAAATGAATTAGATATGTATCCAGAGAGAATTCATTTGGAAATGACTTTCTCTAATTTTTAATATTAGAATTTTTTTCTATTTTTACTTTGTTGACATTTATTAGTTATATAGTTTAATATTTATTTACGATTACTTACCTTTGTTAAAAAAACAATTAATGTTAATTTACCTCATATTTTTCTTAAACCAAACCACAAATTGAGGTTATATTCATTTCTCTTTTATAAACTATATATGTATATAACATAATTGCATATTATTAATGTATGTACTTAATTGAAATTAAAATTTAATTGATTTACTGTATATGCATAATTGCATACTATTATAAAATTGAATATAATTAAATTTAGTTTGTTGATTTATAACTTAATTAACAATTTATTTTATAAATAATGAAGAGTTAATACATTATTTAATTGTGTTAATGTAAAAAAAATATAGTAATAAATGTGGTATGATGGTATGTCAGACTCTCCAAAATACCTTTCAACTTATACGACTCATCTGTGCGGATTTGTTTTATACTTTTATTCAATAAATAAAAGGGATAATTTTTCTTTATGACATATAGAATGGATTAAATTGTTGTTAATGTTGGCTGTTGATTCACGGAAAGCTCCTTACCAGATAAAAGCTATGAAACAAGAAAAACCCAATAAGTAAGGTACCAAGTATATCATTTTTATAAAACTATGTTTTCACACAGAAAATACTTTATTGTTTTACATTTACGCAAATTGGGAAAGAAAAAACAAAACAAGAAAAGAACTATAATATAATACTTTACTATATCGTAATATTGATTAGGTGTATAACGTGGCACATAGTTGGATGGATAAATTCCCACACGGCAGGCAAAGAGAGTCTCACGTAACGTTGCTGTCTGATCCAAAGTTTGCTCATAAATATCCACTTACTTTTGTTTACAGAATTATCTACTTTGAGTTAGTACTATTTCAATTTCTGTTCGAGACAATTCGCTCGTTTGCCTCATTACTAAAGCGTATAGGTCGGTACAAACTACAAAGCATATAAGGTCGATACACACCAATATAACCAACATTAGCATAAGGGGTAAATATGTAACCTCGACATTTCCAATATATATGCATAATGCATTCTCACGATCAAAGATAACATCTCATCTTCGATATAGTTCGACTCCATCTTACAGAGACGTACACACTTTGTTTATGGGGTCTTTGGTGAAAGAGGAAACCTCGTCGTTGATGACGAAGTTTTTGGAGAAGTGCGGCGGCTATGCGGTGGTGGACGGAGGGTTTGCGACGGAGCTACAACGCCACGGGGCTGACATCAATGATCCACTTTGGAGTGCCAAGTGTCTCATTACTTCTCCTCACCTCGTCACGAAGGTTATATATACAAAATATATATGTAGAAATTCATACTCTTCTTCTAAGATGGGTTTAGTCGTACGGCCACAAATATTGACAATCCAGAGTGATCTATAGTTATTGAATGATGCACTCTCAAAACTTAGTAACCTGGTTTGGTTTGTTCAGCTGCGATTTTAAATAATGATTTGTCACTTTGGTAATATCTAAAGAGATAATATTTGGTTCTTCAAAAAATCTTGTGATTTTGTTTGGCTTCAGACACTTATGATAGAATTAATATTTTTGAGTGAGAACCTATGTACGGACAGAGGACACTGGATAGAGATAATATTTTTGGTCTATATACGGACAGAGGACACTGGACAGAGGACTCTACAAACTTGGTTTTGTTTCTTTGCAACGATATTTTTTATTTATCAAGATCGATGTTTTCGATGAAGCTCATATATGCACAAATAAAGAGTGATACCTTAAACAGAGCTACTCGTATATGCACAAATCTAGATTAGAAATAATAATTTGCCACGTTTGTAACACGTAACATTAGCTGCGACGCAAACGTGTACGTTTTATACAACGACTTTTACTTCATTGTCACTCTATTTTTCTAGTAACACCTTTAAATGGAATAAAAACAAAAACTACTACTAGTGCTAGCTTTTCTGTTGCAGCCACAAATAAAAATATCAGAAATATTTTAGAAAGATACATTAATAGTATAGTTTTCTTCTAATAGGTGCACTTGGATTACCTCGAGTCTGGAGCAAACATCATCATTACCGCATCTTATCAGGTACTAACTTTGGCCTATATTACTAAAGCATTTGATTGGTTTCTACTTGAAGTAACTGATAGAGTAGTTAAAAAAAAAAAGAAGAGGAAATTAGTAGTTGCGAATCTAAATAAATACATACAACTTAATTAGGAATCAAAATGCATCAAAATGCTCAGACAGAGTTCGCAGTTTAGTTTAACCAAATTAATTTATTACAAAGGCAACGATCCAAGGATTTGTGGCAAAAGGTTTATCGGTGGGAGAAGCAGAGAGTTTACTGAGGAGGAGCGTTGAGATCGCGTACGAGGCACGTGAGATTTTCTACAACAGATGCACCAAAGGTTCATGGGATTTCGACTACGCTGGAAAAGCTTCTGGACAACCTGTTCTTGTCGCAGCTTCCGTTGGTAGCTATGGAGCTTATCTCGCCGACGGATCCGAATACAGGTTCTTTGATTGAATCCTAGTCATTTTTCTTACATTTTAGTGTAAAAATTGGAAAAATAAAGTTTAAGTAAATTGGTTGAATCTATCCATACAAAAAGCTTTGGTCTGCTATATAAATTTAATTTCATTTGTATTTGTAATGAAATTTTTTGCAGCGGGATATATGGAGATTCTGTGAGTAAGGAGACATTGAAAGACTTCCATAGAAGAAGAGTTCAAATCTTAGAGAAATCTGGAGCTGATCTCATCGCATTCGAGGCTATTCCAAATAAGCTCGAAGCCGAGGTATCTTAAGTTTACTACTTAACTAAATTAAACCAACAAAATGAAAGGAACATTCTAGTCGTTTTTGTTTAGTGCTGTGTCCTTGTATCACCACCCAAGCATTCCATCATTTTATAGAAGAAAAAAAGTAAAAATTACTCAAATAAAGTATTAAGTAGTTTTAGACTTTAGTCCAATGGTTGCATGATGGTAGTTGTGAATTTGTAATTATATTTCACATGCAAAGTTGTTACATGTTATTAGTCTAGAATTGACCTATGTGTATATATCTTTTTAGTTTTATGTAAACGTTTTTTTCACATATTTATAGGCTTATGCGGATCTTCTTGAGGAGGAAGAAATCGACATTCCGGCATGGTTCTCCTTCACTTCTAAGGACGGAGTCAGTGTGCCACGAGGAGATTCGGTTGTAGAATGTGCGAAAGTGGCAGATTCTTGCAAGAAAGTGGTTGCTATCGGAATCAATTGTACTTCACCAAGATTCATTCACGATTTGATCATCTCCTTGCGCCAGGTAACTTTATAAAACAATGATGGAATTAGTTTTTTTTCCTATTTCTTTTCTTATCTCCTTTTACCCTGTTTTTTGCCTTGGGGCGGAAGCAACTGACAATTTCTTTTACTAGGTAACCCGCAAACCAATCGTTGTCTACCCAAATAGCGGAGAAGTCTACGACGGGCTGAACAAGAAATGGATTGTGAGTGTTTATTATATAAAATTGTTGTTAAACACAAACTACAAATATGATTTTGGAGGTTTTTTTTTTAATGTAATAATGCAGAAGTCAGGGGAAGAGTCAGAGGAGGATTTTGTGTCGTACGTGAGTAAATGGAGAGATGAAGGAGCGTCGTTGTTTGGAGGATGTTGTCGGACTACACCAAACACCATCAGAGCCATTGCTAAAGTTCTCTCCGGCGAATGTCCCGCAGCATCAAAAATCAAATTTGAGCAGTAGACTTGTCAACGGTGAGTTTCTATGCTTGTTCCTTGTGGTGTCAGGAAGGAGTTTGGAATGTATTATAACGTGTGTAATTTTGTAATCTACTAAACTTATATACGTAAGTTGGGACTTGGGGTGTTTCATCTGGTTTGTTGATGTTATGAAATAATCAATTTATGTTGAAACTAAAAATGATGGTAACTATGTACAACTGCGTAGTTAGAGTATGACAATGATGTGTTAAGACGTTAAGTGATAGTTTGTAAGCTTTACTTATATTCTATTACTGTGCTGTAAAAAATAGGTAATATAAAAATAAACTACAAATATTTAATACTAACCATAGTTTCAGAAGATTTTTTTCTTCCATATATAAAAACTTAGAAAATTACTCTAATGAATGTAATAAACATGAACTCTTATCCAACCAAAAATTAAATATAAGAGATATTGGTTTGGGATTTAGAAAGAATTTTGATGATTTAATAACATCATAGAAATTAAATTAAATTAAAGATTTTAAAGGATTGTTAAAAAAGTTTCTATTATCTTGATAATTTGTTTTTTCATTTCCATTTCCATTTCCACTTAATTCTTAAGATAGACGAGTTAAACTTGTACAAAACATTTTCAAGTAAAATTTCCTGTTCCTTTATGTTGAGACATAACGATGAGACCCATAATTTTAAACATAAAAATACCAAACCAACGACGCGCGGTTATATAGTTAAAATAAACTGAATCGGTAAAATTGTTGCCCAAATATAAATTCGCTGTAGTTTATAGATTTGCGGAGTTAGGGTTCAGATTTCAGAAAGCGGTGGAGAAATGGAAGAAATTTTTTTCTTGTTTTAGGAGAGCACCTACCCCTCCTCCTACCCGTACCGTAGCTTGAAAATGTACGGTTTTCCCCTTGATTTCCTCTTGAAAATGTATATTTACAATCTCTACATTTTATTATCTATTATCTATGATTAATGGGCTTTCGGCTAGAGGTTTGATACTAGGATTTTTGTGTGTTCTAGCAGGTTTAATTAAGTTTATGCAGTTGTAATACTTAAAGTGTCAATCCAGTTGGGAAACTTTACTAACAATTGAGATGCAATCAAAATTTCACAAGTCAAGCCAATTCAAAGAGAGTGTTTTTGTCTAACAACCTAGAGTGATGAAAATGCAAAACGGAAATGAACTACAAGACTAGAAACGAGAATATATGACAGGAAGCGAAAATGAATGAAAACAGAAAACGAGTCTAAGCAAGAATTAGATAGCAAGATCAGAAACAGTTTCAGGATGTAATAAAAAACAGAAAGAAAGAAGTCCTAAGGATGGAAGTAATTGATGTCGGTCGAGTATCCTAGTCTACAGAGTGTTTAACATGCCACAAGCGATCTATCCTAAACAACGAACATCACAACTTAGCTAATCCAATCTCTTGGCAAAAGGTACTCAGACTCAACCACTTTCATATACAGCTCTCACTAGAGAAACATGGTTGAACAGGCATGACAAACAAGTTCATTCACGTCAACAAACATCCTAGACAACTAATCTTTTAGGCTAGAAACGTAAGTCTCTAACACTACTTGATCAGACATTTCATCAAACACCTTTTGGGTGTGGAAATGTCTCGAACCTAGTTGTAACACCCCACTCCGTTATAGTTTATTGAGTAATTCTATATTATTAGCTTCAGCCCATTAGAAGCCCAAATGGTGTGAGTAATAAAACGACAAGGTATGTCGTGTTTTGTTGTGGACATATACATATAAGCATATGTATCTCCTTCTCACGGGGGCGCCGCTAAAGGAGTCGGGAGCACACACCAAAACCTAGTGGACGTTGAAGCTATCAAAGGAAGCAGGAAGTTGCCAGATTTCGTTGGTGTGAAAAGAGAGATGGAGATGTTGTCGTCGTGTTGTGGTTACTCGTAGAGTTGCGGTGTCGTTGTTTGTTGTGTGCATTGGTGACTTCGGATCTGTGATGAGGAGATAGAGCAAGCCGGAGCAAGGGAACCTTCTTGGCATTTAGCCGTCGCATACTCATGAAGGAAGAGACGAGGTTGAGCCTCGGTGGTGGGACTGGCTGCGTGGAAGGAAAACCGAAGCGGAGCTTTTTGATGGTGGTGTGAGGGGAAGAGAGAGAAGGAGTTGGGCGGAAGGGGTGTAAACCATTGATGGGTCAGGTGACTCAACGCCGGGGTGACCACGAGTGGAGAAAAGAAGGACAAGAAAGAATGAGGAAGACAAACAAGCAAAAGGGGCAGATCCGAGTCCCAGATTTCGAGGCTGACTCCTGGCGGATCCGATGTAATTAGCTCACAAATAAGATGTCTCTCGAAAGGTCACGCTGTCAAGAATGTATAGCCGCTGAAAGAGCTTGAATCTAGGACATATTCGAGAAGTTATGGACGTTTCTTCCTGATCAAGTAACTGTTGATCTTGTCATATCTAGAACCCTAGAAACAGTTTCGTGTTGGCTTCTTCAAGGCATCGACTGAGGTGCNTTCATATACAGCTCTCACTAGAGAAACATGGTTGAACAGGCATGACAAACAAGTTCATTCACGTCAACAAACATCCTAGACAACTAATCTTTTAGGCTAGAAACGTAAGTCTCTAACACTACTTGATCAGACATTTCATCAAACACCTTTTGGGTGTGGAAATGTCTCGAACCTAGTTGTAACACCCCACTCCGTTATAGTTTATTGAGTAATTCTATATTATTAGCTTCAGCCCATTAGAAGCCCAAATGGTGTGAGTAATAAAACGACAAGGTATGTCGTGTTTTGTTGTGGACATATACATATAAGCATATGTATCTCCTTCTCACGGGGGCGCCGCTAAAGGAGTCGGGAGCACACACCAAAACCTAGTGGACGTTGAAGCTATCAAAGGAAGCAGGAAGTTGCCAGATTTCGTTGGTGTGAAAAGAGAGATGGAGATGTTGTCGTCGTGTTGTGGTTACTCGTAGAGTTGCGGTGTCGTTGTTTGTTGTGTGCATTGGTGACTTCGGATCTGTGATGAGGAGATAGAGCAAGCCGGAGCAAGGGAACCTTCTTGGCATTTAGCCGTCGCATACTCATGAAGGAAGAGACGAGGTTGAGCCTCGGTGGTGGGACTGGCTGCGTGGAAGGAAAACCGAAGCGGAGCTTTTTGATGGTGGTGTGAGGGGAAGAGAGAGAAGGAGTTGGGCGGAAGGGGTGTAAACCATTGATGGGTCAGGTGACTCAACGCCGGGGTGACCACGAGTGGAGAAAAGAAGGACAAGAAAGAATGAGGAAGACAAACAAGCAAAAGGGGCAGATCCGAGTCCCAGATTTCGAGGCTGACTCCTGGCGGATCCGATGTAATTAGCTCACAAATAAGATGTCTCTCGAAAGGTCACGCTGTCAAGAATGTATAGCCGCTGAAAGAGCTTGAATCTAGGACATATTCGAGAAGTTATGGACGTTTCTTCCTGATCAAGTAACTGTTGATCTTGTCATATCTAGAACCCTAGAAACAGTTTCGTGTTGGCTTCTTCAAGGCATCGACTGAGGTGCAGACACTTGTCGGATCGTCATGAAATTTGGTACAGAGTTGTATGATACTACTAGCTAGTTAATGAGCGGTGGGATTGCGTTTCCAACGGTTAGTTCTTGATTTAATTCCTTGTTTTAGAGACGGGTTTGCATAGAGTTAATTGTAACAAGTTGCATTGTTTGGTTTGGAAAATGAGGTTGGATTGAGCTGAAGCTCTATTGGAGTATTCTTGAGGCATGTTTATATATTTTGGTTGATGGAGAACCAAGGTGGAAGTCTCCAACATGTTGAGGCTAAGATGAGGATGGTATTTGCGGATAACAGTAACCTCTTTCCTTATGTACTCTTCGATAGTTGCTAAGTATAAACTCAAGAATTGTTTGTTGATTGAAAGTGTTTATGTTGATTTGTGTGCATGGTAAAATAGGCTGTTAGTAACATGATATATGTTAGGCACATTAGCTACATAATCTGATGTTATGAATTAACTTATATATTATATTATAAATATAATTATGAACATAAATGAGAATGAGAATGAGAAAGAGAAAGATACTTGAGGATGTTGGACTGTAATAGACCGACGGGTCCATTGCAGGTCATAAACCGCTGACGAGCAGGGAAGAATCGAGCTATTGGTCGTGGTCTTCTAAGAAAGGGGGTTTGGGAGCTAGAAAAAGTGTTAATGGCCAAACCTATAAATAAAATAAAACTTCTTAAGTAATGTAAAGAAACAGAAATGTTTGAATGTGGTAGTCGACACAAAAATGCATAAAATAAGATGAAAGTTATTGAGGATAAATAAGATGTTTGCTTGTTTGTTTGATTAATAGACATTCTAAATCTATGCTAAGTAATGATCGTTGATTATATTTGGAACGTGATTACTGTTTGTCCAGTGGGCAGAGTTTGATTTCCTCACTGAGTAAACTTGTTTACTCACCCCCTTATCTCCCTTTTTCCCAGGTTAGTAAGTTCAACTGTTGCAGTTTGAAGTCTGTTCGTTGGTGAATTTTAAAGAAAGAAACTTTTTCGGCCAGACCGAATGGATTACATGTTGTTCCGTCTTTTGCGACGGTACGGGTGTTACACTAGTTCCAATTGATCAGAGAGAAACTAGCATTTCTAACACTAGTCCATAAGGGAATCATAAAAATCAAAGATTAAACACTCTACATCCTAAGATCCTCCACCTAGTCTATCACATCCCCAAGAACTCTAGCACTACTCAGATCCGGAAATCATCACCAAAGACAAATATCCAGAAAACATTGAACAAAGCATAATAAGATAGACAAGAATGAGATGAAGAACTTTGTAGAAGAAATCCAATGCAAAAACTAAACGGATTAAAAGATATCTGGATACAAAGTCTCAAAACGTTTTAGGTGGCTAGGTAGAACCTTAAGAACAAAACGAAAATGAGATAAAAGATGTGATAAGATATCCAGCCAAGACTTAACAAAACGTATTTATAGTAGTCCAACATGGAAACCCTAAAACTTAAAACGAAAAGATAGAGTGTCGGTTCGGGAATCTCCTGAAACGTGTGAAACCAAACATGTGTGGTCGAGTCGCGTGTCATCTCTCTCTGGGGTGCGTTCGAGTGGAACAGATCCAGTCGAGGTCATACAACTCGAGGTAGGTCGAGTGGAGGTGATGCGACTCGAGCTGGGTCGAGTGGAGGTGATGCGACTCGAGCTGGATGTATATGTATCCACTAAAACGGTGATAACTCTTGAACCACACCTCCGATTGGGTTGAAATAAACGGCATTGGAAAGATGACTCAATTCTATACAACTTTTATGAACACGTAAAAAGTTGAATCTTTGGACCGGTGGCTCGAGTGGTGACTCGAAAGTGAGTGATGGTGTTGGCTCGAACGGGTGGCTCTAGTGGTGTTGGGTCGACTCGAAGGACGTGGACTCGAATGGTGTTAGGTCGACTCAAAGGACGTGGACTCAAATGGATCAAGTGGGCTGGTCTCAGCTGATGAACGGGTCGAGCTGTACAAGGGTCAAGCTGTACAAGGGTCGAGAAGAGGAGTCTTGACAGAACGACGGTCAGCTCGAGAGAGGAATATAACGTTGGCTTGAATGACGACATGAAAAGCGACTCGAACGGCGTCTCGGACAATGTGTTCCTGACGCCTACTAGATACCTGAAATACTCCGAAATTCACAATGTATGCAAGGATGATGCAAGAACTACCTAAATATGCATAGTGTACAAAAAATGCTAGAAATTGATGCAAAACGACTAGTTATCCTAGCTAAATGCATAGAAAATACATGCTAAGTAGAGACAAAATATAGACATATCAACTCCCCCAAACTTATTCTTTGCTTGCTCTCAAGCAAACGATCAAGAACAACGTATGGAGAAGAGGTGTGAAGATGGGGTCTCAGATCCTAAAACATGCTGAATAAAGTAGTTAGAATCAAGGTCCTTATTTTTAGTTCTATGATGCATGGTGAAGGAATTTTATTTGTTTAATCTACACATGCAATCCTATCAATCACCCCTTTAACATTTATTAACAGAGAACCATGAATCAAGCTATGCAATGTCATTGAACTCATTTGGCTAGGGTAAAAAGTCAAATACGAAGATGGTCTCCTTCTCAAGTTGTTTTGTCAATACAGAATAAGGTTCTCTCACGAAAAGGACTTGAGCTCAAAAGAAGGCTAAAGGTTGAAACCAACTGATACATACAAGAGCAGTGCCCTGTCTACCCAAGGTCCCCAAGGAAACTCAGTCCTAACATTCTAACCCAGATGTTGGTCCTATCTCTACCCTTTATTAGAAACATCATCTCAAACTTTTTACACTTAGTCTTAGGGGGAGTTCACTTCTTTTCATTCTAGCGGATTGAGAAATCTTTATTATCAGTATGGTTCTTTCTCTTTTGTTCTAAAGACTCTAAACATCTTAAGTATTTTCACTTTCTTTTCTTTTTCTAATCTTTTTATTTTATGCCCAGAACCAAAAAATCTTTTTACTTTGCTCAACCCAAATCCTTTACTAGACTTGGAAACTTTGAAAACACATCCCTCTCCTTAAGACTTTCTACCCTTTAATTTTCTGCAAAAATCCATACCCAATCCCCAAAATCGAGTTCTCACCTAGTCTTACTAGTCTGGATAACGCAAACTAGAACTACACAAGATCCTACTCTTGTCGGTTAGAACCTAACACTTTCTAACAAGCTCAACTCGGAAAAGGCCTGACACTCAAGAATACAATTGGCTTGAAAGAATGGTTGGTTAAGGGTGCGGAAAACTGTTCCAAAGATGGGAATCAGCTACTTGGATTGAAAAGGGTGGTAAAAGTGTGAAAGACAATCCAAGTATGTGTATGGTATCCATGAGTTTAACTTCAATGCATAACAAAATAATTGCAAGTCAGGATTAGGTTCAGATAGATAGGGAGTGATGTCAATTCAAAACATGCTTCAATCTTACATTTTCAAGGTCAATCAACATGCATCAAATAACTAATAACAAGGGTCTTGATCCTATCCTATTGAATCCAACATGCTTACAAGGTTACAACCATCATTAACCCCTATGCTAAATGCAACAACCTTATATGAATAACACTAGAGTCAATCCTAATGTGCAAGTTTAAACTACATGAACACTCTGTTTTTGTGGAGATTGTTTTCAAAAAATTTCAAATTTTTTTAGTTTTTCTATGCAAATAGATGAATGCAGACTCAAAAATGATATGATGCAAAAATTTGAAATAAGAATAACAAAAAACAACATCATATACATCATCTCAAACCCTCCCCAAACTTAAATTACACAGTCTCTTGTGTAAGAAAAATTTGCAGAAGGATTTGAGAATCACAACAAAAACAATGCATGAATGAAATGGTATATACAAAGGAAAGATAGGAGTACCTCAGTAGTAAAAGAAGAAGTCGGAGCTCGCCCAAGGAGTTGGTGCGTGATACTTGCTCTGCCCTTCACCGTGTTCGGGATCCGCGGGAGTGGTCTTAGCTGGTTGGTCGATTTGCTGCACAACCGCTTGCGTGTTCTGATAAGTGATCGGCTACTCCTCGCACTGCATGTCATCGACTTGGGTTAGATGGTCTGGTCGAGTCGCAACGCCGTGATGATACGCGAGTGGATGTTCGTGCAGGTCGTGTGGAGAGCAGGTCGATGTGAGTCGAGTGTACGCATGTCGACTCGAGCGAGGTGGATGATCCAGTGGTCGAGTCGTTCAGCTCGTGTGGTGTAACAATGAGGGTTGAGTCGAAGGATGACAGATGCGTGTTTGTTCTCCGGAACTGCGACTAAAGCTTCAGAAGGATCAAGTCAGAACTGGTCGTGGGTGACAAACAGCAGCGATGACGGGATGTGTGTTGAGCTTGTCGGTCGAGTGGAAGATGGTTGACTCGAGTTAGACTGGTCGAGTGAGTAGAGTTGACTCGAGCAGGATAATTTGGAACTGAGGATTGAGTGGCGTCGGTCAAGTCATGTTACGAGCTGGGATCGCCGGATGGGTCGAGTCGCATGGTGCCGGCTCGAGTGGTAGTGAACGGTAGAGACGGAAGTGAGACTTGCGTTGATCTCGCCGATCGAGTAGGAGATGATAGACTAGAATGACAAGTGAAGATGGTGGTCGAGTGCACAAGTCACGGGTGAGATGAGTTGACGGTCGAGTCGAGTTCCGTGTGTGTTAAGCTTCCTGGTCGAGTGAGCTGGATGTAATCTTTTGACTTTTTATTTCTTTGTTGCCTATACTCCCTTCTGTAGATTCCTGAACACTGGAAAACCAAAATAAAAAATTAAAAACACAAAGATCCAAAAGAATATGTACAGTGATACCTTTGGGACTTCCTTCCAAGTGAGCTTGTTTAAAGTCCCTAGCTTGACTTTGCAGCTTTTTAGGCTTTTGGGGGTTCATAGAGGAGCACAGAAGACACCTCTGGCTGGACTTCATCAGCTAAATATTTTTTAGTCTTTGGCCATTTACAGTAAATTCACTGCCATCCTTGTTCATAAGAGTGGTGGCTCCAAATGGCAGAACATCTTTGACTGTAAAAGGTCTAGACCACCTACACTTAAGCTTTCCAAAAAATAACTTAAGTCTGGAATTGAACAGCAAAACCTGATCTCCAGCCTTGAGCTCCTTGACAACAATGTTGTCATAAAAATTCTTTGTCCTTTCCTTGTAAATCTTGGAACTCTCATAAGCATCAAGTCTTATTTCTTCCAATTCATGGATGTCAAGAGTTCTCTTAGCTTGAGCTGTGTCAATATCCAAGTTCAACAACTTGATAGCCCAAAGCGCCTTGTACTCAACCTCCACAGGGAGATGACATGCTTTACTGAAATGGTGTTCGTCCTATTGGTGTTTTGAATGCTGTTCTATATATCCAGAGAGTCTCGTCCAACTTGACAAACCAATCTTTCTTTGAAACTCCAACAATCCTTGACAGAATACTCTTGATTTGTTTGTTCGAAACCTCAACATGACCGCTATTCTGAGGGTGATACGCAGTCGACACCTTGTGCATGCCACCATACTTTCTCAGCATACTCTCGAACACCTTGTTGACGAAGTGAGTTCCACCATCACTGATCACTGCTCTGGGTATCCCATACCTTGGAAAGATTATACTTTTGAACAACTTCAGAACAACCTTGTGATCGTTGGTAGGACTGGCAATGGCTTCACCCACTTAGAAACGTAACCGACTGCCACTAGAATATAGACATTACCATTAGATGGAGGGTTGAAAGGTCCCATGAAGTCTATCCCCCAAACGTCAAATATTTCCACTTCAAGGATCGGATTCTGTGGCATCTCGTTCCTCCTTGTGATGTTGCCCATCCTCTGACAGGCATCACACTTGGTGATGAAACTGTGAGCGTCTTTGAACAATGTTGGCCACCAGAGACCTGCTTGAAGAACCTTCTAAGCACTCTTGAAAGTGGCGAAGTGACCTCCATAGGTAGAGTCGTGACAGTGCTCAAGCACTCCTTTTACTTCCCCTTCTGCTATGCATCTCCTGAACAGACCGTCAGAACCTCTCTTGTACAGATAGGGTTCATCTCAGAAGTAGTGGTTGACCTCTCTGAAAAACTTCTTCTTCCTTTAGGGATCCATGTCATCAGGAACTTCTCCACAGACCTTGTAATTCACGACATCTGCATACCATGGTGCAGTCTCAGATGTGATAGCCATGAATCTGATCCTGAGGTTGTCAAGCTCTGTGTCATGCATCTGCTCACAAACTTGGGCGAGCAGAAGTTGTTTCTCAGGCATTGAATCATCTATAGGGACAGCATCTTCAATCATCATTCTTGACAGATGGTCCGCAACTCCATTTTCTATGCCTTTCTTGTCAACAATCTCCATGTCAAACTCCTGAAGAAGTAGAATCCATCTCAACAGTCTTGGTTTGGTATCCTTTTTCGAGTAGATGTGCCTTAGAGCAGCATGATCAGTATACACTATGACCTTCGAACCAACAAGATAACTCCTGAATTTTTCGAATGCAAACACAACTGCTAGGAGTTCCTTCTCTATGGTAGTGTACCTTCCTTGAGTCTCGTCCAAGGTGCAACTGGCGTAGTAGATGACATGAAGCTTCTTGTCAATTCGCTGTCCCAGAACTGCTCCAACTGCGAAGTCTGAAGCATCACACATGATCACAAAAGGGTGATCCCAATTTGGAGCTTGTACTATGGGTGCTGAAACCAACGCCTCCTTGATTTTGCTGAAGGCTTCCAGACATGCTGCATCGAATTCGAACTCAACCTCCTTGCAAAGAAACCTTGTTAGTGGTCTTGCAATTTTTGAGAAGTCCTTGATGAATCTTCTGTAAAACCTAGCATGTCCCAGAAAACTTCTGATGTCCTTTACTGTCTTGGGCGGTTGAAGCTGAACCATGACCTCAATCTTAGCTTTGTCAACCTCAATTCCTTTCTCAGAGATCTTGTATCCCAAAACGATCCCTTCTTCAACCATGAAGTGGCACTTCTCCCAGTTCAGCACCAGGTTTGTCTCCTCACATCGTGTCAATACCCTGCACAGATTCAACAAACAGGAGCAGAAAGTGGAACCGTATAAACAATTCCACTGACTCCTCAATCAGATCCGAAAAAATTGATGTCATGCACCGTTGAAAGGTGTGAGGAGCATTGCACGAACCAAATGGCATGCGTCTATAGTCGAAAGTGTCATAAGGACCAGTGAAGGTTGTCTTTTTCTAATCATTTGGGTGGATAGGGATTTGGAAGAACCCACTATACCCATCAAGGAAACAGTAGTTGAGATGACTAGCTAATCTTTCCAACATTTGATCAATGAAAAGCAGAGGAAAATGATCCTTCCTAGATACAACATTTAACTTCATATAATCAATGAACATCCTATGTCCTGTGATGGTTCTAGTTGAGATTAACTCATTTTTTTCGTTTTTGATCACAATTATGCCTCCCTTCTTAGGATAGATAACTCCAGAATGAAGCAGTTTTAAGATTTTTGTCTTTACTACTTCCTTCAGGTTAGGATTCAATCTCCTTTGGGGTTCTATGCTAGCATAAGACTCATTTTCAAGATTGATCCTATGTGTGCAAAGACTAGGTGAGATTCCCTTGATATCATCTAAGGAATAACCTATAGTTTTCTATATTTGTTAAGCTCAATTACTAGCAACCCCAATTCATCATCACTCAACCAAGAATGACAGGATAAGTAGAATTGGTTCCCAGAAAAACGTACCTGAGTCCGGAAGGGAGAGTTTTGAGTTCTACCTTTGGAGCTTTTAGTTCCGACCAGTCATCAGCATGAGAGTCTGGAATGATCGCGGTCGTGTGGGAGGGGTGCGACTCGATCGAGCGGGATGTCGGTGTCTCGAGTCGGGTCTTAACGTTGGTCGAGTCAGAGGTATCACGTTCTGAACTCTCTGTCTCAACTGCACATACCTCCTCTGCGTCAAATAGCTGGTCGAATTCCTCTGGTCCATCCGTCTCTTTGTGGGAGTCTAG
The DNA here is from genome assembly GCF_000633955.1 of Camelina sativa. Classification (NCBI taxonomy): domain Eukaryota; kingdom Viridiplantae; phylum Streptophyta; class Magnoliopsida; order Brassicales; family Brassicaceae; genus Camelina; species Camelina sativa. The sequence goes on along the minus strand of NC_025685.1, from coordinate 11,012,011 downwards.
CAGATTCTTGTAACAAGTGGTATCCTCATGCAGGAAACCTTCTTCTCCACCCTTGGTCAAAGCAGTCTTGAGATGATCCTCCTCAGCTAATTCCTCCAACAATTCATCAGCCAACTTATCCATCTCTTCGATGTAGAAGACGTGTCCTCCTATTGTTGGCTTCTTCAAAGTATCCTTGATGTCAAACTTCAGAATAAACTCGTCGCCCAGATTAAGATCAATCTTGTCATTTTTGACATCAATGATGGCTCCAACGGTCGCCAAGAACGGTCTTCCTAAGATTAGAGGATCTTTTGGTTCTTCATCCATCTCCAAAACTACAAAGTCGGTGTGCACTTCCACGTCTCTGATCCTGACGGGTAAGTATTCTAAAATACCATTTGGAAGTCTCACTGATCTATCTGCAAGGATGAGAGAGATATCACAACCCTTGAACCTTGTGATACCCAACCTCGTAGCGACAGAGAGTGGCATCAGATTAACTGAAGCGCCAAGATCGCAAAGGCATCTATCAAAAGACATAGGTCCGAGGGAGCAAGGAAGAGTGAATGATCCAGGATCCTTGAGCTTCTTAGGTACAATCTTCTTCTGAATGATTGCACTGCATTCGAGACTCAGTACCACCGTGCCTTGAACTTCTTTTGACCTCTCCATTACCAAGTCCTTGAAGAATTTCTGGTAGTGAGGAACAAGTGCGAATGCATCCAGCAATGACATCCTCAACTCAATCTCCTTGACTTGTTGTTCGAACAGAGCTTTGTATTTCTCAGTAAGTTGCTTCTTGAACCTCACTGGGAATGATAGAGGACGCTTGTATGGTGGAGGGATGAACCTCGCAGGTTTGTCATCAGAAACAACATGTTCCTTAACTGGTTCAGGTTCGGACTGCTTCACTCGCTCGATTGGATATTTGACTGCTTCGACTGGATCCTTGGTCTGAACTTCATCTTGAATAAAATCCTCCCCATCTAATTCCTCACTGTCCTCAGTGACGTCTGGTACTCCTTGTCTGGGAGGCAATGTTTTCCCACTTCTCAGCGTAATGGCATTGTCGAACTCCTTGGGGTTTTGAACAGCTTTCCCTGGGAATTGGCCAGGCATTGGTGCAGAAGTAGAAGAGGATTGGCCTTCCATATACCTGATCTTCAAATTCAGAACTTCAAATTTGACGTTCAGATCATTGTATGAACATTCCATCCTCTGACTAAGGTTGGCAAACTTCGTAGTAGTATCCATAGAACCGCTAGCTTGACCCTGAAGAAGTTGTTGCATCATTTGCTTCATTTCTTGGTCAGGAGCTTTTGTAGGTCAAATCGATGGAGATGGGAATCCTGGTGGGGGTCCTGAGGGAGCCGGATAACCATGTTGGAATTGTGTCTTAGGTGTGAATCCCTGATTGTAAGGAATAAATGGTTTTTGCTAACCTTGTTGTGGTTGTTGTGGGGGGTACACCTGATCTTTTGGATTAGCAACGTTGTTACTTCGGTAAGACAAATTTGGGTTTGCCTTGTATTGGTTGTAACCTTTGTTGTATCCGCCATGATTCAGGACATAGTTGATCTCTTCAGACTGCTCACCCTCCCCATCTGGAACTTGGAAAGGGTCATCCTCAGATACGAAGTGGACGCTCCGCTGCTGACTTAGCAAGATGCGGTCTAACTTCTCATTGACGTTCTTGAGGTCTTTCTTGTACTTCTCCTCAGAACTGGCATCACCTCTAACTGTGCGGTCATAATCTTCATTATAGTTGTCGTCAGACTGGGCGAGATTCTCAACTAGTTGTCATCCTTCATCAACTTCTTTGTTCATGAAATTTCCGTTAGAGGCAGTGTCAAGCAGCATGCGGATTTTTGGAAGCACCCCACGGTATAGAGTGCTCAGCAGTGACTCGTTGCTGAACCCATGGTGAGGACACTGGCTCTGGTAACCCTGGAAACGCTCCCAGGCTTCACAGAATGATTCTGAGCTCTTCTGAGTAAAACCAGAGATGTCATTCCTGAGACGTGCAGTTCTAGCATTGGAGAAGAACTTTGCCAAAAATGCCTTCTTGCAGTCATCCCAAGTGTTGATGGATCCCTTGGGGAGGTTTTTTCCCATTGATGAGCTTTATCTCCCAGGGAGAATGGGAAGAGTCGCAACTTGAAACTATCCTCACTCACTCCGTTGATTTTGGTGAGACTGTACAGCCGGTCGAATTCATCCAAGTGGTCGAGTGGATCCTCCAAAGGCAAACCGTGAAACTTGTTTCCTTGGATCATGCAGATAAGACCACTTTTGATCTCGAAGTTGTTGTTCTGCACGACGGGAGGGACGATTCTATCATGTTGAGTATGAGTGTTCGGTGCATCCCCAACACCAATGTTTCGCGCTCTCGGATTTGGTCCATTCGGTTGTTCCATAGTGACCGGTGCGGGATGATCGGTGAGAGGACGAGCGTGTCTTGGTCTTTGTAACCGATTGATGTCTTCAATAGCAGGAAGGAGATTCTGATGTCCTCTTGATCTGGTGTGCATGCAAGGTTGCAATCAACAGGTTTCTGAGATGCAAAACAAACAAGCAGACAACCAAAACGAGTTAGTACTCAGAATGACAAGTGTAACATAACTTGATCTTGCAAAACTTGAAATCTTAAGTGTCGCAAAGATAATCCCAAATGGCAACGGCGCCAAATTGATACTAGGATTTTTGTGTGTCCTAGCAGGTTCAATTAACCTTATGCAGTTGTAATACTTAAGGTGTCAATCCATTTGAGAAACTTTACTAACAATTGAGATGCAATCAAGATTTCACAAGTCAAGCCAATTCAAAGAGAGTATTTTTATCTAACAACCTAGAGTGATGAAAATGCAAAACGGAAATGAACTACAGGACTAGAAACGAGAATGTATGACAGGAAGCGAAAATGAATGAAAACAGAAAACGAGTCTAAGCAAGAATTAGATAGCAAGATCAGAAACAGTTTCAGGATGTAATAAAAACCATAAAGAAAGAAGTCCTAAGGATGAGAGTAATTGATGTAGGTGGAGTATCCTATTCTACAAAGTGTTTAACATGCCACAAGCGATCTATCCCTAAACAACGAACATCACAACTTAGCTAATCCAATCTCTTGGCAAAAACTACTCAGACTCAACCACTTCCATACCCAGCTCTCGCTAGAGAAACATGGTTGAGCAGGCATGAGAAACAAGTTCATTCATGTCAACAAACATCCTAGACAACTAATCTCTTAGGCTAGGAACGTAAGTCTCTGGCACTAGTTGGTTAGACATTTCATCAAACACCTTTTGGGTGTGGAAATGTCTCGAACCTAGTTCCAATTGATCAGAGAGAAACTAGCATTTCTAACACTAGTCCAGAAAGGAATCATAAAAATCAAAGATTAAACACTCTATATCCTAAGATCCTCCACCTAATCTATCCCATCCCCAAGAACTCTATCACTATTCAGATCCGGAAATCATCAGCAAAGACACAAATCCAGAAAACATTGAACAAAGCATAATAAGATAGACAAGAATGAGATGAAGAACTTTGCAGAAGAAATCCAATGCAAAAACTAAACAGATTAAAAGATATCTGGATACAAAGTCTCAAAACGTTTTAGGTGGCTAGGTAGAACCTTAAGAACAAAACGAAAATGAGATAAAAAGATGTGATAAGATGTCCAGCCAAGACTTAACAAAACGTATTTATAGTAGTCCAGCATGGAAAACCCTAAAACTTAAAACGACAAGATAGAGCGTCGGTTCGGGAATCTCCTAAAGCGTGTGAAACCAAACATGTGCGGTCGAGTTGCGTGTCGTCTCTCCCTGGGGTGCGGTCGAGTGGAACAGATCGAGTCGAGGTCATACGACTTGAGGTAGTTCGAGTGGAAGTGATGCGACTCGAGCTGGGTCGAGTGGAGGTGATGCGACTCGAGCTGGGTCGAGTGGAGGTGATGAGACTCGAGATGGGTGTATATGTATCCACTAAAACGGTGATAACTCTTGAACCAAACCTCCAATTGGCTTGACATAAATGGCAATAGAAAGATGACTCAATTCTCTACAACTTTGATGAAGACGTCAAAAGCTGAATCTCTCGACCGGTGGCTCGAGTGATGGCTCGAGTGGTGACTCGAGAGTGGGTGATGGTGTTGGCTCAAACGGGTGGCTCGAGTGGTGTTGGGTCGAATCGAAGGACGTGGACTCGAGTGTTGGGTCGACTCGAAGGACGTGGACTCGAACGGATCGAGTGGGCTGGTATCAGCTGACGAACGGGTCGAGCTGTACAAGGGTCGAGAAGAGGATTCTTGACAGAACGACGGTCGGCTCGAGAGAGGAATATAACGTTGGCTTGAACGACGACACGAACAACAACTCGAATGGTGTCTCGGACGATGTGTTCCTGACGCCTACTAGATTCCTGAAATACTCCGAAATGCACAATGTATGCAAGGATGATGCAAGAACTACCTAAATATGCAAAGTGTACAAAAAGGCTAGAAATTGATGCAAAACGACTAGTTATCCTAGCTAAATGCATGAAAAATACATGCTATGCAGAGACAAAATATAGACATATCAAGGTCCATCAAACTAGACTTGACTAGACTAGTCACAACTTAGACCAAACTAGGGAAACATTCCAAAATATAGAAAATATTATTATATCTTAAAAAGTAACATTTTTCAGATTTGAACTAATCATTTTAATATCTGTCGAATTTACTTGGTCAGGAGATGGACATGATGTCCTTAACCATCCAGATGTTAATATAAACCTAGACCATAGGTATTGCGCAATAACATTTTCTCGTAAAGATTTAATTTTCTATTATGTCTATTATGGCTTTGGATATTCCTCGGTTTATTAAGTCATATAAAACATGATAAATATCAAAACAAAAACATGGTGTTTATTTTGATTAACATTTGATTTTCCTAAAATTATTTTATATTTATTATACAGTCTAAAATAATTAATTCATATAATATTATTGTTAAACTATTTTTTAGTAATTTTGTCTTTAATGATGTATCACTTATCGATTTTGAATAATTAATACATATTACTTTTAATCCCATAAAGGAAATTGGGATTAAACGCCATGCAAGTAAACCTTACTATGGTCTTAGTAATTCAAGTTTATTTCTCTCTTTATCGAACCACTTTGAATTCTATCTTTTTATATATTCATTAATAATAGTGTAATTTTTGGGCCAATCTTCAAATGGATGCATATATACAATAAGTGGGTTATAATGAGTTTAACTGCTACAAATATCAATTACTTAGCTTTTCACACTATTTAAATCATTATAATTATAACTTGTAATATTATTTTGTAAGATTCCAAACATACATTGTCCTAGAAATAACAAGACTACAAGACACAATTTGTCATATCCATTATAACTCACAATTTGGTAAATTTAATAACAGTTTTTTTCTAAAATATTACTCATGAGTTCTATTTTTTTTTTCTAATGTCAAGTTTTTAGATTTGGAAGCTAGTACAAAATTAAGTATATTATTGTATTCGTAAGAGGTCTATTCGATAAATATAATAGTAAGATATGATATGATATGATATGATATATCTTTTTCTTACTTTATCATCCTACTATATTAGTTGAGAAGTACAAATATAAATCAATTTTTATAAAGTGTTAAAAATTACATTGTCATGTATTGGTCTTAAGACAAATATTTAATTTTTCAGTAAGGATAAAAAATAATTTTAATATTAGACTATTAAGACATTTTAAATAATTATTAATTTCCAAAAAATATTCTCTCTCTTATTAATTATGGACGCAAGTTGCTAATATTTAAAAAATTATAAACCAATCAGAATTTTAAAAAGTAAAATTTTTGTATCTAAGTATCCAAATATTATTTTAAGAACTATATTTGGAAGGTTTTGTTAAGATTTTAAATTATGATTTTCCTATCATCTTCCTTTTATTTCATTTACAAATTGTTTTGAATTATCATATAATACATTTGATAAATAAATATGCAAATCTTTTGCTGCATATGTTGTGATTGGAATTTTTAAAATCAAAGATATATTACTTAATCTATGTTGGTTGGTAAAATTAAATTTATGTGGTTGATAAATTAAATAAATTTTATTTGCTCACAATTAGAATATAATAATTACTACTTTAAATTATTTCAAAAATAATAATGAAAATACAACAAACAAACAATATAAAAAAGTAATATACATCAAACAAATAAATTCTATTATATTATAAAATAATTATTATTAAAAAAAATTATATGTAGATTTACCAAACGATTGCAATATTAAAAATAAATTTTGTCTCAAACAAAATAACATTTAAAAACAAATATAACAATAATAATAATTATTATTATATCATAAATTTTGGAAAAAAATGTTGATTATAGCATGGAATATTTTGTAGCTGTTTTATTAATATTCCTTTACACAAATGATTTGATTTGAATTTTTTTAGTTCCATAATTACTCTTGCTAATTGTAAGTAAACAATTTTGACACGTATCTTCAATGACAATTGAAGTAAATGATTGTTTAATTTTGAAAAAATATTCAAAATAATTATATTTTAATATAATAAAGAATATGAGTTTTGGGAAATACTATGTTTCTTTTAATTTGTAATTTATAAAATTTATTTTTAACATGTAAATTTACTAAAATAGTCTTACTTAATAATGAACAACAAAATATATACTTTAAATATTAAATAACTGTATTGGTGATAAAGAAATATTTAATTTTTATAATATTTTTTTTCTAACTACCATTCCAAAAATATTTATTTTCCTTTTAAAAAAAATAAAATAATGAATATTGTATGATTCTGTTATAAATTAATAAACCTTGACATATATTTGATTATATTTGATGAGATTTTTTTAAAGAAAACTATCTATAATTAATAAACTATCTTTATCTCAAATAGGAATGAAATCTGTGATTTTAACTCTGATTTTATCTAAAATATGTATTTTCCTAATTTTTTTTAATAATGAAAAAGTTAAAATATTCTATGATTATGACAATTGAAGTGATTATGAAAAAGTTAAAATATCTATGATTATCTTTATTATCTATGATTATGAAAAAGTTAAAATATTCTAATTCTTTATTATCTGAATATATCTATGATTATCTTTATTATCTATGATTATGAAAAAGTTAAAATATTCTAATTCTTTATTATCTATTATCTATGCTTATAAAAAAGTTAAAATATTCTAAAAGTGAATCCACAAAGGAAAAATGAAAAATACTACTTGGAGGAGGAATTGTTCTTTATATAAGACAAGTAGCTGTCTTATTTCTTGGGAGAAAAAAATGATGATGATGTCCGTAATTCTTCCTTTAGATATGGTAGAGGAAATACTTTCTAGGGTTCCAGCCACATTTTTAAAACGATTAAGATCTACTTGCAAACTATGGAACGCTTTATTCAAAGACCAAAAATTTACTGAGAAACACTTTAGTAAAGCACCAAAGGAGTCTATGCTTGTCATGTTGAAGGAGTATAGGGTTTTTTCAATGAGCCTTAATCTCAAAATTGCTCCTCCATCTCTAGAGTTTAAGGGTGGTCTTGGCCTAAAGGATTCTCATTCTAGTTTAGAAGAGGCGACATAGATTTAGTTGTTCATTGCCAAGGTTTATTGCTATGCATCACCAAAGATAATAGACATGTGGTTTGGAACCCTTGTTTGGGCGAAACCAGGTGGATCCCACCTAAAACCAGTTATGAGTGCAGCTCTACGTTTGCTCTAGGATACGAAAAAACGAAATCCGGCCATAACTACAAAATGCTGATGTTTTGGAAACGTCACCATGACATACCACACGAACTTAATGGGTCTGTAATATATGATTTTAACTCTGATTCATGGAGGGTGCTTGATAATATTGTCGCTCTCGACTGCTCCCTGCTACCACATATTGGCGTCTCACTGAAGGGAAATAGTTACTGGCTTGCTTATGATACAAAAGGCAATGATGAATTCTTACTATGTTGTGACTTTACAGCAGAGAGATTTAAACCTATGTGCCTTCCTCTGGTTGTTGGTCAGATTGCTCTATCAGTTGTTGAAGAGAAAAAAACTCTCAGTGTTAAGTAAGAGTGTTTGTACATTAACGATGTGGGTTACCAATAAAATTGATACTGATATTAAAGGTGTTTTGGAGTGGAGCAAATCGTTTACAGTGAATTTACCCACCCACGATGCGTGGTTTCCATATATCTTCAGATTTTCAGTTGTCGAGGAGAAGAAAGTGGCCTTGAGTTGTGTTAGAATTTTGGATACCGGCACAAACAAGGTTTACATTATTGGAGAGGACGAAGAATCTTATACAGAAATCCCTTATGTCGCTACAAACATGTCGGAGTGGTGGATTCCATTTATTTTCAATTATGTTCCAAGTTTGGTTCAAATCCAACTATAAGAATAAAACTTGTCAGTTAAAAAAAAATATGCAAGTGATTTCAAAGACAATGTTGTTTAATTTAATGAATAATTTTTGGTACTTCTACGATTCCTTTCTTCTTTTTATGTTAGCTTGCTTTTAATCAAAAAGATATATATTTGATCGGATGATGATGTTTTAACCTGAGGAGCTCTGATTTTAAAAGTGACAAACTATTTACAATTCACGATACTGAATCAGTAATGCAGGGAAATGAGCTCACAATGGTACTGTCGGGGAGTGCTCTTTATCTCCATCAAATGGTGATCCAAATACAAACCAGAGCGAGCGGTTCAATGACACAACTATTGAATTAAGTCGCTAAAGAATTGCAAAACTATTGACGAAAAAATCATAATTTTTATCGTTTGCTTGCGAAACAAGGCCATGTATCCGCTATAACCAAGCAAAATATATCAGTGCCGACAAGATCTAAAATGTGTTTATCCATTAAATTTCCAATTGGCATTGATGATTTCTAAGATCGCTTAAGCTCTGAACTCTGATGTACAATAAGCGTCAATCTCAACCTTGCTGCTGCTCCATCTATAATATTAAAAGGTCCATTTTCCCTTAAGGATTCTCATTTAAATTTAGAAGAACTCGCGATACAGCCGAAGTATTCCGCTACCACGGTTATTGATATGCATTTGCAAAGGACAATAGACTCATAGTTTGGAAACCAAGTGGATCCAACCAAAAACTGGTTGCAAGAGATACTCTAGGTTTGTCCCAGTTAGAGGTGTCAAGCGGGTTTAATGCCCGCGGGCCAAGCCCAAATAGTAACTCAGCGGAGCGGGTATAGACACTAAAGATTAAGCCGGCCCGTTAAAAAGCGGGTCTTGCAGGCCTAGCCCAAACGGATTGCGGGTTTTAGCGGGTTATACCCGCGGGTTGACGGGTTGGTTCGCGGGTTGGCAGGTCGGCCCGCGGTCTTCAAATATTAAATAAAAATAAATATTTAATATAGATACATAACTATTTTTATATAATTTTAATTATATATCTTTTAAAAGTATGTGGTAACACAAATAATTTAATGTAAAAAAAATAAAACATCTATAAAAATTAATATAAACATTGATTTTATTTAAAATTGTTTTTTTAAATTATTAATTATTATTTTTACTTTATTTAATATACTTTTTATTAATTTTATTTTCTTTTTTAATATATTATTTAGGCCTGAGGGCCAGCCCGCTAATCCGCTGGGCTTAGCGGGACGGGCCTGCACATAACTTTTATGTCCGCGGGCTTAGCGGGCCGATCCGTTGCGGTCCAAAAAGTAGAAATTGCCCACTGCGCACAGCCCAGATGGACACGGGCTGGCCCGTTTGACACCTCTAGTCCCGGTACAGGAAAACAACTAATCTTGTGCTACCTACAAAACTAGATTAGGACCCGCCCGATGTGCGGGTTTAGAGGTATTAAAATAAAATAAAATTTAACAATAAATATAAAGTAAATATTTTTAGTAAGTAAAAACTATCTATAAAAGTAAATAGAAACACCGAGGTACCCAATGTAAATATCTTGGTTAAAAGATGCGACTTTGCGGTTAAGACTATTAATCACATTTTTCTTTGAATGGCCTCACTCGTGGGAAGTTTAGGATTTATCTCTAACTTCGGTGAGAGGGTTTTCCATATGAGTCGGTGTACTCAAATTTGAATTTTGTTTTATGGAGGGATGTCTCTCATCAGGGTGATCCTGATCAACTTCTTCAATTACCATAATTTTTATGGACAATCTGTATGCCATAATTGCTCAGGCTTTGGGCGATAAGTTAGCCTGGGAAGAGGCGCTATCTTTTACGGCGGTCATATCGGCTCCATCTCCGTCCTCGAATATCCAGGTTTCTTCACCTTGTTGTCAAATTGATGGTTCTTGGAAAGCAACCAATGAGCATTCATGATTGGGCTGGTGGTGATGTGTTGGTGAGGAGCGAACCTTGTTGTTGGGGGCCAAGTGTCTAAGACGGAGCCTCTCCCCCCTGCATTCAGAGTTAGAAACGTTGGTGTGGGCCATGGAGCGGATACGTGCTGAGTTACTCACTATGGTGCATTCCCCTGAATATTGGTCATCATTCTTCAACTTGCTTGATGAGTTTATTCACTGGAGTTTTTTTCACTATTCTCCATCTCTTGGATCCCGCATGCGACAAATTTGAAGGCAGATTTTCTTGAATGTGCTTCGCATTCTCTTATCTCAAAGTTTCTTTTGTAAACTCCTTTCCTCTGGCTTAGGAAACTAACCGAGAAAATTCCTTTTACTTTATTGTTTGGTTGAAAAAAAAAAGATACACTTTTAGTTAAAGAAAATAGTTGTAGATGAGTTCAAAAAAATTAAAATTTAATTTAATTTAACAAAAATATATATTTAATTCTTTTCGTAAGTAAAAAAATGTATAAAAGTAAAGAGATAAGCTTTTAGTTATAGAAAATAGTTGTTTTTTTTTTTGCTATAATACACTAATGTATATCCATTTACAAATCTATTGTCTATATTACCACTAAAACTTTATTTGTACACACAAATATATTTTACTGTTAAACTATACTCTTTAGTCTTAACTACTACCAACAAATTGTCTTTATGAACACATTATATAAATTGTTATATCTTTCTTCACTTTAACATTTTTATAGTTATAAAAGCGCATACGTTAATCTTACATACTCCTATCATATATATTAGAATAGCATTCTTTTGAATAAATTATTTGATTGGTGAAAAAAATATGTGACGATCTATTTATTTTTTTTACTTCAAGAATCTTTTTCTTTGTGTAAAGGTGAGTATTTACGTTTTTTTAGAAACAATAACTAATTATATAATTTTCACAATCATTTTTTTATCTTATATAAAAAGTAATCTTTTTCTTGTAATATAGATATATATATATATATATATATATATATAAATTTATCTTATAATTAGATTTTAAATAAAATTAGGTTTTATTTTATCTACTTACTTTTATATAAAAACTTTCTAAATTAGGTTTAGATTTTTTTCATTTTTATTTTTTAAAATTTTAATAATGAATTGACATGTGTCAATATCTGAATGATATAATTGACACGTGTCACGATCTTGTTAATAAATAATTTTGTCATCAAAGTTTATATAATAAGATTGTCTCTGCCGGAACAATGATGGAATCATAACCCTCGATCGGTTCCGGTTTATCGAACAATGATGGAATTATAACCCTCAATTGGTTCCGGTTTATCGAAACAAAGATTGGTTTAGGGGCAAACTGAAAGAGAAAAAACCAAAACCCTAATTTAGACGCCTTCTTTTTCCTTGGGAGATCTGATCACAAAGAGATAAAAAAAAACTATAATGATTGTGACATCTGTGAAAAGGTTAGGATCTACTTGCAAACGATGGAACGCTATATTCGAAGATGAAAGATTCATTGAAAAGCACTTTAGTAAAGCACCAAAGGAGTCTATGGTTCTCATATTGAAGGGGTATAGGGTTTGTCCAGTGAGCGTCAATCTCAACGTTGCTCCTCCTTCTATAGAGTTTAAAGGTGCACTTGGCCTAAAGATTTCCCCTTCTAGTTCAGAAGAAGTCGACATAGTCAACGTTTTCCATTGCGATGGTTTGTTGTTATGCAACACCAAAGATGGTAGACTCGTGGCTTGGAATCCGTGTTTGGGAGAAACCAGGTGGATCCAACGCAAAACTTGTTACGATATAGAGTCTAGGTTTACTCTAGGATATATCCAAAACAAAAAATCTTGCCGTAGCTACAAAATCTTGAGGCGGTGGGGTGTTTTTAGTGACCCAAAGTTTGATATATATGAGTTTAGCTCTGATTCATGGAGGGTTCTTAATGACGTTGTTCTTGACCGCATCATACTATATTACGATTATATTAGTGGTGCACTGTCTTGGAAAGGAAATACTTACTGGGTTGCAACTGATAACGAAGAAGATTATGAATTCATAAAATGCACCAAAGATTATGAATTCATATAAAGGAAATACTTACTTTATTAATTATTTTTAATTATGAATTCATAAGAGAGAGACACCAACATAAACAACCGTTAGACATTTAGACATTAATACAAAGAGAAACTATAACACACCAACATAAACAATGAACTTGCAAGAAGAGAAACTTGCAAAAAGTAAGCAACATATAAACACACCAACAGTTACCTCAGCATATGTTTGGTTCTTTGCGGTAAGAGATAACCCGCCGGAAGCACTGCTCTCCACATTATTCCAAGAGAGTAGCAAAGATTCAGCTTCAGCTATCCTCGATGACACTTGATGGTAGACTTTCTCAGACATTCCATCAACGAAAGGCCCATCAGGTTTCCTATGAGTCTCTTCTAGGACAAGCAGGAAATCAGGTAGTGGATCATCGGTCTTCTCAGACTAACACAAGAGTTAGAGAGTGATCAATTCTCACAAACAGTGAATAAACAAGTCTTAACTAAATAACTTTAAGAAAAATACTTACATGCTTTCGTGCTCGGGCTTTAAAAGACGTCTGACCAGATCGGTGTTTGCATATTCCGGTGCCATCAAGATCACTATAACGAGCATTACGACTGTTGATACTCTTTGCTTCTGACTTTGGTTCAAGCCAAAACTTGACCAAACCTTCCCATACTGTAGGATCAAGCCACCGCAACATTGCTTCATCACCTTTTTGCTTCCACTTACCCTTCCACCGAGACACTTGATCACTCATCCGAGTCTTCAACTTGGTTTCAAACTCAGTTCTGACTCTTTCGTTGATGGACGGGTCCCAGTTATATGTTTGCTTCAACAAACATGACATGCATTAGTAATTAAAACACAAAATCTATATTTAAAACACATCAAACACAAAGTAGACTTACCGCAAAAGTTTCAAACCACCGATTTACAACCGGACCTGGTGTTTGGGTCCAATTGGCATGTACATGTTTGAAATCTCTTTCAAAAATGGCCCAGACAGTAGCAGCCACAGAAGGGTCCTGGTCAAACCAACAAAGCAAAGGATAAATCGAATGAGATACTATGAAACAACAAAAAAAAAATTAGACAGGAGAAGATACTTACCAGAGGGTACCCGGAGGACGCTTAGGATCTAGTTTCGGTAAGGAAGCACGTCCGGGACTTGCAAGTAACTCTTCCAAAGTAAAAAATGAATGTTGTGGAGACATACGAGAAGTTGATTGCTGAGGAGGATCATTAGGCATGAACGGAAAGCTTCCATGTAGATTATCCTGCATCGCCGGTGATGTACCTTGAGAAGAAGCGGGAGAAGGTAACCTTTGGGGATGAGCAGAAGCAGAAGTTGTCCTTCGAGTAGAGACGGGAGGAGTTAAACCATGAGAGGAGATGAATCTTCTGTAAACATTTTGGTTTACAAAACCGTTTTGCTCATTAGTCGACATCTGAAAGCAGAACAAAAATCTGATTAGAATTAACCCTAACCCCCCAAATCAAATTCAATCAAAACTCCCAAAATCATTAGAACCTAAATTCGAAACCCTAAATTGAATCCCTAAACCCCAAATTGAATCCCCAAAGTCGAAACCCTAAAATTGAATTAAAACCCAAATCGAATCATAACCCTAAACCCCCAATTGAATCCCCAAATTCGAAACCCTAAACTCGAATTAAAACCCAAATCGAATCATAACCCTAAACCCCCAATTGAATCCCCAAATTCGAAACCCTAAAATCGAATTAAAACCCTAAATCGAATCGAAACCCTAAACCCCAAATCAAAACCCCAAACAAAGAGAAAGAAGAGGAGAGGAAGAGACTTACCGAACCTTGGAGAAGAGGAGGAGAAGGGTTCGAGAAGGAGATAGAAGAGGAGAGGAGGAGAGGAGGAGAAGGGTTCGAGAAGGGTTCAAGAAGGATTCGAGAAGGGTTAACCAGAGAAGAGACTCACCGGAAAAGACAGAAGAGATCGGAGAAGAAAGCGGAAATCGGAGAAGAGAAAGATTAGGGAACTAGGGTTTTTTGGCTGCGGATTAGTCGAAAAACACTGCGTCGCAAATCCCACGCAAATATTGCTAAGGATTAGCTATGGTCCCTCGCAAATCCCTAGCAACCATATTAAAATATATAATTAATATTTCTAGACTTTGCGAGAGAATTACGAGAGACCGTAGCAAATCCCTCGTAAAGTCTTTTGGGTTTAGGTTTTGAAGTGTCATTTGCAAGGGAATTGCTACTATTTGAGCAATTTGCGAGGGAATTGCTACTATTTGAGCAATTTGTGATGGATTTGCTACTAATTTAGGGTTTAGGTTTTGAAAAAGGCATTTGTGCCATATCTTTGATTATAAATCTTGGATTCACCTTTTTAATCATTAAAAGTATTATAATTAGTTATAAGGGGTTTAGGATCAAGGGTTTAATGTTGTCATTTGCGAGGGAATTGCTATGGTTTAAGTTTTTTTGCAATTGATTTGCGACGCATTTGCTATGCATCTAGCGGATTACTCGCAAATTTGTCGCAATCCTTGAATATCTAATTTACAAAAACCATCAAAATAATTTTAAAAAAATAGTCAAATGAACTTGCAAGTATATTATAAGGTCCTATAAGCTCAACATACTCTTCTCTATCATCAAACTTCCAAAATAGTCCAATTTTGCATCTTCCTCCAATCATTAACTATCTTTTACACTATATCATATACATGTTCATTACATTTAGACAAATATTCCAAAATTTTATAATTCTCCAACAATATTGTGTTGCACTGCCTTATCTATGATTATAAGTGTTGGATTCTTTTTTTTAATCATTAATAGTAATGTTATTATTCTTTAGGGTTTAGGGTTTAGGGTTTGAAGTTTTCATTTTCGAGGGAATAGCGACGATTAATGTTTTGCGATGGATTTGCGACGCATTTGCTATATATCTAGCAAATATGTTGCAAATATGTCGCAAACCTAGTATATTTAATTTATAAAAACCATCAAAATAATTTTAAAAGTTAGTAAAATTAACTTTCAAGTATATTATAAGGTCCACGGTCTCATCATATTCTTTCCAATCATCTTTTAAATCATTAATAGTAATATATTAGTAATGAATTTCAGAATAATTCACCTTATGAACAGATTGAAATATATTTCAGAATAATTATATTAAGTTTTGTAATATTTATAAAAAAAAATTTCCTAATTTTGCAATGGATTTGCTATGGCTATCGCAATTCACTTGCACGTCCATAGCAATCTTTCTATGGATACTGTTTTCGCAAATGCGTCGCAATATTACGATTGATTTGCGAGGAGGGTGACCTTCCCTGCGATTTTGTCGTAAATGCCTCGCAAATGAGCAGCGAAATTGCGACGACTAGCTTCCTCACAATTTTGCAAGGGATGTGCTATGGAATTTTCTTTTCTCGTACTGTCCTCGCAAATCGACCGCAAATTTGCGAGAGCTATATTCCGTCGCAAGTCGTCCTTGCAAAACGCGTGTTTTCTTGTAGTGATAGACTCTTGGTTTGGAACCTGTGTTTGGGGGTAACCAGGTGGATCCAACTCAAAATTGGTTGCATGAATGCCATGAGAGACTCTAAGTTTGCTTTAGGATACCACAAAACACAGAATCGAGTTATTGAGTTTGAAATCTTTGATTTCAGCTCTAATTCATGGAGGGTTCTTAATGACGTAAACGCCAACACCTTCAAACTACCATATGTTGGCGTGTCTTTAAAACAAAATTCTTACTGGATTGCTGTATATGAAACAGATATTTGCTTGATATGTTTTGATTTTATAACAGAGAAGTTTAAACATCAATGTGTTCCGTTGTTTCAAAATCTTGGTATTATTGTTCTATCAGTTGTTAGAGAAGAACAGCTCTCACTTTTACATCAGAGCTCTCATCATAGACCAAAGATGGAGATATGGGTAACCAATAAAAGTGATGATGAAGCTGCTTTGGTGTGGAGCAAATCCTTCACAGTGAATTTACCTGTAAGAATATTTTATATTCTATATGGTCTATATGTCTTACGGTTTAATAATAAATTTCAAGTTTATATTTAACATTGTGGATTCTAATATTAAAGATGACACCGTGATGAATCGGTTTCGATTAATGTATTAGAATTTGGGTGTATTGATAACCCTCTTCCCTTCTCTTAATTATATTATATAAGTAATATATATACATGTATATGTTATGTCTATGCATTATTAAAGGGTGCTATTACGAACCAGTACATTTAAGATGTGCTATTACGAACCAGTACAATTAAGGGGTGCTGTTACGAATCAGTACAGTTAAGGGGTGCTATGACGAACCAGTACATCTCTTCAAATGTGACTGTATATACATGTATATATGTGTGGCTGTTGAATCATTACAACAACGGTTGTATTCTCATAATGTAAGAAACACTACCAAACCAAACACACACCAGAAAAAAGAGATTATTGATCTTTTTCATCAAAGATCAAGTGAAGGCAATAAGGAGTAAGGGAAGAGAAAATCAATTACTGAAGACTTGGATCCATCATCAAACATAGAGAAAGCAATGGATCAAGATTAGTATTTCTTCTTCTCTATAAAAGTGTTTACGGTTGAATTACATCAAATCTAGATGATCTTCGGGATGTGTAGATTTCATAAATATAGAAATCTGAATTTATATTTGGTATCAGAGCAAACTATATTTGTTTAATTCACCGTTAGTCAAACGTACACCATTTGTTTGATCGAGTGTTTAAGTTTTCATGTATTCTGGTTCTCTGTTTTGCATTCATAAACGTTCGAGTGCTTAACGTACGGAACAAATGAATTTCTTATTGTCGGTTACTGCATATGTGTGAAAAGTCACGATTAGAGTTTATTAAATATATATGAAGTATTCGATACAAGGCTTATATAGAATATGGAATATGAGTCATCTGGGATTGTTTGAATTAATAAAAAAAATTGTTAGATTCTTCCGATAGTGAATCGTAGTTGATGTTACACATAATTAGATTAATTAGATTAGTCGTACGGGTGGGCATGAATTATGTTGTGCATGATTAGAATCTGGGTCACTATTGATAATTATGCTTACGGTCATTGCATCAATTATATTCTTTGATCTGTGGTGGTGTTAAATGGTAACTGATGATTTCTTTCATTATGTCGAACTGTGGTGGTGTTAAATGGTAACTGATGATTTCTTTCATTATGTCGAAAGAAAACCACCATTGGCACTACCGTAAAGTCCTGATCGATAATTATTACCTGTTAGAATTATTGTTTAATCTACTTCCGCTGCAAAACTTTATAAGTTAAGGTTTTATAATCGGGGAATTGTGTTATGTAATGTTAACACAATATAAAATAATTTCTACCCATTAAATAATTAAAAACATTTAATGTTTATATTGTATATAACTTGTTAATCATTAAAGTAGCCTTGTTATATTACATATAGATATTAAAAAATTTTAAAAATTTATTAATTGATCATGATTAAAGAGATGTTAAAAAATGACATGGATTGATCAATTATTTTGTTATCTATATTCTTGAAGATCACCCAAAGGTGGATCACTGAATATAGTTAATGGTATGAAAAGAATTAATCTTTTTAATATAGTCAATAATATGTATACCCAAAGGTAACATGTTTATTTGATTAATATGTGATTTGATTAATTATAAAATTATAAATTTAGCATCATTAAAAGGGTTTGTTTTTTAATATTGTCCAAAAGTTATTTAAATTCATGCATTAAATTTAAGTTAGGCCTTAAAAGTCTGTATAAAAGTGTCAAAGCACTAATAGGTAAGCATGTTTACATGTTTGCAGCTTCTTCAAACTTGTATGCATCTGCTAACTCTGTCGTAAAGTTCAATGGGCTGAATTACAGTGAATGGTCTGACCAAATCCGGTTTGCATTGGGTATTATGGTTTTGGACTTTGTAATACTAACGGATGAGGAACCTCTAGCCATTACAGGAGATAGCTCCGAAACTGAAAAATCTCGTTATGAGATTTGGGAGCGATCTAACAGACTGAGTTTAAACCTCATGAAAATGACGATGGCAGAAAGTGTTAAGCCATCTATGCCTAAGACAAAGAAAGCAAGGGAATTCATAGAGAAAATTAAAGAGTGTTCACAATCTGATTTGGCTGACAAGTCGATTGTAGGAAGTCTCATGAATGAGCTCACTACGAAAAAATTTTACTGGTCTCAGCCAATTCATGATCATGTGACCCACATGTCTAACTTGGCAGCAAGGTTGTAAACCTTGGGAATGGAAGTTCATGAGAATTTCTTGGTTCAATTCATTATGAACTCTCTACCTTTTGAATTTAGCCAGTTCCAGGTGAATTACAACACCATTAAAGATAAATGGGACTTTAAGGAGTTAAAGGCTATGTTGGTTCAAGAGGAAGGGAAAATTAAGAAAATGAAGGATTATGTTGTCAATCTTGTGGGCTATGGAAATGCTACCAGCAATAAAGGAAAACCAAGTAGAAAGGACAAGATGAAGGATAAAGCTTTCATGAAAGGCCCTGAAAGTCAAATCCAGAAGGAAAGGAAGTGTTTCCTTTGCAAGAAAATGGGGCACTTCAAGAAAGACTGTCCGAAAATAAAGGCATGGTTCGAAAAGAAAGGTATGCAACATATTTATGTTTGCTCTGAATTGAATCTTGTCGAAGTGCCTAAAAATACTTGGTGGTTAGATACTGGTGCTACTACTCATGTGTCTCATATTAAACAGGGATTCAGTTCGATTCAACCCATAAGAGGACCTGAACAATTCTTGTTCATGGGAAACAGAATGAAGGCACAAATTGAAGGCATTGGGACTTATAAGTTGATCTTGGACACTGGATGTCATGTAGATCTTGAAGGGTGTCTCTATGTACCTGAGTGTGCTAGAAATCTTGTTTCCGTTAGTAGGTTGGACAATTTAGGTTTTGTTTTTAAGATTGGACACGGTGTTTTCTCATTGTACCGAAATGATTACCTTAAAGGAAGTGGTACTTTGTTTGATTCACTATATCGTTTCAATCTTGATATAAAGTTTTTTGAATCGTTGTTTAATATTGAAAGTCAAGGCATTAAGCGTAGTGCATCGAATGAAAGTTCAGCTTTCTTGTGGCATCAAAGACTAGGTCATATTTCCAAAGAAATAATTATGAGATTGGTAAAGAATGAAATTCTTCCTCACTTGGATTTTAGTGATCTAGATGTGTGTGTAGACTGCATGAAAGGAAAGCAGACTAAACACATTACAAAGAAACCAGCCACAAGAAGTACTCAAATTCTTGAGTTAATTCACACCGATATATGTGGTCTGTTTGATGCTCCATCTTGGAGCGGTGAAAAATACTTTATCACCTTTATTGATGATTACTCACGTTATGGTTATACTTATCTTCTGCATGAAAAAAACTCAGTCTGTGAATATCCTAGAGATATTCATTAATGAGGTGGAAAGGCAATTAGATAGAAAAATAAAAGTAGTGAGATCTGATAGAGGTGGTGAGTTTTATGGGAAATTCACAGAAAATTGACAATGTCCTGGTCCATTTGCAAAGCTACTTGAGAGTAGAGGCATTTGTGCACAGTATACAAAGCATGGTACTCCTCAGCAGAATGGTGTAGCTGAGAGGCGGAATCGTACTTTAATGGAAATGGTTAGGAGCATGATAAGTAATAGTTCTTTACCCCTATCATTGTGGCATATGCATTAAAGACTGCAATGTATGTCTTAAACCGGGTTCCTAGTAAGTCAGTTTCTAAGACTCCTTTTGAACTGTGGACGGGAAGGAAACCAAGCTTAAGACATTTACGTGTTTGGGGATGTCCAGCAGAAGTAAAGTCATATAATCCACATGAAAAGAAACTTGATTCGAGGACTGTCAGTGGCTTCTTTGTTGGGTATCCGGAAAAATCAAAGGGGTATGTATTTTATTGTCCTAAGCATAGTACGAGAATAGTTGAAACGGAAAATGCTAGGTTCATTGAAAATGGTCAAACTAGTGGGAGTGGTGAACCAAGAAAGGTGGACATTCAAGAAGTTCAGGTTGAAGTTTCTTCACATGTTGTCACACCTAAGGTTGTTGTTCCTATTGTTTCAGTACAGTTAAATGAGGCAATAGAACAACATGATGATGTACCAATCCCAATGGATGAAGAGACAATTAATGAACATGTCGCTATTTATGAAGAAAATAGTGTACCACAAGAACCATTAAGGCGATCTGGAAGGAACCGTAGATCTACCATTTCAAATGACTATGTGGTTTATGCTGTTGAAAGTGAATGTGACTTAAGCATTGACGAAGACCCGAACACATTCCGAAAAGCCATGGAAAGTGACAATTCTGAAAAATGGTCTATTGCCGCGAAAGAAGAAATAAAATCTATGGGTGATAATAATGTTTGGGACTTAGTAGAGTTGCCAAACGGTTTCAAAACCGTTGGTTCTAAATGGGTCTTTAAGACTAAACGCGACTCGTAAGGTAACATTGAAAGATACAAGGCTCGCCTTGTTGCCAAAGGTTTCACCCAAAAAGATGGCATTGACTATAAAGAGACCTTCTCTCCAGTTTCAAAGAAGGATTCTCTTAGAATTGTTTTGGCTTTGGTGGCTCATTATGATCTGGAGCTTCACCAAATGGATGTGAAAACCGCCTTTCTTAATGGAGATCTTGAGGAAGAAGTATATATGGATCAGCCTGAAGGGTTTGTGGCCACAGGAAATGAACATCTGGTGTGTAAGCTGAAAAAAGTCAATATATGGACTTAAACAAGCTTCTAGACAATGGCATTTGAAGTTTAATGATACCATTATGTCATATGGGTTTGTAGAGGTTATCGTTGACCGATGCATCTACATAAAGATCAGTGGGAGCAAGTTTGTAATTTTAGTCTTATATGTTGATGATATTTTGCTTGCTGCGAATGATATGGGTATGCTACATGATATAAAGAAATATCTATCTAAGAACTTTGAAATGAAAGATATGGGTGAGGCATCTTATGTGATCGGAATAGAAATAATTCGAGATAGATCACAAGGATTGCTAAGTTTGTCTCAGAAAGGATATATCAATAAGGTCTTAGAGAGATATAGAATGAGTGAATGCTCTGCTGGTAAAATTCCAATTCAGAAAGGGGACAAGTTCAGTAAAATGCAATGTCCAAGAAATGAATTGGAACGTAAAGAAATGGAAAGAATTCCTTATGCATCAGTGGTTGGGAGTTTGAACTATGTTCAGACATGTACTCGACCAGATATCAGTTTTGCTGTTGGTATGTTGGGTCGATATCAAAGTAATCCCGGAATGAATCACTGGAAGGCTGCAAAGAAGGTCCTCAGGTACTTGCAAGGCACCAAAGAGTTCATGCTTACATACATGAGATCTGATGACCTCGAGGTCATTGGATATTCAGATTCAGACTATGCTGGATGCGTTGATAGTAGGAAATTGACGTTTGGATATTTGTTCTTGTTAGCTGGAGGAGCAATATCGTGGAAAAGTGGAAAGCAGTCTGTCATTGCTTCTTCCACTATGGAGGCCGAATTTGTGGCATGCTTTGAGGCCACAGTTCATTCATTGTGGCTGCGGAACTTTATTTTAGGGCTTCGGATTGTCGACAACATAGAGAAGCCGCTGAGAATTTACTGTGATAATTCCGCAGCTGTCTTCTTTTCAAAGAATGACAAGTACTCAAAACGTGCTAAACACATGGAGATAAAGTACTTGTCTGTCAAAGAAGAAGTGCGGAAACATAGAGTGTCTTTTGAGCATATTAGGACGGATATGATGGTTGTAGATCCGCTAACTAAGGGATTACCACCTAATGTGTTCATTGGCCATGTAGATAAGACCTTGCTGTTTTGATTATAGGATGCTTATTAAGTATGAGACACTATGAATTCACTTAAAGTTATGTTTCTGTTTTTATTCGATATGTTATCATTAAAGTATGTGTACACATTTATGGTTTATAGATAACATAACTGTTTTGAGAATTAAGGTTTTTCTCAATATAAAAGAATAATATAAAATTGGAATTGATTTTGTGATACATGAAAGGGAGCATGTCGTTCAATGATGTGTGACCGCCATGATTCGATCAGTTTGATTTTATGTAAGTCATTAAAGGTTAAGAGAAATTGATATTAAAGTGCGCATTAAAGTTATTAAACCATTAAGTTGACACAAAGACCAAGTGGGAGAATGTAAGAATATTTTATATTCTATGTGGCCTATGTGTCTTACGGTTTAATAATAAATTTCAAGTTTATATTTAACATTGTGGATTCTAATATTAAAGACGACATCGTGATGAATCGGTTTCGATTAATGTATTAGAATTTGGGTTTATTGATAACCCTCTTCCCTTCTCTTAATTATATTATATAAGTAATATATATACATGTATATGTTATGTCTATGCATTATTAAAGGGTGTTATTACGAACAAGTACATTTAAGATGTGCTATTACGAACTAGTACAATTAAGGGGTGCTATTACAAACCAGTACAACTAAGGGGTACTATAATGAACCAGTACATCTCTTCAAATGTGACTGTATATACATGTATATATGTGTGGCTGTTGAATCATTACAACAATGGTTGTATTCTCATAACGTGAGAAACACTACCAAACCAAACACACACCAGAAAAAAGAGATTATTGGTATTCTTCATCAAAGATCATGTGAAGGCAATAAGGAGTAAGGGAAGAGAAAATCAATTACTGAAGACTTGGATCCATCATCAAGCATAGAGAAAGTAATGGATCAAGGTTAGTATTTCTTCTTCTCTAAAAAAGTGTTTATGGTTGAATTAGATCAAATCTAGATGATCTTTGGGATGTGTAGATTTCATGAATATAGAAATCTGAATTTATATTACCCATTGGCAGTAATTGTTTTCATGTTTAATCGAGTCTATTAATCGACGAGGAGAAAAAATTGGCCTTGTGTTCTAATTTAGGTTTTGAGACCAGCTGGAACATGGTATACACTATTGGAAAGGACGATGAAAATTATACAGAGATGCCTTATACTTTTAAAGACTTTCCATGGTCGCAAGGATCTACAGACAAAACATGGTGTCCACGAATTTTCAATTATGTTCCAAGTTTGGTTCATATCTAGCAAGGTACAGTCGAGGCACCTACTCAGCTACTCTCTTTTTCTTCCTCCTGGTTTTTTTTATTTTTTATTTTTAGGAAAATGTCCAATGAAGAATGTAAGAAAATTTTTCTGGCACTTTGTGATTTCCTTTCTTCTTTATGGTGTATAGTTTTGGTTTGGATTGAATTTGTTTTTCACTTAAATTTCCTTGTAAGCTATGATGATGATTTTAACGTAAGGAGCTCTGATTATTATGTCTTAACTACTCTAAAACTGTTTTTACGTACATATACCTTGAAATAAATGATTGGAAAGACTGGATAGTGCACAAAAAGATCATAAAAGTAATTAAGATACAATATAAACAATAATCAATTATCAAAGTAGGGTACTTTTTTTCCTCTGTTTTCTACCTTGCGACTGAAGTAACTAGCTTTTTTCTCTTAATATGAATTTTAAAATCGATAATTAAATAATACATGTTTTTTATTTGGATTTCCAAATTTATTAAATGATTGGGTAAACGTATCCCCCAGAGTTCTAATTTTAAAAGATTCGGACCGTCCAGCGAAAAATCCTGAAATAATTGTTTTATACTTTACGACTAAAGCAATTACAGGTTTTTTCTCCTTTTTGAAACCGTTTAGTGTCTAAACAAGAATGGATTTATGAGTTTCAAACTTGACAATTATAAAAAGGATTATGGGCGTAGGCCTAAAGCCTCCGGATTATCAAAAGAAAGGTTGGTATAGGGCAAACATAAAGAAACAAAAATAAAAACCAAAACCCTAATTTCTGCTTACAGAGACCGAGTCGCTTTCTTCTTCGTTGGCAGATGAGATGACAAACAGAGAAACAATGATGATGCCCGATCTTCCTTTACATTTGGTAGAGGAAATACTCTTTAGGGTTCCAGCCACGTCTTTCAAACGATTACGATCTACTTGCAAACTATGGATGGCTTTATCTAAAACCCCAACATTCACCGAGAAGCACTTTGGTAAAGCAGCTGCAAAGGAATCTATGGTTCTCATGTTGAAGGAGTATAGGATTTGTCCGGTGAGCGTCAATCTCAACGTTGCTCCTCCTTCTATAGAGTTTAAAGGTGCACTTGGCCTAAAGATTTCCCATTCTAGTTCAGAAGAAGTCGACATAGTCAACGTTTTCCATTGCGATGGTTTGTTGTTATGCAACACCAAAGATGGTAGACTCGTGGCTTGGAATCCGTGTTTGGGAGAAACCAGGTGGATCCAACGCAAAACTTGTTACGATATAGAGTCTAGGTTTACTCTAGGATATATCCAAAACAAAAAATCTTGCCGTAGCTACAAAATCTTGAGGCGGTGGGGTGTTTTTAGTGACCCAAAGTTTGATATATATGAGTTTAGCTCTGATTCATGGAGGGTTCTTAATGACGTTGTTCTTGACCGCATCATACTATATTACGATTATATTAGTGGTGCACTGTCTTGGAAAGGAAATACTTACTGGGTTGCAACTGATAACGAAGAAGATTATGAATTCATACTCATTTTTGATTTTACAGCAGAAAGATTTAAACGTCTGCGTCTTCCTCTATTTCAAAATCATGGTATGGTGACTCTATCAGTTGGTAGAGAAGAACAGCTTTCGGCTTTAAATCGGATCTATACTCCATCAAAGATAGAGATGTGGGTAACCACCAAAATTGATAATATTGAATCAGAGTTGTTGTGGTGCAAATCCTTTAATAGTGGATTTACCTGTTATTATCATTAGTGATTCTTTTGTTTACATGCATCTATTGATCGATGCGGAGAAGAAAATAGTATTGTGTTGTAATGTAGGTGATACGAACCGCGAGATTAATCTATACACTATTGGAGAGGACGAGGAATACTACACAGAGCTCCCAAACATAAACAGCCAATGTTTGTTGGAAAACGTAGAATGGGATCCAGTTGTTTTCAACTATGTTCCATGTTTGTTTCAAATCAAGTAAATAGAAAAGAAACTAGTGACCAAGTGATTTCGTCTTGCACATCTTCTTTTTTATTTCCTTAGTTTTTTTTTTTTTTGAACAATTTAATGAATACATTTGGGTACTTTATGGTTCCAATGATGATGCTCTTTTCATCTCTCTACATAAATGGTGTAAGTAAGCCCCTTGACCTCAAAGACAGTTTATTCCCAAACCAAAGCCACGCCATCCCCGTTTCTGATTTAAGTCATTAAAGTGAAAAACCATTGACAAAACTCATGATGTTACGTTTCATCTTTAGCTTCTGAAGCAAGCAGATGTCTCAGCTATAACCAAGCTTGTAGCATCCTTTGATATTCACCATGATTGCGCTCAACTTGAAACTGTTGACGATTTTGATTAAAGGTAAATTTGGCGATGATGGTCAAACCATTCCCAGACGACGACGGACCCCAAATCTTGACATCCTCCTAATTAATCATATTTTGGATATGAATGAAGCTCTAGTTCCAACTAAACCGGAAAAAAAAAAATCTCTTGATGGTGTAAAATGATCCAAGATGTTTAAAACATGAACTGCTATCTTCTCTATCACAGATCAGGATTAAATTTTGTGCTTTTAAAGGTGTCGATTTGGTCCGAGGTTGGTTTTAGGTTTTAGAAACAGAGTAAAAAGACTGAATAAAACAGAGTAACACACGAGACTTTTAGAATATTATATTGGGATCACTTTCTTTTGTCGGTTGCTTCTTTTCCAAGGAAAAGTAAAGTTTTTAAAAATAATCTAGGAAAAGGAAAAGGAAAGCGGAAAATACGTTTCTTGTTTGTATATATATATATAAGACAAAATAGGTTATTCTTCGTAGGGAGATCACAAGAGAAACAATGACGATGCCTGAACTCCCGCAAAAATTGGTTGAAGAAATACTATCTAGGCTTCCGGCAAAAGCTCTGGGACGGATCTACTTGCAAAGGATTGGACGTTTTAGTTAAAGACCAGAGGTTCGGCGAGAAGCACTTTCGCAATGCACCAAAGGAGTCTCTGGTTCTCATGTCGAAGGAGTATAGGGTTTGCCCAATGAGTGTCAATCTGAACGTTGCTCCTCCATCTATAGAGTTGAAAGATGCACTTGGTCTAAGCGAATCTCAATCTAATTCAGAACAAGTCGATATAGCTGAAGTTTTTCACTGCGATGGTTTGTTGTTATGTACAACCAAGAACAATAGACTCTTGGTTTGGAACCCATGTTCGGGGGTAACCAGGTGGATCCAACTCAAAATTGGTTGCATGAATGTCATGAGAGACTCTACGTTTGCTTTAGGACACCACAACAACAAATCTTGCCGTGCCTACAAAATCTTGAGGTGTTGTAATTCTAAAGACATTACAAAACACAGAACCGAGTTATTGAGTTTGAAATCTTTGATTTCAGCTCTAATTCATGGAGGGTTCTTGATGACGTAAACCCCAACTCCTTCGAACTAGGATTTGTTGGCGTGTCTTTAAAGCAAATTACTTACTGGCTTGCTCCATATGAAACAGATCCTTGCTTAGTACGTTTTGATTTTACAACAGAGAAGTTTCAACATCTGAGTCTTCCTTTGTTTAAACCTGTTGCTGTAATTCTTTTATCAGTTGTTACTTGTTAGAGAAGAAAAACTCTCAGTGTTACATCTGAGCTCTCGTCATGGTATAAAGGTGATGGATATATGGGTAACCAATAAAATTGATGACGAAGCTGCTTTGGTGTGGAGCAAATCCTTTACAGTGGATTTACCCATTGGCAGTAAATGTATTCATGTTTACTCGAGTCTATTAATCGACGAGGAGAAAAAATTGGCCTTGTATTCTAACTTAGGTGTTGCGACCTGCTGGAATTTGGTATACACTATCGGAGAGGACGATGAATATTATACAGAGGTGCCTTATACTTCTAAAGACTTCCAATGGTCGCAACATAATAGTCCTTTGAAAGGATCTACAGACAAAATATGGTTTCCACGAATTTTCAGTTATGTTCCAAGTTTGGTTCATATCTAGCAACGTACAATATATAGTCAAGGCACCTACTCTCTTTTTCTTCTTCTTGGTTTTTTTTTTTTTTTTTTTTTTTTTTTTTTTTTTTTTTTTTTTTTTTTNTGAGGAAGAATTTAATAAATATTTTTTGGTACTTTGTGATTTTCTTTTTGGTTTGGATTGAGCTTTTCTTTACCAGAGGAGTGGAGTGTATCATTTGGCTGTTAATGTATTTTCTTATTTTTGAGAAAACAATACATTTTTTTTTAAACTACAATGTTTAGCGCTCATTCACAATTACTTACTATATATATTATCATAAACATATTTTTAAGCAAAACTATGAATTAAGTTCTCATTAAAAATATTGATATTATGTTATGTATAATTTTATTAAATTCAATAAGAAATTATTTGTAATCTATATACAGTATGTGTGTGATATTATTTATAATTAATTATATTTTAAATATTTAATAATAAGTGGAAACATGTCAGGTTTTTCATATAACTAAGAGTTAATGTATAATTTAAAATTTAATCAAAAACAAAATAATAATTGTAACATGCTTTTGTGTCATCGTAACATGCTTTTGTGTCATCGTTAGCGAGACTCCCCTCATCTTTTTTTATACTATACTAGAATAATACATACGCTACGCCGCGGGTTATTTTTATTTTGTTTTTATTTTAATTATTTTAAAAATAAATTTTATATGCTGTTTGCAATAATAATAAAAAAATATCAAAACATATGTTGATTAATTATTATTTTTGATTTTTTATTTACCTTAAAAACATGATTTGTCAACATTAAAAGAAAATATAATATTTAAATAATAAAAAACTCTAGAATCGCAAAAGGCCAAAACCATACCATATAAATTCTCTGAAACATAATGCGGCTCAAACCCAAACCAAAAAATATTTCAATATCCACCTTTGTCGCATATTCGAAATCACATCATAGTTATGCTTATGTAGCATTAAAACTACGAGTAAATAAATATAAGAAAAATGTTTCACCTATCGGTTCCTAATTTCAATCTATTCTTGAAAGAAACATTTTCATTATTCTTGCTCCATCGTGAAGCATTTCGAACAAAGATATGCACTTTACTCTTGTGGTCTTTTAGTCTCCAGTTTAGTATTTGTAAAACTCTAACATCTCTTCTTCCAAAACAAAGATATGTACTTTACTCTAATGGTATTTTAGTCTGCACTTTAATATTCGTAAAACTCTAACATCTCTTCTTCCAAAGAATGAGTCTTGCCTACAATCACAAATTAACCTCTGACGTTTTATCTTCCATCACAGCTTTTTCAGTCTCAGCATTGTCTCTATTTGTCTAAACCTCTGACTCTTTATATTCCGTCACAGCTTTTATATTATCTTTTTTTTTATCTCAGCATCTATCTCCATTTTCTTTGGTTCAGACATATCATCATCTTTCGTAACTTCTTGTTTTTTGTTATCTCGAGAATTCTCCTTCTCCTTTCACTACAAGAAAACAGGCAAATAACGACTGCACTATTAGTCACTATTTAGTCGCTAAATGATGTGTTACGACTAAATAGCGACTAAAAGCAGTAATCGTAAATCGAGAGTCGCTAAAATAAATAGTTGTAAAATTAGTCGTCAAATAGCGACTACATTACGACTATTTTGCGTAGTGGTAAATTTAGTCGTAATGTAGTCACTAAATTTAGCGACTACGGTACGACTATTTTATGACTATGCTAAAATAGTCACAATGTAGTCACCAAATTTAGTGACTAATTGATGACAAATTTACAATTATGTATTTAGAAAATATTATATTTATACAGCATTTTTATTTTATACAGCATTATATATATATAATTTTAATAATAATATATTTTATTAATAACAGGTTGTTTTTGGAATGAATCTATACTATAAAAGATGGTCAACTCTCTCCATTTGAGTGACACGTCAGCAGTGGAGAGATTGCCACCTGTCTATCCTCATTAAAAGCAAACAAACCTAAACTTAAAGGAATATGAAATATCTTTCATGTCTTTTATTTTATTTTTATATCACAAATAGTTTCAATATTTACATAAAAAATTTAGAGAGACTTAAAACAAGTCTAAAGAAAATAGATGCATCACCAAAAGACAAAAAGACTTCGAGAGTGAATCAAAGCGCCACTTCTTCTTCTTGGCGTAAACCATGAATGTATGGGAATATAATATAGCCGTTACAATTTTGTCAATAGTTGAAAAGTTGCACCAATGATAGAGATATTGGTTAATATTATAGAGAAATTCATGAAAGTTTATCTCTACATAAATAAAATTTTATATATAAAGAAGATTGAAGTTTTGTTCACTATCAAATGAACTGAATAAAACTGTAGAATGTTGGTTTAAAAAAATACAGAGACAAAGAGGGAGATAGTTGAATATATTCATGACTGTTGGTTTTCATATTCGTTTTCATATTCTAATATTTAGAAGTTGTCAAAAATGAACTGAATGAAATTCTTATTAAAAACCAATTAAATTATAGATTTAATTATATTCAAGAAATTGAAGAGATGACATGAAAGGAAGATGTCTATCTTAATTATATATATTAAATAGTTAGCCCTGCAATTCTTGATAAAATAAAATGTTAGTGTTTCATAGTATTTAATTGAGAAACTTAAGTATGAATATATCTAAATATTTTTTTTTAGTAAAATATAAAACTTACTTAACCAAAAAACTCTTTATTATAAAATATGTATTCTTAGATCAAACTTTCATTTAAAATATTTTCTTTTAAAGTATTAGGCAAGAATTGTTGAATGTTTAAATCTCTCGAAACAAAGTTGTTATCTAATAATTCAATTACAAAATCTATACTATAAAAGATGGCCAACTCTCTCCATTTGAGTGACACGTCAGAGATTGCCACATGTCTATCCTCATTAAAAGAAAACAAACCTAAACTTAAAGGAATATGAAATATTTTTTATGTCTTTTATTCTTTTTTTATATCACAAACAGTTTTAATATTTATATAAGAAATTTAGAGAAACTTAAAACATGTCTAAAGAAAATAGATGCATCACCAAAATACAAAAAGACATCGAGAGTGAATCAAAGCGCCACTTCTTCCTTTTGGCGTAAACCATGAATGGGAATATGATT
Organism: Camelina sativa; assembly: GCF_000633955.1. Classification (NCBI taxonomy): domain Eukaryota; kingdom Viridiplantae; phylum Streptophyta; class Magnoliopsida; order Brassicales; family Brassicaceae; genus Camelina; species Camelina sativa. The sequence continues at coordinate 10,981,292 of NC_025685.1, read as the reverse complement.
TAGCCGTTACAGTTTTGTCAATAGTTGAAAAGTTGCACCAATGATAGAGATATTGGGTTAATATTATAGAGAAATTCATGAAAGTTTATCCCTACAGAAATAAATTTTTATATATGAAGAAGATTGGAGTTTTGTTCACTATCAAATGGGAAGATAGTTGAATAAAACTGTAGAATGTTAGTTTAAAAAAATACAGAGACAAAGAGGGAGATAGTTGAATATATTCATGACTGTTGGTTTTCATATTCTAATATTTAGAAGTTGTCAAAAATTAACTGAATGAAATTCTTTTTAAAAACCAATTAAATTATAGAGTTAATTATATTCAAGAAATTGAAGAGGTGACATGAAAGAAAGATGTCTATCTTAATTATATATATTAAATAGTTAGCTAAGCTGCAATTCTTGATAAAATAAAATGTTAGTGTTTCAGAGTATTTAATTGAGAAACTTAAGTATGAATATATCTAAATATTTTTTTTAATAAAATATAAAACTTATTTAACCAAAAAACTCTTTATTATAAAATATGTATCCTTAGATCAAACTTTCATTTAAAATATTTTCTTTTAAAGTTTTAGGCAAGAATTGTTGAATGTTTAAATCTCTCTAAACAAAGTTGTTCATGCATGTATCTAATAATTCAATTACAAAATGAAAAAACATATATGAAGTATTAAATCAACGTCAAATTATATTTTTCAAGATTTCCAAAATTAAAAGAAAACAAAGATAAACTCTACATAAAAAACAAATTAGTAGCAAAATTGTTTAAAAACGTAAGCCATAAGCATGCGCATAGCACGGGTACTCATCTAGTTGATATTAAAAATAAAAATACTATTTTTATTATTATGAAACCATGATATCAAAAAAAACTGTATTACAAAATAAAACTAAAAAACATAATTACAAATAAGAATACAAAGAATACATGATACTACTTATAAAAAAAATATATATATATATTGGAAATGCAGAAACATCAAGGGTTAATGTTTGAAGCGAGGGAAAAGGAGGTTTGCTTTGCTTTCCCATATGAGAAGTCTTTTGCTTTTGAGATGAATGTTAAAGATTTTGACCTGAAGCAAACTGGAGAGACCGAGACAAGGAGAAAGGAAGCTGAGCTGATGGAAGCATCTCTTAAGGAACTTAAAGCGAGGGACAATGGGCTCAGATTGCTTAATGACACCATCAGAGAGAAATCAGCTGAACTGGAGAAGAAAGAAGTTTGCTTACATATACATAAACTGGATTTAACAAACATAAACGAGGGAGAATGAGCTCAGGCTGCTTACATACCTTGAAGCGAGGGAGAATGAGCTCAGGTTGCCTATTCATGAAAAGGACGAAATTGAAATTGCTTATTCAGGTTACTGACTTCAGTAGTGTCCGTTTCAATCTTTAACACAAGGGAATCCTAATTGTTAGAAGCCAAAATTGATCTTTGTAGCTTCTTGACAGGTTGAATACAACTAAGGGTGCTGCATTGGTTTAAACATGAGAGCCCGTGAGCATGGTGACCATGAGCATCCTTGCAACGAACAGACAAAAGAACATGACCTCGCAGGTCCTACAGCAAGATTCAGATGCTAGCTCTGACCCAAATTAATATAGCTTAAATCTATGATTCTACTCACCTATCACAGAACACAAATCAAACAATAGAGCTATAATCCTAACTATATCTGATGAACACAGAACAAGATAAGTCATACAAATCAAAGCTTGAGATAGCCTCACAATATCAATTTGCTCAACCTTGTGAAAATTCATGAATCCAAATACTATTGTAACTGAAATTTCAAGTGTCTATATCGAAATTGAGACTCTAATAGCAATGTGAAATCCCTAGGAATCTAGAGCCAATTTCTAAAAGGGAATCGAAAGCGAAAAGATAATTACGATAGGGAAATCGAGAAGGTTGCGACGAGTGAGCTTCTCTTCTCTTCCTTAGATATTCAATGGTTTTATTGTGGGTGAATGATTTATGATTTAATTTATATATATATATATATATATATATATATATATATATATATATTATAAAGGTTTTANAAGGGTTTTGGAGCTTAAGTTTTGGGTTTGGGGTTAAGTTTTGATAAAAATATGGGATTTGGAAAACTATAGTTTTTTGGGGTTAAGTTTGAGAAAATTAGTTTTTCTTTATATAGCTATTAAAGTTTTGCTTTATGTATATGTATATATATATATATATATAATGGTTATGGTTTTGTTTTATGTATATATATATATATATACATATATATGGTTTGGTTTTATAGTTTTTGAATTAATCCTACTATATTAATTGAGAAGTACAAATATAAAACTAACCTTAAAATGTGTAAAAAAATACATTAAATTGCCATTAGAAAAACTTAATTAAAATTAAATATTAATTAAATAAATATTTTTAATTAAAAACGAAAATAGGGGACACATCAAATAAAATAAATTGTAGAAAAATAAAATAAAAAATCTATTAGAATCAAAACTAATTTGTACTTAAAAAAACTAACATATAAGATTTCTTTTTTACATGTTAGTTATATCTTTTTACTTACTTCACAATTATAGCAAAAATTTCGTTTAACTCACAAAAATTAAATAATTTTATTTATTACATGCAAATATTTTATTAACAGGTTTTCAATATACATTTTTAAAATACAAAAATTATAACATAAGCAACAAATTTTTAATCACAAACCATTATAAATAACATAATAACAAAATAAATTATTACAAATTTTCATCAAAAAAAGTTTAGCCCGCGGTTTTCCACGGGATAATACCTAGTTTATAAGATTAAGAATTTAAACTTCAAGATTTAGATTTAATGATCTAGGTTTTGAAGTTTGGTTAGGGGTTTGTGGGAATAGGGTTTAGGGTTAAGATTTAAGATTTGGAGTTAAATTTTGGAAAATTAGATTTTCTTTTAAGAATTAAAGCTTGGTTTTATGTATATATAAGAATGACTATGTTTTAGTTTTATGGTTTACGAAATAATTTCTAAGATTAAGAATTGAATGTTCAAGATTGAACCTTTAAGTTTATGATTTAGGTTTTGGAGTTAAATTTTGAAAAATTTGATTTTCTTAAATTGCGACTGATATACGACTTATTGGTTAAATTTACCATGAGTCGCATTTTAGTCGCTAAATTAACGACTATTTAACAACTACATGTTCCATTATGCAATATAGTCATAAAGTAGTCGTTAAATTACGACTAAATTACCGATTACTGTAAATAGTCGCAAAATAGCGACTATTATATGACTAAATTTTTGTAGTCGTAAAATTGTCAGCAAATAGTCACCCAATAGTCGTTAAAAAATGTAGTCGCCATTTGTAGTCGGAAAAAGCATGTTTTCTTTTAGTGTTTGCCACTTAAATGTTGAAACTCATTTCTCATTTCCCATGTGAGACCCAATATTCAAGAACACTCATACAAAGCTTTAGCTCCATCCAACCTCGTTTGTCAAACCAAACATTAAAATGTTACTATTTACTCCATGCAAATGTCTCAAACCACACCAGTGGAAAACCACAACTAACCGTTAAAATTACAATCCCACGGCTGAATCAGTAGCCAGTAGTACCATGAAGCTCTCCACCAAATCTCAGCTCGATCGGGTAAGTTTGGACAACCAAACACTGTTCCAAGGAGACAACCTCGAATCTGATTTCTAGGGTTTCTGGTTTGGGCAGTTCCACTAATTTCTTGCGTATGAAGCAACCCACATAACTTCTTGAATATAATTACGATCGGGCTTCCGTCAGTTGCTACGAGCTCATGGCTTGATGGTGATCACGCAGGTGTTTTTTACTTTCTAATCCAATGTCACATCCAGCGCTGATGAGCCTCCAAAGGTACCTCTCCAAACTGCTTTATTTTCTTATTCATCTTTCTCGTTCTTCTCTTCTCCAGCTCCGATCTACTCTGACTTTGCTCTTCCACCACCACTGTGATCTGCCACAGTCACAGTAATGACTACCAGATCCACCATCTCTGCAAGGTCTCCTTCTCCGTTGATTGTCATTCGGTTCGCCGCTTCCCACCTCCATCTCTCGGCACCATCTTTTCTTCTTCCTTTTTCTCTATTTTTTTACGATCTCTCTTGCTCTCCCATACTCTCTCTACCTCTCTTCTCCTCTCTCCTTCTTGCGGCGATGTTAGGGTTGATCTGTATTAATGTTTTAATTTGATAGAGTAGTGGGTGGTTATTATTGGAGTAGAATGATGAGCTGTATTAATTAAAATGTTTTAATTGGTTACCAGTTTTAATTGACACTTCACAATGCTGATGTGTCATGTTCTGGAGAGAAACATTCAAGTTTTATTGTATTGATACCAGTGTTCAAGAAAGCGGTCTAGGCAGCCGCCTAGGCGCTAGGCGCTCAGCAGATGCCTAGATGATCGCCGAAACCGCTTAAAATTACATAAATTTTATTTTTAATTTTTAAATTACATATATTTAAATTATTATGTTTTATATCTGTATATGTAATTATAAACATTTATATGTTATTAATATAACTTAAATAAATGTATTTTTCTTACTTTTATTTATAATTTATAATTTTTTATTTTTATAACATATTTTTTGACATAATTATATATATATATAATGTTTTATGTTGTAAACGTCTAAACCGCCTAAAAATTGTATAGGCCCCGACTAAACGTTTTAGGAGCTAGGCGCTAGATCACCGCCTAGCGCTTTCTTGAACATTGATTGATACTATATGACTTTTTTATTCTTTTTAATAAACTGGAAAAACAAAAATTAAAAGAAAAAAAAAAAGAAAAAGCAAGTATATATTAAAGACTGGATCACGACAAAACCTAATTTTTACTTTAAGAGACCTGAGTAGCCGCTTTCGTTTTCCTTGTGACATCATATCACAAAAAGAGAGAGAAAAAGATGATGTACGATCTTCCGCCAGATTTGGTCGAGGAAATACTTTCCAGAGTTCCAGCAACATCTGTGAAAAAGGTTACGATCTACTTGCAAACGATGGAACGCTATATTCGAAGATGAAAGATTCACTGAGAAGCACTTTTGTAAAGCACCAAAGGAGTCTATGGTTCTCATGTTGAAGGGGTTTAGGGTTTGTCCAGTGAGCGTCAATCTCAACGTTGCTCCTCCTTCAATAGAGTTTAAAGGTGCACTTGGCCTAAAACCAAAGGAGTCCCATTCTAGTTTAGAAGAAGTTGACATAGTCGATGTTTTTCATTGCGATGGTTTGTTGTTGTGCACCACGAAAGATAGTAGACTCGTGGTTTGGAATCCATGTTTGGGAGTTACCAAGTGGATCCAAAGCAAACTTGTTTACAAGTTTATATCTAGGTTTACTCTGGGATATATCCTAAACAACAAATCTTGGCGTAGCTACAAAATCTTGAGGTGGTGGAGTTTTTCCAGTGGCCCAAAGTTTGAAATATATGAGTTTGGCTCTGACTCATGGAGGGTTCTTAATGACGTTGTTCTTGATTGCGACATACAATATTGCGGTTATAGTAGCAGTGCATCGTCTTTGAAAGGAAACACTTACTGGGTTGCAACTGATAACAAAGAAGGTTATGCATTCGTACTCAGTTTTGATTTTACAGCAGAAAGATTTCAACGTCTGCGTCTTCCGCTATTTCAGAATGATATTGGCCAAGTGACTCTATCAGTTGGTAGAGAAGAACAGCTTTCGGCATTAAATCGGAGTTATACATTTTCAAAGATAGAGATGTGGGTAACCAACAAAATTGATATTGATTCAGAGTTGTTGTGGAGCAAATCCTTTATAGTGGATTTACCTGTTTTCAGTTATCCTATTATTTTTTTCACGAGTCTATTAATCGATGCGGAGAAGAAAGTGTCCTTGTGTTGTGATATAGGTACTGGTCACCTCGGGAGCTTGTTAAAAGTATACACTGTTGGAGAGGACGATAAATATTGCACAGAAACCCCTAGCAAATGTGGCCATGATCCGGACCCAGTTATTTTCAATTATGTTCCAAGTGTGTTTCAAATCAAGTGAATTATTGCACATCCTCTTTTGTTCCTCGTTTTTGGTTTTTTTTTTTTTGTTTTTGAACAACATTTGAGGTAGCTGATCCAGAGTGATATGAATTTACAAGGCTAATGTTTTTTGTAGAATGGTTATTATTTTTGGTATTTTATGGTTCCTTTCTTCTTTGCGTTGTCCAGTTTTGGTTTGGATTTGAGATTTTTATAACTTTTAAAAAATCATTCGATCCAATCATGATGAAATTACACGAGGTGTTTTGATTACAAAGTGACCAAAGGTGACAATGGCATACTGTCTGAATCAGTAAGAACTAACAATAGCGACAATGCGACAGAGGCGAAAACAGAGGCATTGCTAAAGCCTCCTCTCTTGGGAATGAGTTTCTGGTGCCAAGGAGGAGTTGAAATGTGCGAAGTGTGATCGGCCCAAGGAAGGAGTTTGTGGGCTTCGGCCTGAAGCGTCCTATTTAGGGGGAAACGTGAACAGCAAAAAAAAAAAACAAACGAAACCCTAACGTTCTTCTTCGTTGGGAGCTTTGTGGATGATGGTGCCCGATCTTCTGGAATTGGTAGAGGAAATACTCTCTTAAGGTTCCCACCATATCATTGATACGATTACGAACTACTTGCAAACGCTTTGTTCAGAGACCGAGGATTCACCCAGAAGCACTTTCGCAAATCTGTTGCAAAGGACTCTATATATGGTTCTCATGTTGAAGGAACATAGGGTTTTTCCAGTGAGCCTCAATCTCAACGCTGTTTATAAAATCTTGTGCACTTCTAAAACACGATACGGAAGAGTCTCGGAGTTTGAAATTTTGATATATAAAGACAATGTCGTTTGACTAATTTGATGAATTATTTGTTTTTGAGTACTTTTTTGATTCGTTTCTTGTATGTGTGATAATTGTTTTAGTATTCGTTTTTTTTATAATAAAAAATTAAAAATAAAAATTGTAAAGTGACAAACTTTCAAAAAAAGATAACGAATACTAAATCAGTAAAAGAGCAAACACAAATGGCGATGTTGGTAGCGAGTGTTCTTCATCTCTCTCCATTGGTGTTAGCCACCACGACTACTAAACCATTTCTTCAAAACGAGAGAAAGCATACCAAAGCCACAACGACCAATAACGTCTCATCGTCGTCTCCGATTAAGTCGTTGAAGAATTGCAAAACCATTGATGAACTTAAGATGTTTCATCGTTCGCTCACGAAGCGAGGCTTTGATACTGACGTCTCCGCTATAACTAAGCTTGTAGCACGAAGCTGCGAATTGGGTACTCGTGAAAGCTTGAGCTTTGCTAAAGATTGTTTGATTACTCAGAGGAAGCAAATGGTGAATCGTATGGATCTTGTTTCATGTACAATGCTCTGATTCGTGGATACGCGTCTTTTGGGTTATGCAACGAAGCTATGTTGCTCTTTCTTCGAATGATGAACTCTGGGATTTCTCCGGATAAGTACACGTTTCCTTTCGGATTGAGTGCTTGTGCGAAGAGCAGAGCTAAAGGTAATGGGATTCAGATTCATGGGTTGGTCGTCAAGATGGATTACGCTAAGGATTTGTTTGTGGAGAACTCGCTGGTTCATTTTTACGCAGAGTGTGGAGAGCTTGATAGTGCACGCAAAGTGTTTGATGAAATGTCTGATAGAAATGTAGTTTCTTGGACGAGTATGATTTGTGGGTATGCGAGGCGGGATTTAGCTAAAGACGCTGTTGATTTGTTTTTCCGGATTGTGAGAGACGAAGACGTGAGTCACGTGACTCCTAATTCGGTCACAATGGTGTGTGTGATATCGGCTTGTGCTAAGCTAGAGGATCTTGAAACGGGTGAGAAGGTTTATGGTTTTATCCGTAGTTCTGGGATTGAAGTGAACGATGATCTTATGGTTAGTGCACTGGTTGATATGTACATGAAATGCAACGGTATAGATACATTAAAACGGCTTTTTGAACAATATGGTGCTAGTAATTTGGATTTGTGTAATGCTATGGCTTCTAATTATGTGCGGTTGAATTTAGCAAAGGAGGCTTTAGGTGTTTTGAATTTGATGATGGATTCTGGTATTAGACCTGATAGGATTTCGATGTTGAGTGCGATTTCGTCTTGTTCACAATTGAGAAACGTGTTGTGGGGAAAGAGCTGTCACGGGTATGTACTGAGGAATGGGTTTGAAAGTTGGGACAATGTATGCAATGCGTTGATTGATATGTACATGAAATGTCATAGGCAAGATACTGCGTTTAGGATCTTTGATCAGATGTCGAACAAGACAGTGGTGACATGGAATTCGATAGTTGCTGGCTATATAGAAAACGGTGAGGTGGATATAGCTCTGGAAACATTCAAAACCATGCCGGAGAAAAACATTGTTTCTTGGAACACGATCATAGGTGCTCTGGTACAAGAAAGTATGTTTGAGGAAGCGATTGAAGTTTTCCGGTCTATGCAAAGCCAAGAGGGTGTCAATGCGAATGGTGTGACAATGATGTGTATTGCATCTGCTTGTGGGCATTTGGGAGCTCTTGATCTTGCGAAATGGATATATTACTACATTGAGAAGAACGGGATTCAGGTTGATGTCAGACTTGGTACAACCTTAGTAGATATGTGCTCCAGGTTTGGGGATCCTGAAAGCGCAATGTCGATTTTCAATTGTTTGACACACCGAGATGTCTCGGCTTGGACAGCGGCTATCGGAGCTATGGCTATGGCAGGAAATGCTGAGCGAGCTATAGGACTTTTCGATGAGATGATTGAAAAAGGGTTGAAACCAGATGGAGTTGTGTTTGTTGGAGCATTGACAGCTTGCAGCCATGGTAAATTGGTCCAACAGGGTAAGGAAATCTTCAAATCAATGGAGAAACTTCATGGAGTTTCACCAGAAGATGTGCATTATGGATGCATGGTTGACCTGCTTGGTCGAGCAGGATTGTTAGAGGAAGCTTTGCAACTTATAAAGGACATGCCTATGGAACCAAACGATGTGATTTGGAATTCTCTTTTAGCTGCTTGCCGTGTTCAGGGAAACGTGGAGATGGCAGCTTATGCCGCTGAGAGGATACAAGTATTGGCTCCAGAGAGAACTGGAAGTTATGTTCTTCTATCTAATGTCTATGCATCAGCTGGAAGATGGAACGATATGGCTAAAGTAAGGGTGAGTGTGAAGGAGAAAGGGTTACGTAAACCGCCAGGAACTAGTTTAATACAGATTCGAGGTAAAACCCATGAGTTCACATCAGGAGATGAGTCACAGCCTGAAATGCCAAAATAGAAGCAATGCTCGAGGAAATTACCGCAAGAGCGAGTCACTTAGGCCATGTACCTGATCTTAGTAATGCTCTAATGGATGTAGATGAGAAAGAGAAGATCTTTATGCTTAGTAGACATAGCGAGAAACTTGCAATGGCCTTTGGGCTCATTAGCTCAGACAAAGGCACAACAATCAGAATAGTCAAGAACCTAAGAGTATGCTCTGATTGTCATTCATTTGCCAAATTTGCATCCAAAGTATACAACAGAGAAATCATTCTAAGAGACAATAACCGGTTTCATTTCATCCATCAAGGGAAGTGTTCTTGCGGTGACTTCTGGTGATTACAGAAACAGAAAGTAAAAGATGAACAGGAAGATTCACATTTCATTGTCTAAAAGTTAACAAAGAGGAAGATTCACATTTCAATGCTTGAACAAGGTTTCCAGAAACAAAGTAGATACAAAAAGAGAGGGTGTTCATCACATTTCATTGCTCAGGAAAGATTGGGTCAATGAAAGAATGATACATCGGATCAGAACTCCAGAGATGAGCAATGTGAAGAGGAGACGAAGTGATGCGATGTATCTCTTCAACAAGCCAGATGGTAGCTTCAGCTTTAGAAGGATGAATGATTGAATCCAAAGCCTGATCTTCAGAATCAGTATCAAGTCTTGATTGATCCCAACCTTGTAACAGAACATTGGTGAGGTAATGCAAAGGCTGACGATAAAGCTGTTTGATTGACATGCCTAATCCAACCCAACTTGTGAACGGAATCAAAGAGCCACGACTCGTCGGAACAGGAACTTGCTTCATGTACTCTTGATACATCTCTGCTCTTCTCAGCAACGAACCTGACTCAAATGCAGAGTATTTGTTAGTCAAAAATCAAATCTTTTCGAGTTTCAAATATGGTAAACAAAGGAGTTATCAATCGTGTACCTTCTTCATCAGCGACGTGAGACGTATCAAGCGGTGAGAAGCCATCACTGATCTCAGCATCAACATCAGATGAACCAGAATCACCTGATGGTCGTAGATCCATCGTCATCGAGGTCTGCATGGTCGGTTAGATTCTGACGGCGCCGTAGACAGTAAAAATGTACGACGGCGATGATGACTGCTTAACACGCGTCTCCTCAAATTTAGGGTTTTTAAACGAAGAAGACGAAGAGGATGACACGTGTTAGTAAAAATCGTCACTTCTCAGTTGTCTGGTAAACCAAAAAAGCTAAACTAAAAATTAAATTAAATCGAACCGGCGCAAAGCTTTAGGTCCGTCTAAAGGAATCGAACCGTGATCGCATATGTTGAGTAAACCAAGAATCTCAATTTTAATAAAATCGAACCGGCGTAAAGCTTTAGGTCCGTTTAAACGATTCGAACCGTGTCTATACCCAATCGCATCTGATAGGTAAACCAAAAATGAAATATCTAAATTTTAATAAAATCGAACCGGGCCTGTAACCATTAACGATCCGACCCGGTGCAGAGCTTTGAGTCATCTTAAGGCTCCGAGCCGGGTCAATACCCGTACCAGACCTGACCCGACACAAAGCAGCAAGCTTTAGGTCTTAAAGATTCGAACTTTGATCGGAGAAACAAATTACAAATCTGAACAAAAATGCTCACTAAGCTTAGGATTAGTAAGCTTGATTCGTATACTTTACCTCGAAGAATCTTCCAACGGAGGTTTCTGGTAACGAACAACGCTATCTCCAACACTGAGGAAGAGTCACCGGTTGTTGTTGCCGCAGAGTCGCCGGAGCTACCGTCTTGGATCAAAGACTTTTTATCAAACAAGCCTTCTTCTTCGACGAGTTTGGTCTCCGAAGACGATGAAGATTTCGTTATCCCTTCTTTGGCGAATTGGGTCGAGAGCCAGAAGTTTAGCCGTGAACAAGTCTCAGAAGGGAATGTAGTGAAGAAGAAACCAGTGGAAGATATTGATAAAGTCTGCGAATTCCTGAACAAGAAGGACGCGTCTCACGAGGATGTTGTTAAAGAGTTGAGTGGATGCGATGTGGTGGTTACAGAGAGTTTGGTTTTGCAAGTTTTGAGAAGGTTTAGTAATGTGTGGAACCAAGCTTACGGGTTTTTCATTTGGGCAAATTCACAAACAGGTTATACGCATTCAGCTAAGAGTTACAACGCAATGGTTGATGTGTTGGGGAAATGTAGGAGTTTTGATTTGATGTGGGAGTTAGTTGATGAGATGAAGAAAAAGAAGAAGAGTGATGAATCTGGTCTTGTTACGCTTGATACCATGAGTAAGGTTATGAGGAGATTAGCGAAATCAGGGAAATATAGTGAAGCTGTTGATGCTTTTTTAGGGATGGAGATGAGTTATGGTGTTAAAACAGATACTATTGCTATGAACAGTTTGATGGATGCGCTTGTGAAAGAGAACAGTATAGAGCATGCTCATGAAGTGTTTCTGAAGCTTTTAGATACAATCAAGCCTGATGCTAGGACGTTTAACATTTTGATTCATGGGTTTTGTAAAGCTCGGAAGTTTGATGATGCTAGGAAGATGATGGACTTGATGAAGGTTACTGAGTTTACTCCTGATGTTGTTACTTACACTAGCTTTGTTGAGGCTTATTGTAAAGAAGGAGATTTTAGGAGAGTTAACGAGATCTTGGAGGAAATGAGAGAGAGTGGGAGTAATCCTAATGTTGTGACTTATACTATTGTGATGCATTCTTTGGGAAAATCTAAACAAGTAGCTGAAGCTTTAGGAGTCTATGAGAAGATGAAAGAAGATGGGTGTGTTCCTGATGCTAAGTTTTATAGCTCATTGATACATATTCTGTCAAAGACTGGTAGGTTTAAGGATGCCGCTGAGATATTTGAGGACATGACGAATCAAGGAGTTTCTCGTGATGTTTTAGTGTACAATACCATGATTTCTGCTGCGCTTCATCACTCTCGAGATGAGATGGCTTTGCGTTTGCTTAAAAGGATGGAGGATGAAGAAGAGGAATCGTGCAGTCCAAACGTTGAGACTTATGCTCCATTGCTGAAGATGTGTTGCCATAAGAAGAAGATGAAGCTGCTTGGGATCTTGTTGCATCACATGGTGAAAAACGATGTTAGCATCGATGTGTCGACATATATCCTTCTCATTAGAGGGTTGTGTATGAGCGGGAAAGTTGAAGAAGCTTGCTTGTTCTTTGAGGAGGCGGTTCGGAAAGGAATGGTTCCTAGAGATAGCACTTGCAAAATGTTGGTAGAGGAGCTTGATAGGAAAAACATGGCAGAGGCAAAAGACAAGATTCAGAGTTTGGTTCAGTCGAAAACTATGACCGATATACGTAGTCCTTTATCTGTTGTTGCATAGAGATTATTAGAGTTTGAAGCCATGGCTCAAAGTTTTGTTTTTTTTTATATACTCTGTAACAGAGTCTCTGTTTAGACATGTTTTTACCTTACGAAATGAAATGAATTCATACGGATTACGTAATGTTTGATGAAGCAAATCAATGGATGACAAATTTTGAATGTTTACATTCATATATTTTTATAGGTAATGAAATACAACCATGTCTAAATTGGGTATCTTGTTTGGCTAGAAACTGATATGAATTACCAAGAAACTAGAGCAATCCGAACAGGAATTGCTTCAGACTTAAATACTAGCTAGAACGTAGTACAAACACAACAACAAATAAGCTCTCTTTCTCTATATTTTCACCATGAATTAATCGTCTAAGAAGTAGTATGATCCTGCAAGCTTTTGCTCCCTGTCCTTGGTGGACTCTAGTTTGTTGATCCTTGGCCTGAAGTTAGTCGGATCTCGTCTGAATGTGATGTTGAGGTGCTGCAAAAGGTCAACAAGTTTTAATTCAAGTTTTTAGAGGATTAGTCTTATAACAAAACACGAAAAAGTGTTTTGAATTACCGATAAGAAAAGGTTCATTCCACTGAGGAGCGACTGTGGAGAATGAGCAGTACACTTGACGGCAGGCTGTCCTTCGTAGACAATAACTTTGTCCGCAAGGTAGGTCGCCATTATGAAGTCATGCTCCACGATAAACGCGGTCTTCTTCGCGTGTAGGATGAACCGTTTAATGACCTTTGAAGCTGTGATCCGTTGCTCAGAGTCTAGATACGCACTTGGCTCATCAATCAGATAGATATCAGCAGGTTTCCCAAGGCATAGAGTAATGGCAACCCTCTGCCTCTCTCCACCAGAGAGGTTGCTTATCTGTTTATCCAAAAGCTCTTCAATCTGAAGCGGTCTCACTACATCCGACACAAACTGAGGATGCACATATGCATCACAAATCTTGTTATGCAGCAACTGTCTCACTGTACACACACGTCTCGAACCAATCCCTTGCGGTTTGTATGATACGTTAAACTCTGGCATAGTAGCTGATTCTTCTACACCTTCTTCACGTGGGAATGCACCTGCCTTTGCATTAGGAAACAATGTTTCATTACTTTAAAGTATTTACCACAACAATGAAGAGAGAGAGAAACAAAAAGGAGATGGAGGAACACTAGCTACCAGCATCCGGATGAAGGTAGTTTTCCCTGTACCGTTCTCCCCAAGCATTACAATAATCTGAGAGTCAGTGAACTCCCCTTCCATCACATCCAGCTTGAAATCTCCAATCTTTTTACTCATATTTGGGTATTTGTATCTTGCGTAAGACTTCACTTCCCCATCGCACTCTTGTGGAGTATCAGAAACCTTGGGGAAAGAAACAAACAATGATCAGTCACACAAAACATCTACTGATGAGATTAAAAACAAGCTAAACGTACCTTGAAGGTGAGAGATTCTTCCCTGAAACGTAAGTTTTCAGTGGGGATAAACCCGGCCAAGAACACGTTAATCCCTTCTCTAACAGAAAAGGGGAGAGTCACAACACCATAAGCTGTTGGTATCCCATACAAACAGCAAACGAAATCAGACAAATAGTCAAGGACGCTGAGGTCATGCTCCACCACAATTATGTAGCTGCAACAAAACACAATGTCCATATGTTAATCCTAATTATATGTTCAAGAAAACAAAAAACAGAGAGATGATGATAGAATAGAATCTGACTTGTCATGTCTGAGGAGCGAGCGTATAACTTGAGCAGCTTTGAGTCTTTGCCTCACATCAAGGTAACTAGATGGTTCATCAAACATGTATATCACTGCCTTCTGCAAGAAAACTAAAGCAATCGCAAACCTCTGCAGCTCTCCACCAGATATATCTTTTGGTTCACGGTCCAGGATCTTGGTCAACTCCATATCAGCACAAATCTCCGCCATCATTCCTTTCTCGTCCAGCTTCTCAAGTGCTTTCCCAAGCTCACCAGGAGCACGTTCTTTTATGTCTTCTACATGTTGTGGCTTCATAACGGCCTGTCATATACAAGGTAGAGGCGTTAGACTCAACTTAGTCTACTGCTTCCTTATCAAGATCAGTATCTTTATACCCCTACGCATACCTTTAGTTTCTCTTCTACGAGTCGTGTGAAGTAGCTTTGAAGCTCTGACCCGCGGAAGTGATTCAAAACTTCCTGCCTACCCAACATGGTAGGTTAGGTAAGTAGTAGAACAATGTCATAACATATACACATAAGGACTATATCATTACCTCGTATCTGCCAAGGTTTGGTTTTTCTAATCCAGCCAAGATTTTGAGAGCCGTTGATTTACCAATACCGTTTTTGCCAACCAAACCTAAGACTTGGCCCGGCCTTGGAACTGGAAGCCTATGCAATTTGAACGAGTTCCCTCTATAGCGATAGATTGTATCTTTCTCCAATTCCTTAGGAAGATTAACAATCTGAATAGCTCCAAAAGGACACTTCTGCGATTATTGAAAAACAAAACGAATCTCACTTAAACAGTTTAGTGTGTTCCAACATGAATGAATGTGTTGTAAACCAAATACTACGAACCTTCACACAGATACCACATCCTATACACAGCTCCTCTGATAAGAAAGCAGACTTGGATGCTGATGTCACCTCGATACAAAGCTTCCCTACAGAGAGAGAATTAAAACAAACCGTGTGATGCACACTAGGTTATAGAGTGAGAGAAGGGAAACGAGTAGAAAGTAAGTAAGTACCCGTCTTGACAACAGGGCAGCTCTTCTTGCACTCCTGTCGGCATTTATTCGGCTTGCACCGGTCATTATTCACGATAGCAATCCGCGCCGATCGATCTGCCATCCTGCAACTGCAAAGTATGAAAAAAATGTATATATAGCGCAGATCGGAGATGAGGAGATCTCAAGAAGCTTTAGAGTAATGAGAAGATGGATCTACGAACCTACGGCTGTGAGGCGGCAGATTAGGGTTTTACTCTGTCTTCTTTCTTTCTCTTTACGACTAGGGGAAGATTTGGTTCTCTTCAAAGTATCTTCTTTTGTCATAAATAATTATGTTTCCATCCTTAAGAGCCACTAAAAAACAAACCAAATCCAAAATATGGAAACAAACAAAAGTAAAAAAAAGTAAAAATTGTGACTCCAAAAGAGTCCGAAGACAATGTCTCTGTTGCAGTGCAGCTCGTGCTCACAAGGTGGAGACGACGAATTTGGGTAAATCGAAACAAGTAGCTGAAGCTTTAGGAGTTTATATATGAAAAGATGAAAGAAGACGGTTGTGTTTGTGTTCATGATGCTAAGTTTAATAGCTCATTAGATATACATATTCGTTCAAAGTTTTGGTTTTTCAACTGTGCAATGACAATCATATACTCTGTTATTAGATCTCTCAAAGCATTTTTTTTTACATTTACCTTACCGGAACGAAAAAACAAAAATTACATGGTTTTGTACTTTTGTAATGTTTTTTTCTTTTATAAAATTTTTGTAATGTTTGATGCCTAAATTGGATATCTTGTTTAAAGCTTCTCCTTGACAAAAAAAAAAAATTAAAGTTTCTAAATCCGGTACGATGCGGTTTATTATCGGATCCCATCAGTAAATAAATTAGACCCGGTAAGTTCCGGTTTAGTAAAATTTCCGGTATGGTATAAAGCAAGAAAGGGTTTTAGTTACTAAGCAGAGAACCCTTAAAAACTCTGTGTCTTCTTCATCTTCTTCTTTGCGCCGACCGTTCACTATCTCTCTCTAAAACCCTACTCAAGCAAAAGCTTCTTCAATCTTCTTCGTAATTAACCGTAAGTTTTCTTCAATTCCTTTCTCAAAGTGTTTGTTTCAATCTCAGTGTTCATCGTCTTAGAAAAAGTCTCCAACTTAAGTAGATTTGATAAACCCTAATTTCGTTCACGGTTATAATCTTAAATCCTTAGTAAAGAATCAAACTTTACTGTCATATAGAAGGTAACGAAGTGTTTGGTGTCATATAAATCCTAGTTTCTGGTACTCAAATGCTTAAAAGTCTGAATATTTTGATTCTGTATCATTCTGAACCTAATTTATGTGTAGATGTCGTTAGAAGAGGAGATAGTATCAGATGATGAGATGAACATGATTGATGAAGATGACGCAACTGACTCTGAAGCAGAGTCTCTTTCAGATTCCGATACAGAGAACGAGATAACAGAGAAATTACCTGAGCCTACAAAGACTGCAGTATACAACAGAGCAGGGTTGCTTGATAAACTTCAAGATATAAGCTGGCCTGAAGATGTTGATTGGAGTCATAAGCTCACTATTGTGATTGACCAGGAACAAGCTATTGATGTGAACGATGACCTTACGAGGGAGATGGCGCTCTACAATCAAGCTCATCAAGGGACAACACAAGGGTATGGTAAGTTCCAGGAGAGGGATGAGATTTTCCTCAGGCCGGCTAATTACTATGCGGAGATGGTAAAGTCGGATACTCATATGGAGAAAGTGAAGTCTAAGCTTTTGTATGAGAAGAAACAGATGGAGGAGTCTGAAGAGAGGAGGAAAGCTAGGGATAACAAGAGAATGGCTAAGGAAGTACAGTCTCAGAAGATGAAGGAACGTGCTAAGGAGAAGAAGGATAATATTGAGTCTGTGAAGAAGTGGAGGAAACAGAGGCAGCAGAGTGGTTTTAGTGATAAAGAGGGTGTGCCTGAACTTGATTTTGAGAGTGGTAAGAGTTTCCAGAGAGGTGGAGGTAAGAAAAGACCAGGTGTGTCTCCCGGGGATCGATCAGGTGGTAAAGGAAAGCCTGCTTCGAGGATGAACAACAAGAAGAGGGAGTTTAGGGATTCCAAGTTTGGTCATGGTGGTGGGAAGGGTTTGAGCAAGCAGAACACTGCAGAGACAACGAATGATTTCAAAGGTGGATTTAGTGGTGGAAAAGCCAGTGGAAACAAGAGGCAGAAGAGGTGAAAAGGTTTGATCATCTAAACCCCATTTCAAAAACTACTATAAACTATTTTGTCTTTCTTGGTTATTTTAAGAACTTGTATTTTCGTTTTGGAAACCCTGTGGTAAGGGTTTTAGAACCAATATCTTTTAGCTACAATTTTGTACTAGTGATTACTTGAATTTAACAAAGGCCTGTGTGTTTTCAAAGACTCGTGATTTAGAAAGCACTTAGCTGATTCAGCTACTATTTAGTCAGCACTGCTTATTGAAAGAAGGTTCTGATTTTGAAGGTCACTTGAGCCTTTTTTTTCTTAGGACAATCCAATTTCGTCCTCTCTCTCATTCTCTTAGGATTGGTAAACTCTGCTGTTGGAGCTTATTATCATGCCTACTTCCAATTCTCTGTTCATGTTCTTTTTGCGCAACCTGATTCCTTATGGGCAAGCCAATGGCAAGTTTGTAGAAACTTGTGTCAGCTCTAGCTCCATACCGTTCAGCTGTGGCTGTAGCTCTTCTGCCTTACCATTTCTATGAAACATGGGAATTTAATAACCACATAGGGTTCTAATTACCAAACCCACTTTTTCCTCGCTAAATTATTCAGAAATTTGCAACAACATACCCACAAATCTTGAACCAAACCTAGTCCTTTTCAAGATTATGATCCAAATAACAACCAAAATCAGTTTCATATTTAGATTGTCCACATAGCTAGTAAGACTAACTAGCTCCTCAAAAACAGAAGTTGAAACATTTAAAGCCACTTAAAAAACATATGATAGTAATACGACAAAACAAAGTTTAGAACAGAAAAATATGCAGACACAATTATCAACCCTCACAAGTTTTTATTCTGGTACCGGAACCAGACTTGGAACATATACGTAACCGCAGACAAAAGGCTTATCATCGCTACCCAAGTCACATCTTCCCACATCAACTTGTTTTTCAACTATCCCAACTTTACTAATCTTGCAAACTCTAACGGTAACATCATCATCTGTTTCATCTTCAGTCTCTTCCTCGCACCATACAATGATATTATCGTTCTTGTCAATGAAATAACTTGGATGTGCGAGATCTTGATCGGTATGTAATGTCGGGAGATCAGGACTACTCACGTCTAAGTACTTGGTCCATGAGACAACCTCATCGTTCAATTTGTTTGTGACCCAAACCTCGATCTTCAAAGTTTCTCCATGTTGATGTAACAAAGAAAGCCTTTCTCCTCGGAAACTCGATAAGGCCGCTGTATCTAATACACCACATCTAAATGGAATATCGCAAACGAGTTTGAATGTCTCTGTGGAGAAATCGAAACTTTGGATGAAAGTTTCGAGTCTATTGTTCCAATGTGCAATCCAATACATGTTTCCTTTCATAGACACACCTTTGCAAGGCGGATCTATAGACCAATCCAAAGTAGTATCATCAACAAGTACTCTCCATGAATCAGATTTGAAATCATATATCTGAATCTTCGGTTCGCAAGAACTCGTGATTTCACTCTCGTCGTCGAGCTCTCCATCGAAAATCCTGACAACTGTGTACTCACCACGACATACATTGTCATATCCAATACCGTAAAAGTCATTACTCGAATAAAAATCCAATGGCTCGATCCATTTGACTCGGTTCAAAAACGGGTTCCAAACTGCGAGTTTGCAGCTTATTGAACCTATATTCTTGCATCTACATAACAATAACCCATCACAATGGACCATAGCTGAGATTTGAGCTAGATTATGAAACACGTCTGGAACTGGTGAAGATGAGCGAGCTACGTTCACCGGATCGATGATCTGAACATTATGTTCGATTCTTATGAAACGTTCTTGATCTTGGACACGATCCAAGTATTTGTAGATGAATCTCTTGTCCTTCAAGAGAGCGTGCCATTGTTTGCACGTCAACTTGAATTGCGTCAAATATTCGACTGGAGTCCTACAAAATATTTCTTCTATTATATCTATAGGAAGCAACGACGAACGTTCAGTTGACGAAGCCATGCAAAATTGAGACGAAGAAAAAAAAAGTAAATTATGACACACAAAGAAATGATCTCGCTTCTAAAAACTACGTATGGTTGGTGATAAACAACAATTAAACGTTACCTCTAGTTTTTATTTTCTAGATTATGTGACGTGAAATTGCTTTTTCCGTATATATGGTTGACAAGTTTCCCTTTTTTCGAGTTTAATTTGAGGTTTATATTGAAGAATATACTGCAATCGAGGTAATTAGCTCTGTTAGACTGTTAACATTTTAGTAGTATAAAACGATACATATTTACTACTTTACAAATTTATGTTCTACAGCAAGCCACGTGATATGCTAGAAATAAAGAAGACACGCTAAAAGATTTATGTCTCGGTCATGCTGTTTAAGGTAGAACAAAACTTGTTGATGAGACATGTACGTGACATCACTGAGAATCACGATCCACCAATTATATAACTTTTTAAAATGTTTTTAGAAATGTTTTTAGAAAATTAACTTCTAGATCTCATTGAATGTTTTCTCTTTTTTTTTTTTTTTTTTTTTTTTTTTTTTTTTTTTTTTTTTTTTTTTTTTTTTTTTTTTTTTTTTTTTTTTTTTTTT